>NW_022111373.1:129779564-129781278 GCF_000313985.2 Echinops telfairi
CTGCTTTGAACTTAACCTGCAGCATCTCTCCAACGCCGCCCTTGACAGCATCACCTGGGTCTATCCTTTCTCTATAATTTAATATATTATGCCTTACATTTTCATGCACTAGACAGGAATAGTGTGATGTATCATCCAATGGTACTTTGTGTTGTAGCCTAAAGGAATTCCTCTGGTGAGCTGCCCTATAGATACAACCATGGGTCCCAAAAGGGTAGCTCCGATGTAATGGGAGCCCTTAAAGTCAACTCAGTCCCTGTCCCAAAGAAAATATTATTTAGTTATTTATATTTGAAGTGGTGTGCTTCCTTTGAAATACCCAAAAACCAAATTCAACCCAACAAATATACAAACAACAATGAAAACCAGTTCTCTGTATGGACTTTCCTGTTGATCTTTGCAATATATAAGTTGTAAAAACCTAGTTTATAAAGTAGGAAGTCCCTATACAATAGTACAATATAGGCGAGAATAAAGAAACAATTAAAATTCATTGGTAAATTCTTAAAAATTGGAGGAAAATGAATGTTTGTATAATTTTACTAAAAACAAAGATACAATTCTGTTAAATTGTGAATTAAAGTGGTAACTGATGTGTGGGGAAAGATGCGTCCTTTGGAAGTCATATAGCTGATTAAACCTATACTTGAAAGATTTTGAGATAATTAACAGTAAATCATTTAAGGAAAAATAAAATATTGGGCAATATATATATATTACACTCTTAAAATACTGAATATATATCTACATATATATGTTGTTACCAAATAGATACTAAAATCCTGAGTTCTTCATATATTGAAGCTTCCCATATTTTTTTCTAGATTAAATAGGGTTAGTGAAAGGATACACTTGTGACACACACCTGTCCTAATTATAAATCACTCAGTTTATGCGTGTTCTGTTCCAAGGACTACTTCTTGGTGAGCAATAGACACAGTGTGTCTACTTCGTCATAGGCACAATTCTGATTGTTTTTGATTTGTGCCACAGTTTGTTATGATCCATTGTTATGACCAATGCCTTTGTATAGTTCACAAAATAATTTTAAATAGTTAACTAATACAAGCGGCACAAGTGTTGAATATTGTCAAAAATCAATACCTAAATTCCAATTATGTAATTTAAAATGGTAATGTGAATCTGTTGCTATTACTTAATTTAAAATGTATAAAATTTAAGAGGAAGAAAAGAGAAAATAGTACCAAGTATTTTAAAATGCACCATAAATTTAAAATATTTTAGATATGCCATGTTAAAATAGCATGTGAAAAATAGGGGGGGAGAAGTAACTTACTCACTCACTCACTCACTCACTCACTAACTCACTGTCATGTAGTCAATTTTTACTCATAATGAGCCTGTAGGACACAGTAGAACTGGCTCTATGGGTTTCAGAGGTTTTGAAACTTTGCTGAAGCAGAAAAGCTCATCTTTCTGGAGCAGAGTGGCTGGTGGGATTGAACTATTGACCTTGTGGTTAGCAAATCAGTGTATAACACAAACACACTACACCTCCAGGGGTCTTGAGAAAAATAACTTAAAGATCTTAGTATAAAAGTAAAATCATATGAAAGGCATAATAAAAAGAGGTTTTATTAGGATTTGGGTATAAATGATTCTTTAATAGAAAGTCATGAATGAAATTCATACAGGGAATGCAATCACCGGAGGATGTACCCTGGCATGGATAGGAACTGGAAATACAGTGAAC
>NW_022111373.1:129782727-129784433 GCF_000313985.2 Echinops telfairi
TGTTTCCATTTAAAATGTGGAGTGTTCATGTATGAGCTAAGAATCTAGTGTTCATGCCTTCTTTATTATTTCATACAACTTAAATATGAGCATCTGCTAACAAACCAAAGAAAAACTATGTCAGTTCTAAGAGGTTTGAACACAATGTTGCGTGTTGCTAAGGGAGACTCTACTAATGGTGTGAACCAGTCCCTCTGTGATCTTGAGTGGAGTTCTGGGCATAACCATGCGAGACATTAATCATGACATCCAATGGAGACGAGAAGAGATGATGAGTGATCAGGAAACCGTGCCACGAGAGATGATGGATGGTCTGTTTGTGTAACACAAAATAAGAGAATAACCATGCAAGTGGTTTTGTTGTTGTTATTGTTTTTTATCATTTTATTGGGGGCTCTTACAGCTAGGGGGACGAGTGGCAGAAAAGTGGGTGAAATGAGACAGCATTAGGTGGGTGTAAGACATGGAAGTGTTTTTAAGTATTGAAAATTAAAGATAACTGCTGGTCAGCAACGCTTAGTCAGAAACAGAACTCCTTAACTCAGGGAGGTAATTTACCTAAACTCCCTGCCATTGAGTCCAGATGCCCTCTCACAGCAACCTTATAGGCGAGGGTAGAACTGCCCCTTGGAGTTTCTGAAACTGCAACTGTTAGTGGAAGGAGACAACTGTATCTTTCCTCCTTAGAACAGCTGGTAGTTTCAAACTGCCGATGGTACAGCAAACACACATAATCTCTATGCCACAAAGGATCTTCATTTTAAAAGGACCAAGCAAAATTTTAATTCCAGAGACTTTTGTCTGATTCACTCTCTCTGCAGGACTCTCAGCTATTTATTTCCCTTTTCACTACACTGTACTACTTCTCATAGTAGGTTCTTGCCACTTTTTGACATTATATATTTGTTGTCCTATGATATTCATAAAACAGAATAATTTCTTCTCTATTTACTGAAAGAAGCTGTAGTGAGTGTCAAGGGTTAGGCAGATGGCTTAAGCTCAGAAGAACTTGGTAACAACTGGATTTTTTCAATTATATTATTGACTTCATTTGGATGTCATGAATGTATTCATATTAAACATGGGCAACAGAGACAGGATGGCCATTTTCAGAGCTATCTTAGAAAATTCCTACCGAATAATGTAAACACATAGTGTCTACGGTCCTTTCTAATGCCTCTCTTCTGAATTAAATTTCTGAATTTAAAATCTTGAATTTAATTTCAAGATCAATATTTGATTTACTAGTGTCAAGAAAACAAAGAAACATGTAGTTTTATAAGATAAATGGACTTTTATTTTGCTACTTCATATTTTCCTTTCTTGAAGCCTCCTGATAACTAGAACAGGCAACAAAGAATAGTCACATTCAATTTTAATTTCTTTCATTCCACTTTCAGAAATGTAATTTCTTTTCTTGTATAGCTGTCTAAATCTCACTCATCCCTTAAAATCTAGCTGAATGCCATTTTCTTTGTGATGAGTTCTTATCTTACAAATTTCTAAGTTCAAATAATGCGCTCTTCTATCCTTTAGAGAATTTCTGCATACAGCTTGATTACATAATTTACTAAAGTAGATTTTTGTGACTATTTGCACCCATGACTTTGCTTCTGTTCTATGTGATTTTGAGTGATCAAGGCATTATCATATTTTTATCATTATAAATAAAACTCAAGATCCTTAATTTTGGATTTTAGATATAG
>NW_022111373.1:129787362-129788619 GCF_000313985.2 Echinops telfairi
TGTTTCACAAAGATATGTTGTTGGGAATAGGAGAAGGCACAACACAGTCTCAGACAGAACAGGATATGACTGCAAACACTTGATGCAGAATTTTGTAACTGGCATTTTAGAGAAATCAGTGATTTCTGAATCACTGTTAATAAGTTCAATGAACCCCTCTGGTGCTGTCTCAGGAACATCTTCAACTTTGTGTGTGAATAGGCTTCTGGTAAGTGCAAATGGGCTGTCAGGTAGATTTGGAAAGAACAATGAAATTTAGTATGTAAGCAAATGCAAATGTTCTTTCACAGAAATTATCATTGTAATCCTTTTTCCTGGTTCAAGGCCATGTTCCTCAAAGAGAGCAGATAAGGTAGGCAACATGTACATTTTATTTTCATCCAATTTTTTTTTCCAAAGCTGAAGTTTCAGAATGATTGGATGTTTTCAGACAAATCAAGGCATGTTGCATTTGGTCCTTGCAATGATCAATTAAACTCATTCAAGATGGCAAAGATGTCAACCAAGTAAGCTATTTTCTGCAGTTCACTTTCATCCCTGAAAAGTGCTTAGAATTGAGGTCTTACTTTCTGATTAAAAAATGTTTTGACTTTATCATGAAGCTCAAAAACACATTTTAAAAATTTTCCTCTCATCAATCATCTCATGTGAGTGTGAAATAGCAGGGCATTATGCAGCACATCCAACTCATTGCACAGTTGCAAAACAGTCGACTATTTAAAGTGCTCTCCTTTACAAAATTGACACAACCTATGATGCTTTTCATTACTTCTTGTAACTCTTGTGGCAGTAGATCCATTGCTAATATTTGCAGATGAATCATACAGTGAGTTCTGATGACTTTTGGTGACTCATGCAGTACCAAATGTTGAAATTCACATTGACATCCTAGCATAACTGGAGCACCATTTGTACAAACACCACAAACTTTTTCCCAAGAGATCTTATGCTCTTTCAGAAATGAGCCAACTGTGTCAAATTCATCATGTGCAGTGTTGTCATTTCAAGAGGTTTGCAAACAAAAAACACTCACCTTTAAAGTCATTATCATTCATATACCTCACATAAACCAGTAACTGTGAACAGTTTGCAACGTCTGTAGATTAATTGAGCTGGATGCTAAATATTGGAAGTGGAGCAGATTTAATTTGCTGGATTACCTGATCAAGAATACCATCAGATATGTCATCTATTCTTCTGTGGACAGTGTCATTAGATAAGAAATTTGCACTCAATTTCATAACAAATTAATCTTTT
>NW_022111373.1:129788873-129790765 GCF_000313985.2 Echinops telfairi
TTTGAGTCCATTGTTGCAGCCACTGTATCAATCCACCTTATAGAGTACCTTCCTCCTTTTCACTGCCTCTCTGTTTTACCAAGCATGAGGTCCTTCTCCAGGGACTGGTCTCTCATGTCCTAACAGGTAAGATAACGTCTTGCCATCCTTGCCTCTAAGGAGTATTCTGACTGCACTTCCAAGACACATTTGATTGTTCTTTTGGCATTCAAGGATACTTTCAAAATGCTTCAGTAGCACCACAATTCAAATGCATAACTCTTCTGAGGACTTCCTTATTCAATGTCTAACTCTCACATGCACGGGAGGTGAAAGAAAATACCACGGCCTGTCAGGCCCACCATAATTCACAAAGTAATGTTCTTGATTTTCCATACATTAACGTGGTCTTGAGCAGAAAATTTACCTGAGGCAATGCATCACTTCTTATCTTCTTGGTCAAGAAAACAAAAAACAAAAACACAACCCCCAAAAGAATATGCAATGAAGACATGGTTGGTTTTGCAAAATTCTATCATCTGATCTTCAGCTTTGTTTCTATCATCAAAGCCACATTTCCCAAGTACTGATCATTGCTCTCTGTTTCCAACTTTTGCATTTCAGTCACAAGTAATTATCACTACATCTTGATTACATGACTGATCCACTTCAGACTGAAGAAGTTGATTGATTTCTTCAAATTCTGCATCAACATTGGTGTGTACATTTGAATAATAATCATATCAACTGGTTTTAATTGTAGTTGTATAGATAGTATTCTGTCACACAGGATATTTTACTTTATACTTTAAGGTGGATCTTGAAATGTACTTTTGACAGTGAACATAATATAATTTCTCTTGAATTAGGAAACCCTGGCTTATTTAATAAACTTTATGATTTCTGATTAAACATGGTCACTCCTTGGCTATTGTATTACACTAATGCCTCATATGTTAATATTTATGCATTCAATTTCATTTTTGATAATTTGCCATTTCCCTAGATTTATTCTTACATTCCACATTTGGACATTCAGTAGATTACTAGAAATTAGGGGTTTAGGTAAATCCCTAAAACCAAACTATTGTCATCCAACTGAATCACAGTTATCCTCTAAACCAGACAATTGTCCCACTGTGTCCAGGACAATGATGTTAGAGGAGTGGACTGTCACACATTTCTCCCACACAGACACTGATCGGTTTGGACTCCCAAGCTTTTCATTTGCAGCCAAGCACTAAATCACTGTGTCATTCATACTCCATGAATTTTTTTTGTAATGTTATTATAATAATCTGAGAGATTAAAAAACATACCTTATATCTAGACCTCTTGTCCTTTTTTGTTTTTTTTAATTGTTGTTGTTTGTCACACTTCCCGTTTTTAGTTTAGCCTGTGGGTATATTTTTCACAGCTCTAGTTATAAAACAAACTGTGTTTCTTCACTTTACAATTAATTATTTAACACCTGTTCCAAAAGTAACAAATGTTAATTGACAGTTTGGGCATAATTCAAAACACCCACTTCCTAATTAATTTGAGTGAAATTTTCAGTTGCAATCCTGTCATAACCCAAGTGAGGAAAGTCTTAAAATATATAAGATTTTAGTAATTAATAATACAGAGCATTATGCTTTTATTATTAATGCTCAGTTATGTGTTTTGTTACATAAGCTTATATGATGTTCTAGAATTCTCCAGCATTTTTCTTATATTATTATTTTCTTATATATTGTTGTTGTTGTTTGTTGTATATTGTTGCTTGGTTTTGCTCTGTATTGTTTTTGTGCATGTTATTATCTTCGCAGGTCTGTAAAATAAGATAGACTAGATGAAAAATCTAGAGGAGAAAATAACGGGACTGACAGTTCCGGAGGGACATGGGAGAGGGGGAGGTGGGGGGAACGGAA
>NW_022111373.1:129791819-129793245 GCF_000313985.2 Echinops telfairi
TGGATGAAGGGAAACGTCGGACAGGGCACTATATGGCGAAATGAAAATTTACAAATTATCAAGGGCTCATGAGGGATGGGGGAGTGGGGAGGGAAGGGAAAAAATGAGGACCTGATGCCGGGGGCTTAAGTAGAGAGCAAATGTTTTGAGAATGATGAGGGCAATAAATGTACAATTGTGCTTTACACAATTGATTTATGTTTAGATTGTGATAAGAGTTGTATGAGCCCCTAATAAAACAATTGAAAAAAATGAAAGAAAAGAAGATACTAATTCATACATTTGCTTTTCCAGAGAAACTCCCATTCAGTAGAATAATTATACTTTTCTAAGTTATAGTAATGAGAAAGAAAAAAAACCTTCAAGTTGACATATCATCTTATTGATTATGAAGAAATAAATGTAATGAAAATATTATGTTACTTCAGAATCCACTATTGGCCAACAAACTCAAAATCTACTGTTAACAGATGAATTAAAAGTGAAGGTAAAAAATGCCCTTCATTCTCATAACTACTTTTTAAAAATCTGAAACATTTAAGAATAATTTGAATGTGTATAAATTCTACCTCTATTTATTTTGTTTTTATTAATGCATCTATATGAAATTTTATAAATATTAAAAATAATTATTTCAATTTAAGTTAATTTATATGATAAGTATTAATTATCTTTACTTTTTCTCTTTCAACTTGGGCTTATTTGATTCTTATCTAGGTCAGATAAAGCCTCGTGCTTTACATCTTGATAGAATTTCCTCCGACACTGTCTTGTTTAATCTAATGCATTTCCTGAGAGACTTGTTAATATCATTTGATACAATGGAAGAACATAACCATATCAAGGTCACACAGCTAATAGTTTGCATACTTTATATGAGAGCTAAAACCTTAATGTCCTATGCTTTCTACAACTATGAAGTGAACAATTATTGGTTTTGTCTGATGGATTTTATGTAATGGTTTATCTCAATGTGCAATTTTGCATAACCAGGAATAATTTTACTTTTATTTTTTGCTGTTATTTTGTTCCTTTATCTAAAGAAATATGGCTTTTTAAAAAAAATTCACTTGTTTGTTGTGACAATTTTCAATAAATCAAAGTTCTAGTTTCATACTCTGGCTTTATCTCAATAGTGGACACTTGCCATTTGGGGCCATTCAATATAAAAATTAACAGATGCTAAGGATTATGTGTTGGATGTTAACTGCAAGGTTAGAACTTCAAACCTAGTACCTGATCTACAGGAGAAAGATGAGTGTGTTTGTCTGGGTACATTAGAGAAATAAATCCACACAAACTCATGTATAAGAGAGAGTTTTATATAAAGGGTATGTGTACATTAAGAAAGCATCCCAACCCAGTGCTGCCCAAGCCCACAAGTCCAACATTAGCCCATATGTCTGACACCAATCACAAAGTCCTC
>NW_022111373.1:129794723-129816972 GCF_000313985.2 Echinops telfairi
AATCATAGGCAACCTTTCCTATTGTTTCCATATGTATTGTTATGATGGGAAAAAATATCCTTGGTTCAATTTTCCTGATTTTTTTTTCACCAATGTAGTTTTCAATTTACTGAACTCTTCTTTCCAATAGGTGCTATGATGTTCTGTGTCTTCTAAGAAAATCTTATAATATCACCCCTTTGGAATTCCCAAGACAAAATTTAGTGCCCCCAAATTAGTTCATACTGCTCTGGGCTAACTGAAGAACAAAACGGAAAACTCATTCCCAACCCTCCCAGACTGATGTACAAGGGACACTGGTCTTAAAGCAGATCAAGGGTTGGATTGCTAAGACTGAATCTGTGGCAAATACCCACCAGTCATTCCACCCAAGAAAGATGAAGCTGTTGAATCCTTTACAAATGTGCAGATTCAGTAACCTGATGAAGCAGTGATATTCTCTCATATATGATTGCTAGGAGTCCTAATCAACTCCAAGGCAATAGGAAAGAACACTCCGTGTTTTCCTTGCTGCCTTGAATGGAACTTAACCAGCGGATCCACCTGGGAGCCACTCTTTTGATTGAATATCATTTGGAAAGCAATATTATGAGAATATGATATGTTTATCACTGAATGAACTTGTCTATGGCTATCCATTGATCACAAAAATGTGCTGACGATAAAGCCATACATACACAAACCAGAACCCTAGGAGCAATGCTTGATAACTTGCCTTCATTCCCCCTCAAAACAACACAATGAATTAGATAGTTTGTTCATCATCTCCTTCCACTCATAAAGTGACTGATGTTTTGAAGAGTTAAATACTTCTGTATTGAAAACAAATTTGCAAACTAGCTAATTAGGTAATAGAACTCTTAAAAACATGATACTGTTTTAACTGGATATACATGCAAATATGAAGCTAGTTTCCTTTATAGCATTCAGAATCCAAAACTCAAATTGATTATATAAAAATGAAATGAGTAAACCAATAAAAACACAGTAATAAATATTCATGATGCTGGTTAGGCAAAGGCTTCATGGATAGGATACAAAAAAGTTAACATAGGAAAAATAGATAAGTTGCACTTTGCCAAAATTGGACTTGATTGAAGCCAACAATCCTGCCTCTAGAGTGGACCAGGGATGTATACATAAACTTTAGATATATAAATAGGTTTTGAGCTGGTACTAAATCACAAACCTTAATTGAAGAACACTAGTTCTTACTCGTGACCCTGCTCAATATTTGCCCTCATTAAATTATTACTGAAGATATAGGTGCTATAGCAAAATGTGGTGAAAAAAACCAGATGGTCTCCCTATCAGAAAGAATAATATCTGTCATCATAAAAGTTGGTTTTAAAAGAAGCAGCCATCTAAGTGAGGTCACACCTAATTCCACAAAAACACAGCAAAGCAGCCTGTGTGATCCAAGGATTTTAAATAATAAAATCCCAAATCAGAGGATGGAATTGTATGAGAACTTAAAATCTGAGCACCTGTTTTACAGAAGGCTACAGGTGGCAGTTAAAGCCCCAAATCCATTTGTAGAATCCTAATACTGATTAAACTTCCAGTTCATTCTGCCATACTTGACTGGGATGTGAATAATCTTGTGCTCTCACAGAATCTATTGGAAAGTGGATTACTGTAGATATATTTCAGTTAAAATTTAACATATTATATCAATTGTTTCCTTAGGGTTCTTGCTGGGGAGATTGTGATAAATGGGATCAAATAACACATACATAAAGAAAACATTCTATACATGTTTGTGTCTATTGTACAACTCTTTTTGATATACTTAAAACATTGAATTAGATGTATGTGAATTATATATAAATAGAACTGTCCAAAAGAAGAAAAAATTGAGACACATTTTATACATCAAATGTGTAATACAAGAATTGAAAAAACAACAAATTGAAAATAACATAAAAAAGGATTTGTACCCAGACTATAAAATGAATTCTTTTTAAAAATCATTTTATTAGGGGCTCATACAACTCTTACCTCAATCCATACACACATCAATTGTGTAAAGCACATTTGGACATTCACTGCCCTCATCATTCTCAAGACATTTATTCTCCACTTAAGCCCCTGGCATCAACTCCTCATTTTTCTCCTCCCTCCCTGTTCCCCACTCCCTCATGAACCCTTGATAATTTATAAATCATTATTTTGTCATATCTTGCCCTGTCTGACTTCTCCCTTCACCCACTTTTCTGTTGTCCATTCCCCAGGAAGGAGGTTACATGTAGATGCTTATAATCAGTTCCCCTTTTCCAAGCCACCCTCCCTCTATCCTCCCAGTATTGCCACTCACACCACTGGTCCCGAAGGGATCATCCACCCTGGATTCCCTTTGTTTCTGGCTTCTATCTGTATCAGTGTTCATCCTCTTGTCTAGCCAGACTTGCAAGGTAGAATTGGGATCATGATAGTGGGTGGGGAGGAAGCCTTTAGGAACTGGAGGAAAGTTGTATTTTTCATTGTTGCTACATTGCACCCTGACTGGCTCATCTCCTCCCCGATTCCTTTCTGTAAGGAGATGTCCAGTGACCTACAAATGGGCTTTGGGTCTCCACTCCACACTCCCCCCATCATTCACTATGGTAAGATTTTTTGTTCTGATGATGCCTTATACCTGATCCCTTCGACACCTCGTGGTTGCATAGGCTGGTGTGCTTCTTCCATGTGAGCTTTGTTGCTTCTGAGCTAGATGGCCACTTGTTTACCTTCAAGCCTTTAAGACCCCAGATGCTATATCTTTTGATAGCCAGGCACCATCAGTAAAATGTATTCTTATAATAAAATATTAAAAGAGAAATTATCAAATTAAAATAGGTCAAACTATTTAAACAGATTTTTTTCATGTAAGTACTCATGTGGCCAAAAAACATGAGAAACTACCCGAATATTCAATGCCTTTACTTACTAAGGGAATGTAATCAATAAACGAAGACATCGTTTTACAACCACTAGGATGGGCTAAAATAATAGCTAGAACAACAAGGATAGGAAAAATAGGACCCCTCATAAATTGTTAGGTATTTTTGAACCAGTTCCAACTCATCTCTGACGAGCTCTGCTAATCTCTAAAATGTACCGCAATCGAGAAGATTTCAACTCATTGTACAATACACTAGACTTTCAGATATGGTTTTCTGAGACTTAAATATTTACAGTAGTATATCCCCTCACCTCTCTTCCACAGAGCCCTGGGTGGATTCAAACCACTGACCTCAGGGAGCTCAATTCAAAACCTACTATGCCACCATGACTACTCTTCCAAATCACTGTATTTGGAACTAATGTAATGAAACATTGCCTGGCCCTTTGCCATCCCCGCAACTGTATTGTTTGATCCCATTGTTGTAGCCACTCCGTCAACCTTTTTTTTTTTTTTTTTCTTTGCTTCTACTTTGCCCATCATCATGTCCTTTTTAGGGACTGTTTTCTTTCATAATATGGTGAAGTACTTGAGAGAAACGGTCAGCATTCTAGCTTTTAAGAAACATCCTGTGTGTACTTCGATCAAGGCAGATTTGCTTGCTTTGCTGCCTCTCAAATTCACTGCCATCCTTAATGAAGACTGCAGTCTTTGATTTCCATCAGCAAAAGCTTCAATTCCTTCTAACTTTCAGCAAGCAATGTTGTGTCATCTGCGTATGCCTGGTTGTTGATAAACATTCTTCCAATCCTTATGTGTTGTTCTTCTTCATATAGATAATGTATATATTTTCAGCTACTTTGAAACTGAAAAATAAATCCTTTGTAGTACATGAACCCAATAATTTGATTTCAAATGCCCAGAATCAGATATTTGTTTTTACCCAGTCATATTCAGGGTCATAATAAGACCCAGGCTTATTATCAGAGAGAGAACATTTTGTCTTTGCAAAATTAAATTATCGTTGCTCTTTTTCTTTAACCTGCCATAAGTCATAGCTCATGAGACATGTCTATTCCAAACACCAGTTATCATGGTAACTTAAAGAATCTCTGTAATGGCTTTGGTCATAATACATGACTGTCTAGAATGTGTTCTTTAATACACACACATTCCTTCTGTCTTGTTGTGTAACTGGACACAGGAATTACTGACTGATTCGCTAGTTAAATGTCAAGGGACCTTAGACAGACAGTGTATACCAAAATGTGTATAACTCATTTTGTTGTAAAACTCATATTCTGTTGTAAAATCAATCACATGGTGGGGGGCCTTGTGATTTAGAGGAAAGCATGTTGGAAGATGCGCATGAAGGTCCACAACAGTGTGTTTAGCTGCAGTTATAGGATTGGCCTTTTAAAGATGTTGACTCTGAGAACAAAGAAGAGTTACCCTGAGTGGCTAGAATGTACTGAATCCACATCTTCTTCCTGTTGTCCTTAGGACAAGGGATTATCAAGGCTGCCTCCTGTGGGGAGGCATTATGATAGAAGAAGAGCAGGTAGAAGAAGGGCATCCCTGAGATAGAACCACTTGAATAACATTGTATTTCCACATACTTCCAGGGAAGTATCTTAATGGCAGCCTTTTTCTTTGTTTCCTTTAAGTACGCCTAACTCAAGTTTCACTCTGAGTTATTGGTCTGGTTTCTTCTGGAGCAAGGAAGGTGATATAAACTAAAGAAGCAAGGGAAAGATGCTGATTTATTTTAGGCACTTAGCCCAATTTGCTTTTACTTGTTTGGGAAATTGCTTTTTCAATGCAGAAAAATGTGTTGCAGAGAAGTAATTCCATGGGGCTTGATGACACTGCAGCGCATTTCCTCGCCGTATCTTTTCTAAGTGTAAATGAAATGCACGGGAGCCAGGGCTATCGTTATTTACTTCCTTTTATTGCTGCTCTCCTTCTTACCTACAAGATTACAAGCGTGTTCACTAGAAGTTACTGTTTACACTTATTTAACAGTATTGACTGAAATAACCCTGAATCTCCTCCAGTGAGGACTGATTTAGCTACAAATCACCGTTCCAGCTCTGGAATCATTAATCAGCCTCAGGCAAGATCTATTATGTGGGGTTTCAGCACAGAAGAAATATTAACAGCTCCCTGGAAGACACGTTACCATCACATTGGCTGTGACTCCCTGCTGGAACAGCAAATTACCCTCAAGTAATAATTATAATACATTAGTAGAGGTTTAATTTCCAATAAGTGCTGTCTGTTTAAGAAATGGCAATCTCACCAGGGCTCAGAGAACAATCGATCATGTTATCAGCAAGAATAAACCTACATGGAATTAAATGAATGATAATAAAAAATTCATTATAGTTTGAAAACTGTAAAAAAGAAAATCCACTGTTTCTCAATTGCATAGTTATGATGCGGGGGGTGGGGGGTGGTGGAACAGGAACCTTTGTATTTTTAGATCATCTGATTGGATGGTTTTAGGTATGGCAGTAGATAATTCTCCTATTACTTGATAGCAAAATTGTGAACATGATTTAATGAGGTGAACACTATGCTGTTAACCTCAAGGCCACAAGTTTAAACCCACTAGAGAATCTTTGGGGAAAAGATGAGGCTGTTTGGTCCAAGAAAGATTTATAGTCTCAAAAAATCTATATAGTGTCACTACAAGTCAGACGGGACTCGACCACAGTGGATAGAACTACATAGCAGTAGCTTTTCACGAGGGGTGAGAGTTGCTGAAAAGGGCCCTGACGATGCACAGTGGCCTCCTTTTTGCATCCAAATTAATATGTCAATGGACATTCTTAAAGACATAGAAAAATGTCCTCAAATAGAGAAATGCCCCAGTAAGATCTTTAGAAGTTTTGTGTTTGCAAGTGTTTTTGTTTAAGTGGTCTATATTCTAAAGACATTTTTTTAAAACAGATGTAGTCAGTTCTGATCTAGAGCAAGTTCTAGTACACTGCATAAAATAGATTATGTCTATGCTAGTAGATGAAAATTGTTCTTCAGGTTCACTGAACTATTGATTTCAAGAAATCAAGGTGATTCAGTTACCGAGTGAAGATATTCATACTTTTCTCAGCACTGTAGAGTGTGTAGTGTGATTTATGTGTCCACAATGTATACACGTGGAGTCACGTGCGTGTTTCCCTTCAGTGTTTCTCTCTGATGGATTCCTTGCCACGCTGCCGAGCACAGAGAGCGACATGAAAGAAAACTCTTCAGAGATGCATTGCGGTTGAATTCGTATTAAACAAAAAGAAAAGCAAACACAACTTCCCAATTCCACTTATGAATCAGAATGGAGATTTAATTGAAGAAAGAACCATGCATATCAAATTTGGTAAAGACAAGAATAATGTTTTAAAGATTGTTATCTATAGCGGCCTTTTTGAAAAATGCACTTCAGTGACCTAAATTATAGGTATTTGGGGGAAGGTGGTATGTAAAGAGTCATTTAGATAATTTTTTAAAGTTTATCTTATATTTTAGCTGTAAAATGCCTGAAAATGAGCCTTTTTTTATAGCTAATGAGGCAGTATACTCCCCAAATGACTCCATAAATTCATTAAAACTCAAACGCTATGACAGTTCATGATGTTACAGTCCCCATATCACCCACCATGAAATGATCTCCACTAATTATCTGAGAAAATATGAGTCAGGCGTTCAGCATATTAAAATGCTTTTACACGATCTGCTTTTCTTTTCTTAGGTTAGACAAGTTGACACACAATTAAAAATGAACTTTTTGCTGCTTTATATCCATTTTGAGAGCATGACATTCAATAATGAGGAGGAAATATCTACGGGGCAATTTCTAGACTTCTTTTTAAAGGAGTAAATAGATATTTTGAGGCTTAGTTACTTTGCTTATTAACTACTTATCATGTGATAACACAAAGTAATCCAAAAACGATTTCAAAGTATACACTTACAGTTTGCTTATTTAGATTAGAAAAAAATTCAGAAGCTTTAATTAGGTGATGAAAATTAGTAGATTCTCTAATCACCTATTTGAGTTCTAAGGCAATTTTATAGATTTGAACTTGTGTAGCAAAATATTTTAAACACAAAAATTAACAACAACAATAAACTGTATTGAATGAATGTAAAGTAGGTTTAATATCTAAATATGTAAGTTTTAAAAGACTTTTTCATCAGTGAAAGTGTAAGAAATCTGAAGTGTATAAAGTGTTCAATGTAGGAGCAATGGTAATATAGTGGTTATACATTGGGCTGCTACATCTTTCTCTGAGGAAAAAAGATCAGGCTTTCTACTCCCATAGGATTTTTAGTCTTAGAAATTCATAGGAACAGTTCTACCCTGTCCAATAGGGTCAGAAAGAGTCAGAATCAACTCGATGGCAGTGAGTTTGGATTTTCAGTTTATCATAAAGAACCTTGGTGGCATCATTTGATAAACTGTGAACCCCTAATCTCAGGGTTGGAGACTCAAACCCACCATCTAATGTACTCCTTGGGAAAATGATGAGGCTGTCTGCTCAAATGTATGTAGGTCCCCTCTGGGTCTTATTGGACTTCGTGGCAGTTGTTGTTTTTTTTTTTCTTTTATCCTAAAGTATATAATGTACAATGGATTCCAGCATATTGAAAATCCTGAAACTGGTAGTTGTTCAAACAAAATGATATGATATGTCATAGTGAAAAATCAGAAGAGTTATGTGTCTGGGTTGTATTCTTTCATAGTACTTAATCAGTCTCTACAGGTACAAACAATCCTAGCAACTGGGAGATATGCAGAAGAAGAACACAGAAGTAGAATCATAGGACTCATTGACAACCTGAGATGTGCGGGTTACACCACCTTGCAGACTGGAAGTGAAAAAGTCTTCAACCACTTACTAACAAAGATTAAAAAAATAAGTCTTTGGTATGGTTTACATCTCATTGTAAAAAATAAACATAAAAATCCTCACAACTCATTAACTGAATGCCATGGTATATATAGAAAATAGTTCAGTTGTCATTTAAAAAAAATCGAGTCCACAATCAACACCCATGGAAGCAGCAGTAAAGAAATGAAATGGCATATTTTATTGGCCAAATCTGATGCAAAAATTTCCTTTAAAATGCTTAAAACAAACGTGTCACCCTAAAGACGAAGGTGCACCTGCTCCAGTTCATGGCATCACCGCAGATGCTTGTGGAAAGTAGACAGTAAATAAAGAAGATCAAAGACATTGGATTTTGGCATTGGTGTGGAATACTGAATATATCATGGACTGCCAAGAGAATGAACAAATATGTACTGGAAGATATACATCCAGATTGCCCCAGGACTGTGCACCATTGCCTCTGTCAGACATGTGGTTGCTCTGAGTTTTGATTACCTTAACATCACATATCACAAACAATAGCAGTAATCACAACTTAGGTCATACAATAGAGGATGCCGTAGGTACATTCAGTCTGTCCAACAACATAATTCAAAGTCTTAGTTTAATAGCCTATAAGGTGTTCTTCCCAAGTTCATATTTTGGGTGAGTATCCTGGTATTATATACTGCGGAAATGGAGTGCACATCACACCTGACCTTTAGATTCATTAACGAGAAAGAGAATCCAAGTTCATCCTAGCTCTCATCCTTCTTTATCATATTATGAGGCCAACAATCCCTCCTATGCACTCTTCTACTAGGTGAGAGAAGCTGCTGTAAGGGCCACGCAAAACTCACAGACAGTATTCACAGCTCTGAGGGTCCATGGCACTTAACAAAAATAGGGAAACAACCGTATACACTCAAGTATAAGCTGAATGTTTCAGCATATTTTTTATGCAGTTTTTGTGGTAGAATTAGGTGTCGCAGCTGAGATTCGGGTCAGCTTATACTCAAGTATATACGTAACCAGTCATCACAAGCAATGATCTGAAAATTGTGAGGTCCCATGCATTTGTCCACAGCACTGAGTGTCTCTTTTTAGACATGCTTGGATTTTGCACACACATCTTGCCTGTTCTTCTTTCTTGTCATAGGATTCTTTGTTTCAGCTTCTGACTCACATTATATACCTAGTGAAATTGAAAAATTGACCAAACTGAGGTAAGGTACCTCTATATGTATTTGCATGCTCCTACTCAGTGAATGCATGGCCCAAAGACAATAGAAAGAACAGTCATGCCAGGTCATGCAACTTCAGTGCATCTGCACACTGAGCTAGACTTAAGATAGATTTATCATGCTAGAATGCTATCTACTTATTTTCTGATCCTTAGGAAATATGCTTCCCTAATGTCTATTTTGCCTTAATCAAACATAGGGTCTAGCACTTGTTCATATTTCATAGAAGAATTATTGGCAGATGAAGATACAGGAATGAACAAAAATGGACATAGGTTTAGGACCTAAAGTATCTTATCTTCTGGTTTAGTAAGAGATACTAGATAGATAGATAGATAGATAGATAGATAGATAGATAGATAGATAGATAGATAGATGATAGATAGACTTATCAACTGCTGTCAAGCTAACTTCGATTCATGTTAACCACATGTAATGCAGAATCAAGCTATGCCGGGTCTGTATCATGCCCCATCTGCTATCATGCGTGGGTCCATCTTTGCAGTTATGGTGCCAGTCCATGTTCTCACAGTTATTCTTAATCGCCTCTGGCCTCTGATTCACAAACAAATTGTGCTCTGCTAGATACTGAGCACTTCAAATGGTGTATCCAAAACAAGCAAGTTAGAAAAGATTCCACTTTGGTTCATAAGATTCACATTAACTATCACCAGGATTTTTTTCCTAGCCTTAGTCTGAAATTAGGACTAAAAAACCTATATACCATGCTCAACCCTGCCAGTATCAATCAGTCATCTCTCAATCACCTACTGCTGACATAGCTTCTAAGATCATAGCAGCATGCATGCCACAACACTATAGTATAGTACCTCCTAGTGTGGGCTCAATAAACATCAAATGAAAGAAATAAGTTACTGAATGCTCAGAACTTATAAAGATGTGTAGTGCCGTGTTCTACTGGGCCTCTAAAAAGTAAAGTTAGTGAAATATATTTTTGTTTTAAATGTAAGATACTTAAATTATATATATCCTAATTTATTTTAATTCCTATGTTTTAACTATATTGAATTTACCTGCACCAATAGTTTTATAGATTTTCTTCCAGGACGTGAGATCTAGTAAATATTCTTCTATCTGGAATAATAAATAGAAGAATTAAAAATTATTCGTCACATACCACCATAGTTTTAAGTTCATATAAACAAAAACTGAGCCCACAGCCATCAAGTTGATTTTAACTCATGGTGACCCTATGTAGGGTTTCCAAGACTGTAAATTGTTGCAGATTTATCTTTTTCCTGCAAAGCTGATCTTGGGTTTGAATCATACATTTTGTTAGCAGCCTGATACTTCATCCACTGAGCCACCATGGATCCCTGTGTTGTCACAGTCTTCTATTATTATAAGATTAAATGATTTAGCCTATTGACAATATTCTTTTTAACAATCCAAACATAATTTTTTCCTAGATTGTAAATATACCCAAATCAACACTAGCGAATAAACCAAAACCCAAATTCACTGCCATTCTGTTGAGTTTGGCTTACAGCACCCCTAAAGGGCAGAATAGAATAACCCTTTTTGGGTTCTGAGATTTAACAATCTTTATGGGAAGGAAAAACCTCAATTTTTCTCTCAATGAATGACTGTTAACCACTAATCTTGTGGTTAATAGCTCAATGCTTAACCCCAAATGTCACCTTAAATAGAAAGAGTAAATTAATATCCCCAAAGAAATCTACTATGATAGTTATAATCACACCCAAAAGCAAACTACTGTCGTCAGAGTCCATGCTGGATCATAGTGACCGTCAGAGACGGTAACTGTTTATGGGAATAGAACGCCCAGTCTTTCCCCTCGGGAGCTGCTGCTTTTTTCAGAACTGCTGGCGACGTGATTGGCAGCCAAACGTGTCTATTGCACTACGGCACCAGCGTCATCTGAAATCCGCGGCCTGCGTTTTCTTCTCTTTCTTTAGTCGTTCAACTTGGAGGAGAGAATCCATTTCTTGCACCATTCATTTTGTGTAGTGAGAAGAAAAAATAGAAAAGGTTCATTCTTTCCTGAAAATAATTCTCTGTTAGTGGAGAAGTAAAAGTTACTCAGAGAAAGAACCCGTTTTCTTGGCTCTGTAGACATCACAGGCCCAGACAGTGTTTTGTCTGTTTTACATCGGGTGGTTGTGCATCAGAACCAGCTCTAAGGCCATTAACCAACACCACCTAAACAGCCGATTTTTCTACACCACGTGAGCCTTTATCTTGTTGACTTGTGCCCATATAAACAATCCAAATGCAATTTTATGATTTTATTTACTTGCAACCAATTTTCTTCCCATTTCCAATAGTATTCCTTAAAGTTCAGTGCTAGCAAGAACAAGGACCTCTTCACAATGATCTAAGTAATGAGTCCTTGTCTCCTCCTGTTAATAAACCTAGTCATATGTTTTGAGACACGATCGTTATGGATCTTAAGTGTAACTCATTGCTCATGCTAGCTGGCAATATACCTTGTCTGATTGCCCGAATGATGACCTCAAATACACCTCCTTAAACTTAGAACTATAAAAAGGATAGATTGATTTCTCCATTTAATGGGAAATGCCTGGGTAATATAAATGAATGCAGTCCTTTAATGTAGTTACAATCAAGAATACAGACGTTGAAAGCATACGTTTTACACGTACTTACAGTGATTAATAACTGAACAAGTAATAAGGAGCCTTCTTCCCCAGGTGATCATGAATGTTGAAATGAAAAAGAATTAACCCGGAACAGTTGGAACTCTTAAAAGTTAAAAGTACAGAAATATGTCTTTAAAAATCTCCACTATCTTTGTTTAAACATATGTGGCTGTAAAGAATTTAAAATTCAAGAAAAATGGTTTTGTTTTTGTTTTTTTTACATAACCTCCTTCAATGACTATGTAATAGAAACAAATGTTTAAAGTGACTGTGAAACACATTGTTTAGGGTAAAATTTTCTCATTACCATGTAGAATAAGCATGTATCTATTCTGAGTGATTGCAGATGACAGAACTAATGTTCTCATATCAGCAATGTTTACAAATAATGGATTCAGAACTGAAGAGGATCAATTCTTTTTAATCTCAAAAATGCTAAATAAATAAAAGCCCTCTTAATATCTTTGAAATGTTTTGGCTCATAATATCATTATGTTTACCCTACCTGTGGTGGATTTGAAGTAGCAGTCACAGCTTTATCAAACTGTTCAGTAACATTTCTTTACTGAAATATCCCGCAAGGGAACGTTTTTGCCTGAAAAACACCAAGAGCCATGTATCTCAGAAACAAATTTGGCATTTGCTCTTCCTCCAATGAATCCTGTTTCATCCAGGATTTTGTTAACTAGATACAAAGTTTAAAATGGGATTTGGATAACTAAACCCCCCGGAGTGTGAGGAATTGGTGAATGCATGAAGCAGAGGTGGTTTGCGGGAATGAAGAAAGCATTACCCAAACTGTGGAAAGGACAGTTTAGGATGCCGCTGTCACAGGTGCTGTTGGGGCCTCGATTAATAGTTGTCTCTCCCTTTTCCATGTGTCTCCATTGACATTTCCCTAGCCTACCTTGAGAAAGGGGTCTGCACTTGTGTCTCAGACATTTATGGTAAAAGGGCAAGGTCAGTGGCATCCATAAAACCATTATATATCTGCCACCCAATCAATTTTGTGGGCGCCTCGGCCAGCAGCACAGAACTGCCACTTTTACACGTTTTCTGTCAGAATGTAGATTTATAATCAGAGTCCCGAGGCAGTTCACAAGTACTAAAGGAGAGGAGAGTAAGATTTATTGATTGTCTAATCTATAGGTGAGCATTTGTGTGGATGTACATGCTTTGGCCTAGGCACTACCAGTCTAATCTCTTATTGAGAGAAGTCTTATTTGTAGTTAATTATTCAAAATCAGCCCCTGTCAAGTCCATTCCAACTTATACGTAAACTATCAGAGAGTGCATATCTGCTCCCTAGGTTTTCCACTGCTGTAAATCTTTAAGAAAGCATACTCCATGTCTTTCTTCCACAGCAGAGCTGGTGGGTTTGATCCACCAATGTTTCAATTAGCAACCTAGCACTTAGCAAAGGCACCACCAAGGGCCCCTTATATATTATTAAATCCAAAAAATCCCCTGCTATAGAGTCACTTTTGACTCAAACACAACCAATAAACTGAAAGTCTTGATAGTACTAAATCAGTATCGTTGGTAGCTTAGTAAGTTATACATGGGGTGGCTAACCTCAAAGTAGCAGTAAAAAAACCACCAGGCACCCTTCAAGAGAAAGATATGACTTTCTATCCCCCATAACAAGTTACAGACTCAGAAACAGGGTCAGTTCTACTCTGACATACAGGGTTTTAGGGGTTGGAATTGACCCAACGGCCATGAATTTTGGTTTTGTGAATGCTAAATCAGAGTCCTGGAGGTACAGTGATTAAATTACTTGAATGCCATTGGCCATGTCAAAAGAGAAAAAAATGTGGCAGTCTGATTCCTCAAATGTTCACAGCATTGGAAATCCTACAGGGGCATTGCATTATTCAGTCTTATAGGATTTCTTGATTCAGAATCAACTGTATTGCAGTAGACTAGTTCTAGGTCACATAATTTCTCTTCCAGATTACTTCAAAAGAAATAAGCAAGTCTAACAATCAACTTCTTGTCATCAACTCAATTCTAATTCATCTTAATCCTATGTTTGTCAGATTAGAAAATATTGTTCCATAGGGCTTGGGAGACATACAGTTAGACTGCTTCCTAGAAGCAAGGATTGTAAGATTTTATGTTACATACTAGGGACATGTTGTCAGGAGAGACAAGTCCCTGGAGAAGGATATCCTGCTAGGTAAAGTGGCGAGGCACAGACAAAGAAGATGACCTTCAAGGAGATGGATTGACAGTGGGCTCATGCATGGAAACAACTGTGAGGATGGTGGAAAACCAGGTACTTTTCAGTTCTTTTGTGCATAGGGTCACTCTGTTAGTCCGGGTAGACTAAAGAAACAAATTCATAGATACTCACGTATATAAGAAAGAGTTTTATATACAAGAGCAATTGAATATTGGGAAAATATCTCAGCTCAGTCCAGGTCAAGTCCATAAATCCAATACTAGCCCCTATGTCTAACCAATCTGTAAATTCTTCTTTAGACTAACAAAACATATGCAATGATGCTGAATGCAGGAAGATCCCAGGCCAGTGGGTTGAAAAAGTTTTGTGGATCCAATGGTGCTGTAAGCATCACAGTGCTGGTGTGGGTCTCCACATGGCTACTCCAGCTCCAGGACTCTGGCTGCCATCAGCATAGCTCCATGTGGCTTGTCAACAGGAGTATCTCACCATGAGTGAGGGAGTGTCCTGCCTCCAGAGAGCTATTTATCTTGTTAGCACCTCCAAATAAGATCATCAAGTTGTGTCCTGATTGACAGGCTAAATTCTTAATAGCCTTAAATTGGCACCAGATTATATAATTACCACAGACCACCCCTTGTCAACTTGACACTTTCACACTATTCTTTAGCCATATAAAATTTTAAAACAAAACAATAAGAAAATCATATCTGTACCTAACAGAATAAATCTAAAATGCATACAATTCAATATGTGACTAAGAGAGTTAAAATTTATTGTGCCATCCTGGCTGATAAACACATGTGGGGTTAATTGAAGGGCAGAGAGATAAATACCTCCATGAGCCTTGCCTTTCTAATTCTCGGGTCTCTTGCTTGCTGATGATCGGATCAGGGTGCAGTTGCCTCAGCCAGGTCCCTGCTTCAGCTGGCAAGGCTCACTTCCTGTAAGATATCCCTGAGAAGAAGCCACATACACCTACCCTGATGCAGCCCTGGGTGCTGGAGAAGCCATGTGGAGACCCCTGCAGGCGCTGAGATACTTACACATTCACTGACTCGGCTTTCCTCCTGCAGTCGGCATCATTACGTGTGTTTTGTGAGATAGAGGAGGACTTTATGGATTGGTGTCAGACACATGGGCTGATGTTGGACCTGTGGGCTTAAGCATCACTGAGTTGGGATGTTTTCGTGATATGCACTTACCCTTTATATAAAACTCTCTCTTATACATATGAGTTTCTGTGGATTTGTTTCTCTAATGTACTCAGACTAACACAGTGCCAAAGTCTCATTTAAACATAATATTCTATAAGCAAACAACACAACATTATTCTATGTCTAACAGTTGCACTTAAGTAACACCTATGAATATATTACCCCACCTATGAAAGTCTGTAAACCAGCCACTTCATGCCTTTATCCGCCCCATTTTGGGTATCCAATTTCTATTTTGCCCACTTAAATCAACCCACTGCTCAAAGGAGATAATCATATCCTTTGATGTGAAGAATCTTCATTCCATTTGGAACCTTGTGAAATCCCCATCCATAAGCAAAGTCAAATCTGTCCAGGCTATCCATAAAGTCAGCAGCAATATGCACCAGTTCACAGACTCAAAAATATACTCTACATCTGGTCAGGATATGGTCAACTCAATGTGGGCTGCCTCATTAAGACTCACTTCTAGACTATCGGTACTGTCACAAATCACAACAAGCCTAGCCACCTTATGCTAGGTCATAAACTTTAGACCAGTCAACCCACTGTCATCTTCTACTCCAGTCCCTGTAAACCAGGTCCATGAGTGTCAGTGGCCAGACTCAACCCATCTCTTTATTGCTGCATTTCTCCCATTTCCATTGAACAAGTGGATCCAGGTGGTCAGCTAGTAAGCATTTCAGCCTGCCCACAGCATCCCTTTAATGTTCAGTCATAGAGGAGTTTTTTCATGGTTCCAGATTTTCCAGCTTCTGACAAAAACCACACTTTCAAAATTAAAAAACTCCAGAGTTCCTTTTTCTTCAATCTTTCAACAGCCCCCTAGGCAAGTCTCTTGGAATTCAATGTCTGGAGTACTCCAATGCACTGGGTGGGGCTTATCTTTTCAGAAATTTCTTTTCAGGCATGTCCTAACCCATTTAAAGATTCAAATTTTAATGGCTGAAGGCAAGGTTTACAAACTCTCTGTTTTCATACTTCCCAATAATCATTTCTATCCATCATTATATCAACAATAATAAACAGAAGAAATTAGCATAAGCCAAGTAGAATCTCAATTCTTAAATCAATCAAATTCAATCCTACTTAGTTTATCTTAATCCTTATCTAAACTATTCCATTGATGCAAGGTATGGGATTAGGCCTCTGACAGCATCAAATCAGAACCACCATTTCAACCAGCCATTATCACTAGGCAGATCTGAGAAATTTAAGTGATTACTTTGTCCCCTGAGCTCAAAATATACATGAACAATATTCATTTTCATCATTTCACACAGGAATAACCAAAGACAACCATCAAAGAAAATGGTCAATAGTTTAACTTCCCATATTCTTTCCAGAAAACAACCCACTAAACTGCATGACCTCTGGATTGCCAAAGAAGAAAAACTGCCATGAAGCAGAGGTCACAAACATCCTCTGTCCTTCTTTATGATTTCTTTCTCTAGTTCCCCACTCCGAAGGTACAATACTGTGAGCTATTCATCTTAGCACCTCCAAATGAGGTCATCAAGCTGCAACCTGATTGACAGGCTAAACTCCACCCTTTTACTCTTAACAGCCTTAAATTGGCACCAGATTATGTAACTACCACTGTCAACATGGTTCAGAACAGACTCGATGGAAGCTAACAACAGAGCTTCCATGGCTTTTTAAAAATTATTTTATTTTTATTTTAGTAAATCAACAGTTCTTTCTACTGAGATGTCTCTGGGTAGATTCTAGCTGCCTACCTTTTGATTAGAGCCATACATGTTGTTTGCACTACCCAGGAACCACAAATCCCACAATGGCTCCTATAATATTCATTCATTCCCTACAGCACTTCACTGACCAAAGGTTTGTATCTGGCATATTCAGGTGCACATGAGTTGGTTCTGACTCATTGTGGCACTGTACACAGCAGATGAAAAACACGGCCTAGTCTTCCACCATCTATACAATGGTTGCAATGTTTGAAGTAACTGTCCCAGCCTCTAGGTCAATCTGTCTCATTGAGATTATTTGTCCCTTTTTATTGAACTCTTCTTTACCAAGAATGACATCCTTCTCCAGGGAGGGATTCCACCTGATAACATGTCCAAAGTACATGAGACTAAGTCTCACCATTTTCACATCTAGGAAGTATTCTAGCTGCACTTCCAAGACAGAATTGTTCCTGCTTCTGGAAGTCCATGCTGTTCGTCAGAACACTGTAATTACAAATATATCAATTCTTCTTCAGTTTTCTTTATACACTTTCCAACGTTCACATGCATACGAGGTGGTTGAATGCACCATGACCTGTGCCAGGTAGACCATAGGCCTCAAAGTGACATATTTTCCAGAGTATGCTTAATTGTACACTTAATTTTCAGATGGACTTCACTAAATTAGACAGACAGATCATTTACATTTCTTACTATCCCTATTAGAAATCATGTACCTCAGCACAAATTGTGCAAGGTCTGTCAATAACAGTAAAACAAATTTAGTTATTCAATCGAAACAGCACTAAAATTAATCGTGGATAGAATCTTTACCCTTGTAAAATGAAGAAAAAGAAAGATGCAAAGTTAATATTAATCAAGAGAGCAATAATACAGGAAGCATATTAACCAAGAGCTGGATTTGTAGGACCACGGCTTTTCTACAAACTAACAAGAATTGGATTAAGTACAAATAATTTATGTCCTCAGCGTATTCCAGGAAGAACCTCCATTTTGGCAAAAGTTGTTACTCTACTTAAAATTATATTGGGCGTAGGGGAGCTGTATAATTGTGTTTGTTTAAAAAGGAATAATTAAACTTGTTTTTAATGGAAATACTATGATATAGAAATATAAAAGGAATCATCCAACTGACAATTTTGTGTTGCTTATTATGTATTCATATTAGTACAGAGGGAATGGAATGGAAGTAGCACAACAGAGGATATGTGTCTTCTGATCTGGAAAGATAGAGGTATTACATGAAGTATGATGTGTTAGGTTTGAGAAACAATATTATATAAATCTATAGAGAACAAGGAGGAGCCCTGGTGATATAGTGGTTATGCATGGGGTGCACCAGCAGTTAAAAACCACCAACTCTTTCTCCAGAGAAAGACCAGCTTTGTGCCCCCATACATAGCTATCGTCTTGGAACCTCACAGGGGCTGTTCTACTCTGTTCTATAGGGTTGCTATGTGTCACCAACGATTCATTGGAAGTGAGTCTTTATTGCTGTTGTGTAATAGAAAACCTAACATAGGGCTCCAACATTTCTAGAGTCTAACATTATGTAGTTCAGATATATAGGAGAAAAATTTAGAGGTAAAAATGAACTCTAGGTAGTGCTCAGAAATGTCATGAGGTGGTAAAGTGCCTTGACAAATGTGTAAAATATTGATACCCTTCATGTGAATGAGAGAGAAAAATACAAAAAATCATGGTATGTGATACCTTAATAGAGGTATGTGGCAACACTCAGTGAGTCACCATTTAAACTGCTCATTGTAGTTGTTTGTGTCCCTCAGTTTGATGCTGATTCATACCGACCCCACGTGTGCACAAAAGAACTAACCACTTCACAGGATTTTAAAATCTATGATCTTTTAAAAGCTGCTTGCTTCCAAGGCAATTTGAAGTGGGTTCCAAAAGGAAGCATTTGGGTTTGTAATCCAGTGCTTACTCATTTCCATCACCCTGGGGCTCCTTGCTTCAAACATTCCCATTCTCAATCAAATACACTTGTCTTGCAACATAATTGCCTGCTTGGATTGGGGGTGGGAGAATGTCCTCCGCTTGGATCTGGATGTAGTTTTAGTGAAGGTGGTAAGATGAGGGGGAAGTTGAGTCAATACCACCTGTAAAGGGAGCCGAGGTGGAGGTTGTGACACTGTTGAAACAAGGCAGAAGACTTTTTTTGTTTGTTTCCTAATAAATGCACACTTCATTTGTCAGAATATAAAAGAATGATTGGAGAAAGGAAGAGGATTATGTAACAATGACAGAGCCATTTTGCTGCTGACTCAGCTTCTCTTCTGTTCCTTGAGTCACAGTTGGGATTTCTGTGTATGTGATCACAAGGGTTAGTTCAAGCAAGTGTGATATAAAAAGACTATGCAAATATGAGTAGAGATGTGCTGTACTTCAAAGCTTAGCTGATACACATCTCCCTCTATTCCTGTGTTTCTCATCCAAGGACTGTCAGCCATATCTAGAGAAGTTGTCAATATTTTGAATGATATTATTGGAATCAATTTATGGTGACTGGGATGAGATATGGTTAAATGTCTTCCAATTCACAGGACAGGTCTTATAACACAGAGTGATCTGATTGAATAGTATTCAAGTGAGAAAGCCTCTTTTATTCTAGTGTCCTTTTTGCTTCCTGTGTAATTGTTGTCCAGAATGAACTTGGAAGCCACATGTTTATAATGCTGTGGAGAACATTTCATATTATGATTATGTCATTATATATTTTGGATAATTTAATTAGAGGCATAGCCCTAACTCAGCTAATAGAGAAAGAAAAAGCATACACTACTTGTTTTTGCACATGAATATCACAAATTATTCTTCCACTGGAAAGTGTCCATATGATTGATTTTTAAAAGAAAAAAAATTAAAATTAAATCGTGCAACACAAAATAAACAATATTCCACTTTATTCTTGAAATTGATTGTTTCATTTATGAATGATAATTACAGTTGTAAGAGTAAATGGGTGGTGGTGAATATCCACATAATTGAAGTGTGAACCTTTAGAAAAAAACTAATGTCTTTTTTAAATAATAGAACATTCAAAAGAAGCCCAATAATTAGCTAATTATTTCCATTTGATGTTTCTATCAAGGAAATCAGCTTTAACCCTAATTTCATGATATTTATCATATAGCACACCTTTAAAGTACCACCTTTTCTGAAACAAAACAAAACAAAACAAAACCTTTAAAGTTCACCCAACAATACATTAAATGATATTTATGTCAAGTCACTCTGATACTTTGCCAAGCTAGGCACTATCCAATATATTCCCCAAACAGAAATATTTAAAGCATGTTCTAAACCCATTTGTTTGTTTTGGAGTTTTTAAATACATTTCTGAGTCATATATGCATTTGTTTATTGGTTGTTTGACAGAACCATTTTAATCTGTACTTTATTTACATTTAAAAAATAATTCTTTTGGAGCTTTAGAAATTTTAAGAGTTTTTAGAGCATTATATCAAAGGGAACAGACTTTGGTACTTGCCAAAAGTGGAGCTGTAAGGAGGGGCAATAAAGCAGTGATCCAGCTGATGGATGGGCGAAGTGCAGATGAAGATTCCCAGGAAGGAGAAGGGGATTCCAGGAGACGGGAAGGATAAAGTGGCGAAACTTAGATTCATAGTTTAGACTGTGGAATATAAAGTTATCAATCTGAAATATGAAACTCTCCAAAATTAAAATAAAAAAATTAGCCTCCTGTAGTAAAAAGTGCTAAAGGATGTATCAATATAATGATATATGTATTAATAATTTGCAATTAATAATTTAAAATGCCTATCATATATATAAAGGAATTAACTAGGAAGAATTTATACTAAAAAAGATAAACCACCCAAACCAAATTCACTGACATCGTGCCAATTTCAACTCTTAATAACCTTATGTCAAATTTGTGAGACTGTACTTTTAAAAAAAAATATTTTATTGGGGGCTCATACAATTATTATCACAGTCCATACATACATCCATTTTGTCAAGCACATATGAACATTTGTTGCCCTCATCATTCTCAAAACATGTGCCTTCTGCTTTAGCCCTTAATATCAGTTGCTCATTTTCCCCCTCCCTCCTCACTCCCTCCTCCCTCATGAACCCTTCATAATTCATAAATTATTATAGTTTTGCCATGAGTTACACTGTCCAACGTCTCCCTCTACCCTCTTCTCTGCTGTCCATCCCCCAGGGAGGAAGCTATATTTAGATTCTTGTAATTGGTTCCCCCCTTATACTCCACATTCCCTTCACCCTCCCGGCATCGCCCCTCTCACCACTGGTCCTGAAGGAGTCATCTATCCTGGATTCCCTGTGTTTCCAGTTGTTATGTGTACCAATGTAGATCCTCCAGTCTGTGCCATGTTAAAAATGACAATATTGTTGTTAGAAATAGGTTCAGCTGTTTGAACACGAAACCCAAAACAATCAAGGTCGCTCAAACAGTGACAGGCTTTTCTCAGCTCATGAGAGAACACACGGAAGTCTCACATATGTAATTTTGAGATTCACATAAAACTGAGAGGCAACAATATTCATCAAGATTTTACAATTTCCCCAGTATCAACTGTTATGTCTAAAGCAACATTCAAGTAATAAAAAGAGAGGCAACATGTAATTGGCTAAGTCTGCCCACTACAGAAACCTTACTGGGAACATACCCAGCAATTCTATGACAGCTCAATGGCTCTATAGGAAATATGGGGAAATATAGCTTTGTATTTAGACCCAATCATTGCTAACTCATAGTGACCTTGAGTCTGACAGAACAAACACTGCCTAGTCCTGAATCATCCTCAAAATCTGAGCTACATTTGAGCCTATTTTGGGACAATTGTCTTAGTCCCCCTCATTGAGGGTCTTCCTTTTTTTCACTTTCTCAGGCATTTTCTTTCTCTAGGAACTGTCACTCTTGATGACATTTTCAAATACTCGATATGAAGTCTGGCGATTCTCTCACCTAAGGAACATTCTGGCGATACTTCTTCCAAGACATCTGTGTTCATGCTTCTGGTAGTCAGTGGTATATTCAGGATTCACCACTAGCACAGTAGGTTATTCGCATTGATTTTGATTTTTTTCCATATCATTATTCATTGCCAAAAATTTGAACAGATAGTAGCCACATCAAAATGTCATGACTTTTGGAGCAAGCACACCTTGGCCCTTAAAGTGATATATCTGATTTTTGAAGACAACCTGCCGGCGCGGAGTAGGGAATCAGTGGAGAGGTCTAGGGGGCTGGTCCCAGCCCCAAATACTAACTGGATGCTTGCCCATCCCCTGAGAAGAATGTATCTCAAAGGATGGCACTGAATCTGCAGCTTCGGGAGAAGGATATAGCTGACCAGAGCACACAGGAACAGATGACGGGGGAGAAGGAGAGACTGGAGCACATCCTGACCCACTAGGCCTTGAGGACGATGACCCCAAATAGAGCAGCCAGTCCACAGAGAGGACCACATGGCCA
>NW_022111373.1:129818861-129840018 GCF_000313985.2 Echinops telfairi
ATTTTACAAGACGTACAGGCATTTTCTGACCAAATGCCATGCAATATGTCATCTGACTTCTTGACTATTTTCCCCATGGTTTTTCACTGTAGGCTCAAGTAAACTGAAATCCTTGACGCCTTTAAACGTTTAGCTGTTTATCAAAAGGTTGCTAAGTGGTCCATTTTTAAGACTTTTGCTTTCCTTATGTTAACTGGCAATTCATATTGAAGGTTATATTCTTTATTATTCATGAATAAGGGATTCAGGTCTTTGATAATTCCAGCATGAGCGGTTGCGTCACCTGCATATCAGATTATTAATAAGACTTCTTTACAAATGTGATACAATGTTCTTGGGATGTAATTTCCTGGATTATTTGCCCAGCATATCAGTGTAATAATTAAAGAATATTATAACGTTTACCCACATACTTGTGTTTGGAAAAGTGCCTTCTGGTCTATGTTCAGGTTTTATATAAGCACTTAATTGTGCTTTACAACACTTGATTGTGTTCTACAATTTCCCTATTATCCATAACATGGTATGACTATTCTAACCAAATAACTCTGATAATCTAAAAAATGCAGGTAAACATCTTTCTGGTATTTCTTTAATTGTAGTTAAGGTATAGCTAGCATCAACTATATCCTTTGTTCCACATTCTCTTCTGAATCCAGATTGAATTTCTGGCAGTTCCCTGTCAAAAGGTACTACTGTGAACATTATTTTTAATATTTCCTCAGAAATATTATATCTGTGTATGCATTAAAGTTATTTATTGATAATTCCTGCATCCTTTTTTATTACATATCTTTGTGATGGTTACTCATATGAATAGCTTTAATAATTTGGTAAGGAAGCCCTCCCTCCTAAATTTCTTGATGTGAACAAGTGAAGATTTCTAGAGTTGTGTCTGTCTTTTGGAACATTTCCCTTGGGGATGTGTCACTACCCAGACCTTTGTTTGAGGGCAACACTGTCAACGCAGCTGGTATTCTTTCCTAAGAATACATTGCTTTTGATCATATATCCTACAATTATTGATTGACTGATCCTTTTTGGTTCAGTGACTATGTGTAATTTTCCCATTATCTTTGGTGTTTATTCTCCCTGCATCATTTAATATGTTGCCTATGTCATCTTAAAATATTGCAATCTGAGGCCTGAATTTTCCTTCAGTTGTTTCAGATTGAGAAATTAATGCAGTACTTGAAGTTGTATATGAACACTCCGGCTCTATTCTAGGGTTGACCCTGGACCTTATTCTGACTGATGATTTGAGCTTCTTCACATTCTCTTATCTTAGACACACTCAACTCAATGCCTGTGTATTTTATCCATTGAGCTCTACCATGTATCATTACCACAAATGTTGGGAAAATATGTTTGCATAAGTCACTAGTCTTTGTGGTAAAGTGAAATATAGTACTTTATATCCATAATGTCCACTAAACAATTGTGTAAATTCAACTCACTGCTATTGAGATGATTCTGACATAGTGACCCTATATGTCACGGTAGAACTGACCCTGTGGGTTTCTGAGACTGTAAATCTGTACAGAATTAGAAAGCCTCATCTTTCTCTCAGAGCCATGAGTGGCTTTGAGCCACTTACCTTGCATCCCAGCTGGTAACCAGTATGCCAGCCGGATCTATAGAAACAGAAGGATATTTGAAACACTATCAGAGAGGATTGGTCCATTTAGTTTTAATTCCTCTGATTATAACATACCTATCTCACAAGCAGGAATCGAGAAAATTTTGGAGAACATCAAGGCATATGAGCAACCAGCATATCCATATCTACAATGGTAGAGGCCAAGATCAGAGGACATGCCTCTCCAAAACCAGCGACTAAGGCAATAGGACCATGAGACAGAGCAGAAGAACAGCACCAAGACTATGAGTCTGTGAAGCAGTGGGGCAGGTCCCTGCCTCATGGAGGCAGACACCAAGGGAACTCATGACTGAGAGGCTAAGAACCAGGAGGAGAGACTAGACTGCTGGATGCAGTCATTTAGTCTGTGTACCAATTACTGTATCCTTCAAGTTTCCTGCTCTTGGTTCTGGTAACATCCCTGAGAAACACCCCTATATTTGAGAGTTGTTTGTGAGTTTTGTGTAGTCTTTGAGATGAGTGGTTGTGTTCAGTAGAGAAGTGGAGTGCCATGGATGGAAGAGTTGTTGTCAGAATACAGTGAAGAAGGACTGAGGGTGGAGGCATGTCTGGAGGCATGTCTTACCTGTGCCTTATAGCAATGAGCCTTGAGTTTGTATGCAGTTGGATTCTCCTTCTCTCTTCAGTAGTCAGAGGAGGTCAGATATAGCAGCCATACCATATAGCACCCCACAAAATTATTTCATACACTCCCTGGTGCCATATCTATGACCAAGCCTGTATTTTCCAGTTACCAATCCTATTTCTCACACCACCCCCCTTTTTAAACTCCAATCACCAGTAACTTCCATTGCATGTTCATTTGCTGTTCTCTATCTGCTATACATAAGCTTCCTTAGTTGGGATGTGTACTATCTCTTTTTATGGTTATCTTTTTCCTGGCAAGCTTTCTCTTTACAGTGTCTCATATTTATATTTTACAAGTATAATTAATCATTTATAACTCTTAGTGTTTATAAAACTTTGAATAATGGAGAAAACAGATATATCTTCATTAGTTACACAAGACTAGTTTCTGAAGTGCAACTTCCTCTAATAGGCAATAAAAGTATCTGTATGTTTATCTATCCACAGATCTACTTAAAGGGAACACATAATAGTATGTTCTGTTTGAGCACATATTCAAAATGAAAAGGGGATGGGGAAAAATATAAATTTACTTTCATAAGCTAGAGGAACAGAGCAGGCATTATGAAAATACAGGTGAAGGCTTAGCCTAAGCATGTATCTTGGTGACTAAACTAAAATAATTACATGCTATTGTCATTTTAAAAAGGTTAAGAAACCCAGAAAAAGTACAAATTGATTAAAAAAAAAATATAAAGAGGAGGGAGAAAAGGCAAAGGCAAAGGAGAATTTACAGAAACAGGAAAGAGCAACAGAAGCATCAAAATAAATACAAAATAAAATAATAGAAAGAGTTTTCACTGGGCAAAAATCTAATTCTAAAACTAAAGATAGATAAGATTAAGTTGTATATTATTTCTATGATAAACAGTATAATTTGATAATAAAATAAATTAAAATGGCTAAGAAGAATAATTTAAATAAAGAATAAAGGGAGATAGGTGCAATTTTTAAATGAAAAAAAATTAGTGTCATAATTTTCATTGAACTTTTGCTATTTGCTGGGAATCCAGTATAATTAGAAGTGTTGGAATAGTTTGTTTTGTTCTTAATATAATCTAATATAATGTTCTCTCTCTCCCCAAACCATTTAAAATAAAATGATTACATTGATATTAAGTGCATGTATGCATTTCCTATTTCTTGATAGAACCTAAAGGTACATTTGGCTGGGAAATGAAGCAAAAGGAAATAGTTACTGGCAGTAACTATTGTCAATGTGTAAATCAACTATGGGACATATTTATTCACCCTTAGAGGACACTTAAATTCTTCAGAGCAAACCACTGAATTGGTTCCTAAATTCTTTGAGGCTTTAACCGACATCTTAGAGGGCTTGGTAAAGATAAGTTCAACTACTCACCCTGGCACTGATTCAAAATACAAAGGTAAGTGTTCATAATGACCTCCTTGTGTGTTATTCCCTGGACTTATTGCAGCAGTACCCTTGGTCACATAGATCAGAAAGAATGATTCTGAGCACAGGCAGTTTCAAGGTTCTGAAGGTGGACAGGGAGCCCAATGTCTAATAGGCTCCCTGCTGTGCCATTGTCAGTTTGCTAATTGCTAATAGAAGGGAACAAATATTGCAGGGGAGGGCAGTAAGAAGGACAGAGGGAGAAGGAGGTGAAAGAGGAGGAAGAGGTGCAAGAGAAGGAGCAGGAGGAGGAGAGAGAGAAAGAGAGACAGACAGACAAACAGAGATAAAAGAAGACTGATGTTTATAATGATCTGTTTTCCCAAGGAGATTCATTTTGCTTAGCGTTAAGTTCAAATATATGTTCTTAATAATATATACGAAAAAAATAGCGTGCACTGCATACATTAGAACAGAAAAGAAGGAAAAACAGTGCAGAATATTAATGAGAAATCAGCCCTGGTGGCACTGTCAGGCAAGCATTGTGAGAGGAAGCCTCGCTGTCCTTGCTTCTAAGGCTGTACTTCTTCCAAGACTGCTTGGTATGTTCTCCTGGCAGTCCTTGGCAAATGCAATATTCTTCACCAATATCATAATTTGAATGTACTACAGCCTTGGAAACCATATTTAGGGTGGCCATGAGTTGGAATTGTATGGCAGGGAGGCTTGGCTTTTGGCTTTATATTAATAAGAAGTAACAAATTAAAAGACAAGGCTAATATAGCTGAAACTGCAGTAGTAAATGGAATTTGGTTCTCTTCACGTCTCCCTCCCCCTTTATTTACCACGGAAGAGGTAAGTCCTTTTCTCTGAGGTATTCTGCAAAACAGAGATAATAGATCTGACTTAATTTAGAGCCCTGGTTTAATCTTTAATATCCTTTAATTTTAATTTAATTATGGGTCCTGAATTCTATATAGAAAGACAAATATTGGCAAATATCCTGATATAGCAGTGAGGAGATTGGGGAAGCCTATGTCTGGCTAACTCTGAAGCCAATTTACTGAAGTGCAGGCTAAGGCAGAGAATCAGAGGTGCTTCAAGACAGAAGGGCAATTTATGCAGTTTGATTTTCTTTGTTTATTTTTGGGAGGGAGGGTGAAGGTGGAAGGGTGTTTAGATTCTAGATTGTTAGCCAGAAGGTTTTCTGTTGAAACCCACTCAGCATGTTTAGGAAGAAAACCCTGGTGGCCATTTGAATGGTCACAACCTTGTAAAGCCATTGTTCAGTTTTGCCCTGAATCTGCTCCAGCATTCACTAGACAGCAGCGATATTGTATGTATCAACAAGTCTTCACTAATGGCCTCCATAGAGATCATACTACAGTAGGTAGAAGAATTTCGACTGATAAAACTCAGGAGTTCTTACAGAAATCTCTGAATTTATGTACATATTTTTGTGGGCATGTAGAAGAAAGAAGTATCAGGAAAAACAAGGGTTCCCTCCACGCCTGCCCTGCCCCACCCCGACCCCAGACGAGGGGGATCTAGGAATAAGACACCGACAAAAATGCTCTTGCAATAGAATGAACTAGAACAGAAGTGAGGATGATATAATGACTTATATTATAAATTTGCTAAGGAGACAGGATGGCCCAAAATGCAAATGGAAAGAGAAACTTTGCCTTTCGTCCAGGACTAGCTGTCTAAACAGAATATTTCAAATTTTAAACAAACAAGGGCACCTACATTCAGGTTATCTTATTACGGACATTTTCCAGACTACTTGAGTCCCAACAATTAACAAAGTCCTGGCCTCTGACTCTCTCCTAAGCTGATAGTTCTCATTGGTGACATTAGTAAACATTTCTACCACCCAACTATTTAAGGAATGAATGATACACATCTGGCCGTAAGGGATGCTGCAGTGTGGGGTGAGAGGAACGCTGGCAGTGATCATTGAGGTTACCTTTCAGCTTGGCAGGACCATGATTCTCAGAAGTGTGGCTAGTAGGTAATGAGGTCATTTGCTGTCAGGCAGTTATATGAAAGGTGCTCTGGTGACATGATGGGTTAAGCACTGGGCTGCGGTTTGAACTACTGGCTCCTGTTTGAACTACCGGCTCCTGTATGGGAGGACCTTGAGACATTCTGTTCCCTAAAGCTTTCCAACCTTGGGAATGCTATGGAGCCACTCTACTCTGTCACATAGGATCCCTGTGATCAGCATGGACTGGATGGCCAAGGGTTTTCGGTAATGGTGTAATTTAGCAGTTAGGTAAGCCTTTGATCTGTCAGTTATCTCATGACAGACTCACCCTCCACTTGTGCATGTTAGTTTTCACATAATGAGCCTTGAAAGCGACCAGTCAGCAGTGATTGTGTTGTGTAACTGAAAACGCTGTAAGGTGTTCACTCTCTGTTATTGTCCTTAATTTTATTTCATTCAATGGTATGTATATAGGTTTGCAATATACCACAAGCCAAAATTACTAATTAAACAGAGAATTATTTCATGTTGTGTTGTGGGGGTCCCTACCCACAGCAAACCGATGCGTTACACAATGGAACCCTGCACGGTCCTGTGTCTTCCTGATCCAACACCCAGCTTTTACATGCTTATGAGACAATTGGAGATATTATGGTTTGGCTGAGGTGGTTATATAATAGATGGGTACACCTTTTATATTAAGAGAGTATCAGGGGGGTTCCATTAATAGGGTTAGCTACAAAGCCTGGGAAGATTGGGTTCACTTAGAAGTCCCTTGGAGGGGGAAAAGGGGACTAGCGTTCTACTTTAAGGAAATCGGCCATTGAAAACCTAAGGGAACACAGTTGTACTCTGATACAGGTGGCATTACTACAAGCCAGAATCTGCTCACGAGCAGCTGGCCTATTGGTCATTGTATTTTAATGTTTCAAACGCTGAAGAAAAATGTTGTGTAGCATTGATATTGGGTGGCAATCTGCCTGGTCAAAAGCACCAGCAGCTTTGCGGGAGAAAGCTGGGCGTGCTACTCCTGTGAACATTTATAGTTTCCGAAACCCACATTGAGTGTCACTGAGTCAGCATTGATTCAAAGGCAGTGGGGTTGGTTCGGTTCGGTGTGGGCATGCCTGGCTTTCGAGGGAATTAATTGTAAACAACTATTTTGAACTACACAAATCATACGTTGTGTACTTAAATTATATGCGCTGTATTAACATAAATTATATTTTCCTGGATTTTTGTCTGATATAAAATGATAGCCAAAGAACATTATTCCTTATTTGGTTTGGCCAGAGTTCCCTATTAAACTCAAGGTCAGTTTGCATGGCTTCAGTGTGAACTCACATAACCAGTACAGCTTGCGGAGACTCTCGAATCTGTTTTAAGCTCTTTTCAAACAGGCACCAATGAACGGTCTTTAAAAGCAAGGGCCGTTTTGGTCTTTCATATCTTTGTTGTTTTAATAGTCTTATAAAGAGAAAAAAGAGACAGTGTTATTGCACACTGTCCGTGAACAACTGTATTTCGCTTTGAATGGTACATTCTCGGCAATATTACTCTAGTGACTTTTCTTCGCTGGTGGCCTGGCTCTAGCCCTTCGACTCTTCTCCAGCGTTTTGCTTTCCCAGCCCTGTTCCATCAGCCCCTCCTCTTCTCCCAGTGAGGGCAGCAAGCTAACAATCCAACCTGAGAAACAGAGCTCTGTCTGCCTCTCCTGATACCTCCCTTCCCCTTCATTCCCCGTGTTTCCCTTCTACTTCGTTCCTGCTCTGTTCCCGCTGTTTTCCAACAAACCGAGCCAAGTAGTTTGCCATCCACCCAGATCTGTTTAATGCTATACGTTATGTAGGATTGAAAAGCTGGTATGAATGAAATGACAATTTCAGCCATACCCTGTACTGAAGTGAAATGAAAATAAGAAACCGTGCAGTTTATTGCTTTAGAGTAGGTGGTAGATAATGAACAGTTGTGTTATTGCATATTTACATAGCACAAGTTATTAAAATAAAACAAAGTTTCATTACCAAGGGCTAACTGCTCTTATTTTCAAATGTGTTTTTGGTAAATCTTGTGAATTGTTTAACATTCTGCAGAATAAATGTTTGTCACAGTAAATGTTTAAATTTCTAAACAATGCAAGTTTCAGCAGTGTGATTGCTATTAAACTAATCATGTACTGGTGTTTTGGACATTTGTGGTTTGTCATACTCTTGGTTACTTGATGCAAACAGAGGAACAATTGTGGGGATCACACAGGAATGATCATTGTTTTGCTCCTTTTTCATAAAGGTCAGGATTATTGAGGACCAACCAGGCAGCACCTAGCAACAACAATGCAGCTTTAGTTGGCTCTGTGAGAACTGTTCCCAACTGAAAAAAGAATAGAGTCATCCTAGGTGGTTATATGGACCATCATGTCAGATTTTGGTGGATGAGATGAGATGATTTGGTGGATGAGATGGGAAGGAATCTGACACATCTCAGACCCACTAAGAAATATAACATTTTCTTCTTACTCTGAATTTTCCTTTCTCTGGCTCTTATAATTTGGCAGAATGTGTTACAATTTTACATGTACTTTTGTTTATTTCCAAAATCTACTTATTTTAAAATTGAATTTGATTTCATGCATAAGCTTTCTTTGTTATATTTAGAACTTCCCTGGCCAGATTCACATAATGAAAATCTGAGACAAGATTAAGAAACATTTTAAGAGAGTCCATATAATTTTGAATCGTATAACCTTTCCTTGTTAGAGGAAATATTATAATTGTTTATATATGTATGTGTCTGTGTGTGTGTGTACACAATGATTTTATTATTCCTGACCTTGTGCAGCTTTAGATTTTGCTTTCTCACTATAGGCTAAAAGTGACTATCTAGTGATAATTATAGAAATATTGGCAGCCCTCCGGATTGTGTCTCCTTCTTTGCGCAGCAGGATGACTGAAACATATTAACAGACACTTCCAAGTGAAGCAACAGAGTAGCCTGTGCCAACATAGCATCTTCAGGGAACAGCTGACCCAAAAAGAAATCTCATCAAACTTTTCTTAAGCCATGCTACTACCTAAGAACATTAAAATAGCCTACTTGTATTCTGATTATTACATTTGCCAGGAATTGGAATCCATATGGTGGCAATGAGTTTATTGTTTTTGATCTCTTAGCCATCACTATACAAATTAAACATTAGTGTATATTGTCGGATGGTCTTCCTTGTCCTCCTTTCTGACAGTTTGATTTACCTTTTAACAAAGTTTTGGTTCACATCGAGGTGCCTTTGACAGGCCTCTTTCCCTAGTGGCTAAACCCTCCGCTTCATTGCATCTCCTATGTTTCCTGAGTGATCACCACCTGGGCCAAGAAATGCACTTCTCCTCCCCGTTTATCTTCCGGCTTCTTCTGCATCAACTTCTCCTGGCAGCCGTACATCACTTCCCGTCCCTGAACCTGTCTTGCCCTCAATAAAACCTTATTTATCATGTGACTGCATCACCTGGGGCTCTATTTTCCTCTGAGTCAAAATAACCAGGGACTTGAATACCGATGACAAATGCTTCAGTATTCCTTACACTTAATTTTGATTTATGACTCCAGTGCCAAAATAGGGAAGAGTGAATCAGATGGACAACTCTGAAATATCTTGGTTGGATTAGAGACTCCTCCCTCAGAGTCATATGTCTATGGTGAGATTTCACGGCTAGTAGGGGGTCAAAATGAAAGAAATCATGTGTAGCCTTGTCCTACTTAAAGATCTGGAATCTCGTTATTTGTTGTTTCTCACCCTGTGTCCGCATCTGTGCTCTGGATTCCGTGAAAAGAAAATGTGCTTATGAAAGAAGAGAGAAAGAAAGAAACAAAGAAAGAAAGGAAGAAACTATAGCATATTGCTTTTTAAATTGGGAATTCGTTATTCATGTAAAATATGATTTCCTTTTGTGCGCTCGTTATCTCACTCGTAAAATGGCATCAATGTACAAATATGAGTAACTTCATTCAAGGGAAGTTAACAGAGGGGAGCAGTATATTTTCGTGTAAATGACTCTCTTGAAGTCTGCAAGGCTATTTTGTAGCCCAAGTGGTTACTGTAAAGAGCACGGTGGCCTAATTATAGCCTTGATTCCTTGACCTATCCAATGAGCAATGGAGTACAGGATTTCTAAACTAACACAAAGCACAGATACCATTTAGAGTTTATTGGAAAGCAAAAAGTATTCCCCAAAATTTAGTAAACAAAACATACACTGTCAAAAATGAATGAGGACGTTTTATTAAAAGATGTCTACAATCAGAAAGAGTAGGTTTAGTAGGAACATTTCTGACATTCTATGTAGGAGCAGGGCTCATTAGAAAAACTCTTGTTAAAATCTAGAAGGAAAATAAAGTGGCTGGTTTAAAAAAAGGGGACAGACATTGATAACGAGATTTGCATTCAATTGAGATCGTAAATAGACAAACTGAAGCGAAGCAGCTAATTTTGTTCAGGATATTCACTTGGCTGCCGCTAATTCTTTGTTAGGAATTAGATTAAGTGGCGGAGGACTCTGGGGTGGTAACTCTGAAATGATCATGTAGTCTCATTGATTGTACCATCTCATTAGCTTTCTATTTGTATAGGCGAGGTTTCTTTGCTTCCTCTAATTGCACATTAGAAGGAACAGGCTCTACTGGGAAGCAAAAATCCAAATACTAATACAAGGTCTACAGAGATGTAATTGCAAAAAATTTTATAAAGTTGCCTAATACAAGGGCCTTGGTTCCTTGCTGTTGAAGTAATGAAAACTTTCTTGTAGTTTTATTTTTCATAAAGGAGGATATCCATATATATATATATATATATATATATATATATATATATATATATATATACACACATAAATTTTTTAAAGGAAAGGATATGACTACATTAATAGTATTTTTAATTTTAAGAGAAGACCACAAATCAGTAGAGCTATTTAAAAACTCACGGTTTCAAAATATCTAAATGGCTACTTTGTAATGAAAGCTTTGGGTAAATGAGGTGCAGAATCTCAGTTTAACAATATGACTGCCATTAGTAAAGCAATGAATTAACACAGAAAGTTTCAGCTGAAAGAGAACAATCTTCATCTATTTTTTTTTCCAGTTAAGAGATCTATTATTGTTGGGTTGTTTTCCCTAGTTTGTTATTTCAGTTTTACTGACGTGAATAATATTTTTCATCATCTAGATCTTGGTAGATGATGTTGGGATAAAAGCAATTAACTGAAAACTAATAATGAGTAGATGTATAATTTTCTATGTACAATACCAGTGGACATTTAAAAATAACAAGAGTGTTATCATTCCCTATGGGAAAGGTGCACTAAGAAACTAGGTTGGCGTGTGACAGCAGGCAAGACTGTGAATTCTTGCCTTCTGTAGTCTTGCTGGAAGTACAACTGCCAGTGGTTGGCAAGAAGCATGTGCTTCTAAGACAGGGTTTGCAGGTGAGTGATCTTTAAACAGAATAACTTTCCACAATGCAGTTTTAGTATGATTTGCTTTCTTTGTTTTTATATTGGGTGCGCGAGATCATGAATATGTGCGTGCTTTGTTTATGCAGTTTTAGTATAATCATAAAATGAGTTATGACTCTCCCTCTTCTTGCAGACTCTATTTTCTAATACTGTAATTATCATTTCCTTGAAAATGTGAAATAAACTATGAATCCTATTAACTCCAATGCACTTATTTTCTCTATGTACCCAGAATTGGAATTGTTGTTCTTTTGTGTCCTTGAGTCAATTCAAACTCCTATGTCCTGTGTGTTACAGCATAAAACGTTGCCTAATCCTTCACTATCTTTGGAATTGTTGTTATATGTGAGCTCACTGTTGAAATCTTTTGTCAGCCCATCTAATTGAGTGTATCCCTTATGGTAGAGGGATTTAACAGTATGCCTACTGTTAATTAACGCAATGGAAACATTGTATAATTTAATAATCAGTTTGCTGGCAATTCAAAATGAAACAGCCTCCTCCATTGCAATAAAAATATATATTAAGTTTAATCAGTAGGTACTTTATAACTCAAGAAGGCAGTAAGCAAAGCCATGCCCACACAGAGACCTCATTGGCTATGACCCGAATGACAGACTGGACTCCACCCCTTCATACTTAATCCTCTCAAGTCCCAAATTGACACCAAATTATGTAACCACCACACCTTCTGTCTCTAAAACTTGCAGCATAAACTTAGAGTCACCCCAATTGCCCCAAATCTGGCCTCCGGCTTCAGTTAAAACAGTGGCAGGACATTTTATCCCCTTGTTTACAGCAACACTCGATGTTAGCAATCATGATATTCTTCTCCATGGAGTGCACCCTGCAGACAGTAAGGCAAAATACGTGATAAAAAATATTGCCATCCTACCTTCTAATGCGTATTTAGGCTGTTCTTCCAACATAGATGTGTTTATTCCCTGAATGCAGGGTATTTTTAATATTCTTTCAATATTTTATATTAAATATATTTAATATTTTAATATTCTTTTAAAATATTTTTAATGTTCTTGTGCTTGTTAGGTGCCATTGAGTTGGTCAAGACTCATGGTGACCTTACATACATACAACAAACAGGGCCCCCTCCAGCACCATCCTCAAATCCTTCTATGCCTGAGCCCAGTGAAGCAACCACTGTGCCAATACATCTCATGGAGGGCCTTCCTCTTCTTCACTGCCCTTCCTGTTTTTATCAACATGATGTCTTTCTCCACGGGCAGGTCTCTCCTGATAACATGTCCAGAGCACTTGAGAATAAGTCTTACCATTTTACCTTCTATGGGGCATTCTGGCCTTCTCAGAAGACAAATAGGTTTGTTCTTTAGGCCGTCCACCGTGCTTTCAATGGTCTTCACTAACACCATAGTTGAAATACATCGTTTTCTTCCATCTTCCGGATTCACTGTGCAACTGTCACATATGTATGAGCCGATTAAAAATGCCATTGCTTGAGGCAGGCTCACCTTGGTCTTCAAAGTGACTTCCTTGTCTTTCAAGGCTCTAAATAGATATTGTGTAGCAGATTTACCCAATACAATGTATCCTTTGATCTCTTGAATGCCGCTTCTATAGGAATTGATTGTGGATTCAAGCAAGACAAAATCCTTGACAACTTCAATCTTTTCTCTCTTTATCATGGTCTTTCCTACTGGTCCAGTTGTGAGCATCTGGGTGTTCTCTTCATTGAGTTGCAATCCGTTCTCAAGGCTAATGTCCTTCATCTGCAAGTACTTCAATTTCTCCTCACTTTCAGCAAACAATGTTGTGCATGCAGATGTTACAATAAGACTCCCTCCAATCCTGATGCCACATTCTTAAGATGCCAGCTTCTCTGATGATTTGTACAGCATAAGGATTGAGTAAGTACAGTGAGATAATAGAACCCTTCCTCACACCTGTCCTGATTTTAAACCATGCTATCTTCCCTTGTTCTGTTCTGACAACTGCCTCTTGATCCATGTGCAAATTCCACATGAGTACAATGAAGTGAGCTGAAATTCTTATTATTCTTAAGGTTATCCATAGTGTATTATGGTTCACACAGTTAAATGCCTTGACACAGGCAATAAAACATGAGTCAACATCTTTCTGGTATCCCCTGCTTTCAGCCAAGAACCCATTGACATCAGTAGTGATATGCCTTGTTCCAAGTCCTCTTCTGAATATGGCCTGCTCATCTGGTAGCTCCTGTCAAGGTAGTGCTACAACTGTCATTAGATTATCTTCAGAAAACTTTGCTTGCATGTGATATGAATCATATTCTATAATCTGCACATTCTGTTTTGCAATGTATACAAATATGAATATCTTACACTAAATTGACCAAGTAGCTGTCTTCCAAACTTCCCTATGTATATCAGGGAGTGATTCTAGTGTTTCATTAGTTTATTGAAATATCTCAATTGGTATATAAATTCCTGGAGCTTTGTTTTTAACTAATGCTTTCAGTGTGGCTTGAATTTTGTCCTTCCTTGTATGTATTATTAATAATATTTCCACATTCTATTTCAGTTAAATACTATCAATAAATTGCTATTACAGAGAATTATTGAGTCACTTCATAAATTTTCATTAATATTTGACTTAAATTTGTGGCATATCAATGATAATTTATTCTGATTTTAATAATTACATTGCGATTATTTAAGGTAATGCTTCTCATTTGAGAATTTACTGAAATAAGTTGGAGATCTCAATTTAAAACTTAGTATGTCTAAAAATACTTTCATCTGACTATATATATATATATATATATATATATATATAGAGAGAGAGAGAGAGAGAGAGAGAGAGAGAATGACCATTTAGAGGAAGTAAAAGAATGACTGTTTATCTATCTATTTATATGTAGAGAAAAAAGGAGTAAGTTAAGGCAAACTATAATAAAATATTAGCACTTGGTGAAATTGCATAAAATATGATTGTATGCTCTTGAACACTTTATCTAATACATACATGTGCATAAATACATAATATTAAATTTTTTGAAGCTGAATCAATGTTTCAGCAATGCATACACAGAGCTACCAGAGCCAATAACTGGTGCTGTATTCTCACATATGAAAATGTATTGCATAAACAGCAATTGAAATTCACACTATTACCATGGCCTGTAACTTGCCAAGTGGTTTTGTTTTGTAAAGCTGTGTGTCAGATACTACTCCCATCCCAGAAATACTGTTTAATCAAGGTGAAATTTGATACAATTTCTACAAGTTTATAAATTAAAAGAACACACATGAAACATCATTTCATCAAATCGTGTAGGTTGATTTGTTAATCTTTTTGTTAGTGGGGTTGGTTTCTAATACTTAAAACCCATTAAACATTAATTTCCAACAATACATTTAAAATTGACTGAGGTATGTTTCAATTATTGTTTAGGGAAATCATATAAATATTATTTCTGTGTACAGATAACTTTACTCAAATTATCTAGATTTAGATAATTATTTAAGCCCATTATTTATTTTATTGATGTTTTTAATGTCAAGTTTTAACATGCATATGTCCCTCTTGGGCACTATCTAACACAAAATCAAATTCATTTATAATCAATCAATTCCTACTCTGAGAGACGTGACATGACAGAGTAGAACTGCCCCATAGAATTTCCAGATGGTGTCTGGATATTTAAAGATACAGCATCTGGGGTCTTAAAGGCTTGAAGTTACACAAGCTGCCATTCAACAGTGAGCCAACAAGTCCACATGGAAGACACACCACTGGTGCGGTTATGAGGAGTCATTAGGGGCCAGGTAACAGGCATCAGCAGACACATAACAAACAAAAACATATTGTTGAGAATGATGGGGGCTGGGGTAGAGATGCAAAGCCTATTTGTAAACAATGGAACAATCTCCCCACAGAGGGCCCACAGGGAGGGAATGAGTCACCAGGGTGAAGTAAAGCATTGATGAAACACACTATATTCCTCTGGTTCCTTGAGGCTTCCTCACACCCCACTCCCACTACCATGACCTCAGTGCTGCTTCTCAATTCAGATTAGACCAGAACATGTACACAAGTATAGAAAGGGATGGAAGCTCACGACACACAGAATTCAGGAACAGGAGTGGGAATAGTGATACCAGAAGAGTAGGGGGAAGCGGGGGAGAGGAAGGGAGAAAGGGGGGACTGATCACAATGATCGACACATAACCATACACCCCTCTACAGGGGGAAGAAGAACAGAAAACATGGGGGAAGGGAGACAGTGGTCAGTGTGAGAGATGAAAATATTAAACATGTACAATCTTCGAGGGGGTTATGGAGGTGGAAGGAAAAGGAGCTGACACCAAGGTCTCAATAGAAAGTAAATGTCTAGAAAAGAAGAATGCAACCCATGTACAAACATGCCTGATTCAATCGATGTATGGATTATAAGAGTTGAACGAGGCCCCAATAAAATGATTTAAAAAAAAAAAGAATTTCTAGCACCGCCACCTCTATGAGAGCAGCCCGCCCTAAGACAATCACTGAATGGTAAAGCCAGCAAATAAGTAAGTAGAGTTCAACTGCAGACCCGCCTGTGCTTTGGAAAGAAAAATATGACATTTCGGTGGCAGGCAGTATCTTCCAATGAAATGCACCTATTTTATGGATAGCAGTGATTCTCATCTGTGCTATATTGTGAGATGTGTGGTTTATTCCTGATTCAGATTTATTCAGCAGAATTTGACAGAGCAGGGGCAGAGTTTGATTAAGGGGGAGGGCGATAAAAATTTAATGGAACTCTTGAGACAAAATGTTTTTCTCTCTCTCTCTCTCTTTCTTTTTTTTTTTTTTTGCTTATGTGGGATGCTATTTGCTTTCCCGTGTGTATGACCAGTAGAGATTAACAGATTCGCTGTCTTTGCATGACATCCAAGATAAGTGTAACCTAACAGGAAGGATTGCTGAGGACTGCTTGATTCCTTCCGACTCAGAGCTATGTCTCCCTGGAGCCAATGTCTAGTTAGCATTCTCTCTTGCACCCTGACTCACAGAATTGAAAATGTCATTCAATTGAATATATGTCAATGCCAACATTTCAGGCACATCCTATGTAAGAGAATATATAGTCTTTGCCTCAAAATCATGAGTGACTTTACAAATGCACAATTAGTATTAGATAATTTATGTTTGCTCCATCATAATTAGTCTGAACGCCTAGATAAAAAACATAGATCTAATGTCAGTATCAATAATCAATTAAGCCCATGTAGGAGCAAGGATTCATTAAATAAAAAGATTACTTCTACAGCATGAGGGCCCTCTGTAATAAAGAAAATTCTAGACCCTCACTTACTCTTCTGCCTACACCGCTTATACTCCTGTACATAATGTCTGTATGTACTCTTGAATGCAGAAATGTGTTATTGTGACTTTAAATTCAATATGGCCAGGGTGGGGCAATAGACAAAAAAGTCAATATGGAAAAGGTATTAGAGATTAAAATAAGGAAGGAAAATAAATTATATTTAAGAGGGCAAAAGAAAAACAAAGGCAAGTCAGTTAGTATTTTCTAATCTAAATAATCAATTCTGTCATTTTATTCACTGTATTCAACAAGTGCCTTTAACACTTGTTGGAGAAGCAAACTAACATATTTTTCCAGAGACTGGATGATGAATTTGACTCACTGATGAGTCAGATAACAAATGAATGCTTAACCACTGCACCGACAGGCTTGTTGTGCTTTTTGCTAGGCATCTAACCTTGATATCTTATATATTCACACATACCATATCCAATACCATGACATTCAGCTGGGTTTATAATTCTGTCCAACAATTATCCAAATTTTCCATATAATTTCTGTTACTTTGGAAAACTGCTTTTTCTCAATGTGTCAAAACCTCCTTCCCCATTTTCATTCTTACTTTATTGTAAAAAAAAAAATTAAGTCTATAAGAATATCTCAACTTATCTACTTACTGATCAGCATCTCTGTCCAAGAACTGTTTTATCTCTTGTTAATATAAACAGTTTTACAGGTCTCACTGGAGGATGATGTCTTCATGTGTTCATATATTTGCAAACCCAACATTCATGTACTCAAGAACATTGTTCCATTAACTACTTATTTTACAATATTTTTCCATCTCTGACAGGTTATTCATATTGTGTGTCAACATACTATTATTCACTCAGTTAATATTAAATGCAATAAAATAAAGCAATCTTTTCTTTCTTCTAGCTGATACATTTTTCTAACTTACCAGAAAGTACTTAAAAAGAGTTGTCTGTATTCATTAGCTTAATTTATCTTTATCTAGTGTTTCTTAAACCATTGTTAATCAACTTCCATTCTTGACATCCACTGAAAATGTTCTTCTTCCTCATGCAGTAAGCAGATCTCTACAGTCTTCTTGGCCTATGAAATATAAGGGGCTTCAGAAATCCATAAAACAAAAAGTATTACCTTGCAATTCCACTTTTTCCATAAAATTTTTGAAGCATCTTCCTAGTCAACAACTTCATCCTGACTTGCGTGCTTCATTTAGTTTAAGGGTACCAAGATGCTCGGATTCATTGCTACTCGCTTTATGAGCTCCCTAAACTCCTAGACCAGTCCTCCTCCCCAAGTTCAAAACACACAGAGACACACGTTCCTTTCTGATCTTCTAATTCAGTGGTTCTCAACCTGTGGGTCGTGACTTTTTGGGGGTCGAATGACCCTTTCACAGGGGTTGTCCAATTCATAATAGTAGCAAAATTACAGTAATGAAGTATCAATGAAAATTATTTTATGGTTGGGGGGGTCACCACTACATGAGGCACTGTATCAAAGGGTCACAGCATTAGGAAGGTTAAGAACCACTGTTCTCATATCTTCTACTATACGGATTCTGAAACCTGTTATTGAATGTGAAAGAGAGTACCAGGCAGTGGTGATTATGTTAAGAACCTTAAAGGGAAAATTATTCTGGATTATGTGCACAGAATATTCTTATGCATCGTTGAAAGTTAAGGACCTTTCTGCCAGTGTTCCTCTGGAGTTGTGACTGCTTAAATCGGGTCAGATGGTCAAACAGTATTGTGCTTGAAAAGAGTTCATACATGTTCTGGTCTAGCCAGATTTGTTAGGTAGAATTGGGATCATGATAGTGGGGGAGAGGAAGCATTAAAGAACCAGAGAAGAGATGTGTGTTTCATCAGTGATATACTGCACCCTAAATGGCCTGTCTTCTCCCCATGATCCTTCTGTAAGGAGATGTCCAATTGCCTAAAGATTGACTTTGGGCCTCCACTATACACTGCCCCCTAACCCATTCACATTGGCATGATTTTTTGTTCTGGGTCTTTGATGCCTAATAACTGACCTCATCAACACCTCATGATCACATAGGCTGGTGTGCTTCTTCCATGTGGGCTTTGTTGCTTCTCAGCCAGGTGGTCGCTTGTTTATCTTCAAGCCTTTAAGACCCCAGATGCTATATCTTTTGATAACCGGGCACCATCAGCTTTCTTCACCGCATTTGCTTAAGCACCCATTTGTCTTCAGTGATCATGTCAGGAAGGTAAGAATCTCAGAATGCTGGATTATTAGAACAAAGTGTTCTTGTGTTGAGGGAGTACTTGAGTACAGGCCCAATTTCCATCTGCTTCCTTAATTCTAAAACTATAAATATATTCACATAGATCTATTTCCCCATCATCATATATAAATATATTTACATATGTACTTGCCTGTATTTAGATCTCCATAAATGCTGCTTGCCTCCTAGTTCTTTCTTCTATTTCCTTTAACTCTCCTCTTGGCCCACTATCACGTTCAGCCTTCATTTGGATTTCAGCAGTTCTTCTAGGTTACATTGCCCTTGATCAAGCCTTACCATATATCCTACATCCTCCTCACTATCAGTTTTCTGTCACTTGTTCCCTTGTCCCTGGGTTTGTTAGCACCCACTTCCTTTCCCCTGCCTCTCCCTCTCCCATGCTCGCCTCCCTGAAAACCATTGTTTTCTCCTCCAGATTGTTTATCCTGCCTATCTTATCTAGATAGATATGCAGAGATAATAATATGCACAAACACAAGACTGAGTAAAACAAAGCAACAATAGAAAACAATAACTCCAACAACAACTAAAAGCCAATGACAAAAAAAAAAGAAAGAAAAACCTATAAATGGTTCAAGGTTTATTTGTTAACCTAATTCTACCTTACAAATCTGGTTTGACCAGAGCATGTACATGGGTACAGATAAGATCTGGAAACACAGGGAATTCAGTACAAAAAAATCCCTCAAGACCAATATGAGAGTAGCCATACCAGGAGAGTTAGGGAAGGTGTGGGGAGAAAAAGGGGAACTTGATCACAATGACCTACCTGTAACTCCCTCCCAGGGGGATGGACAACAGATAAGGGGGAAAAGGGAGACATCAGACAGTGCATGACATGGAAACAAAAATAACAATTTATAAATTATCAAGGCTTCATGAGGGAAGGAGGGAGGGGGAAGGAGGGGAGGAAATTAGGAGCTGATATCAAGGGCTCAAGGAGTAAGAAAGTGTTTTGAAAATGATGATGGCAGCAATCATACAGATGTGCTTGAAATAATGGATATATGTATGGATTATGATAAGAGTTGTACGAGCCCCTAATAAAATGATTTTTTTTAAATGGAATTAAAACATAATGGAACTTTTTAAAAAAGAAAAGTGTGTGAAAAACCACTAGCCACCGAAACTAGTGACCTCTGGAAATTGGAAATAGCTAGAAAGCACTCCTCCCCTAGAGTCTACCGAAAACAATAATCTGCTAGACACTGGATTTACCACCAGCATCTGTCAGACTTCTGAGCTGTTCAAAACCAGAGCCAAACTCACTGCTATCAAGCCATTTTTGACCCCTAGTGACTGACTGTATGGCCTTGAACTGCCGACCTGGCCGTTAGCAGGCCAATGGACAACCAATGAAGACATGGGGATCCTTCTGACCTACCAACCTCTAAAATAATAATGTTTTGTTCACATCATTGAGTTTTTGCTAATCTCTTCTGATGGTCCAAAATGTAATGTACAAACTCATCATCAGCGTCTGTGTCAGCGTATGTGGCTCATCCCACCAGTATTCTGAAATCCTAAGTGATTTGTTTGTACGTTGTTTTTACACCAGGAGTTTTGCATTTGTGAAAAGCAGCCAAAAGTTCTTTGAGTATGTTCATCACCATGCAGTTTAATTATTTATGTTTCTAATTTTGCAGGAATGCACTTCTCCTGTCTGAAAAACATGGTAATTGATGAATTAGTTAAGAAAATCTGGACTTGAAATTTCATACTTTTTGTTAGTTAGCATTATTCCATATACCTATATTATTATTTAACTTCTTCATTGTTAATTTCATTTATTTTGTATGATTTTGACTTTATACTTTGTGGAACTCAGTTATAAAGCATTGCAGAATAAATTAAGACATCTAATTCATTTGTTGGTGATAAATGCCACCATAGAAAGATTTCCCAATCAAATTAGTTTTAAAAATGTAGACTAGTTAAATTATAATACTGTGAATAATAGTGTAATAAAAATTCATGTACCTGTGGTAATTAACTGGAAGCCCCGGAGGGTTGTAGTTGTATGTAACGAATGAAAGATTATATGACACAAAATGAACCAATGGCTTGTGTGCACAGAGTTGGGCTTTTTGTGTGAGTGTGATAGCAAGGTTTCAATAACCTATAGGCAAGTGCCACATATGATATAACATTTCAACAGTGTGATTTCATTTTTTACCCAAGCAGTCACACATATAAGTAACACCTAGAGTCGGGGATCTGCTCTAGGAAGGGGGTTCCTGGATGATGCAATGTTCCCTAGACCTCACGGCTAAAGAAAGGTGGCCATTAGAGGTGCCTCTGAAAAGAGTCTGGGGATCTATCTACTCAAACAAAACTAATCAGCCACTGCAAAGCCTGAGGAACATATTTTTATTCTGGTATATATATGGTTGTAATAAATCAAAGTGACTGTGGTAACGTGTGTGTGTGTGCAGCACCTCATAGACCTTGCCA
>NW_022111373.1:129840699-129870411 GCF_000313985.2 Echinops telfairi
CTGTTATGAATCAGGCGACCCTTGTGAAAGGGTGGTTCAACCCCCAAAAAGGTTGCAACCCCTACGTTGAGAACCACTGATTTAGAGGTTGCAGGGATTCATAATATATTCTAAAGGTAGAACTAATAAAAAACTACTGATAACAGTTTTGACACTTATTGGAAAATAGAAATCAAGGTTAAATTTTGGTATTTTTAATTTTTAAAAGAGATACTTCCAAAATAATAATTTCACCAGGGGTCTGGTAAGAGAATAGTTGTTTGACAGGGGAAATAATAGTTTAAATTTCTAATATTAACATTTGTAATACCTAAGTGAAGATGTAAAAAATGTAAATTAAATCACTGCCATCCAGTAAATGGATATTATCGACCCTATGGGACTGTGTAGCACTGTCCCTGAGTTTCCAGGCCGTCTCTTTAATGGAGAAAAAAAGTCCCTGTTTTCTCCCACAGAGCAGCTGGTAGTTTTTAAACGGCTTACCTTGCAGTTAGCAGTGCAATGTGTAACCACTTCATCAACCAGAGGGCCTTGAAATTATGAATAGGGTGGATAGACATAAAAATCCAGAGATGACTGGAGATCCCAACTCTGTAGTTGTTAATAAAAAAATATCTTCAGAAACGTGTTAAGTTCAAAGCCTGGGCCAGGTAACTGAGGAAATGAATGAATATGTAAGGAGATGGAGGTGGATTTTTCATCTCCAGTAAAGAGAACTATGATAATGATCATGAGAAACCTCTATTTAATGTGTCGAATGTTAGAAAAACTCTTCCCATCTGCATCTGACATAGATGCAGCGCTCCTTGTTGGCGTTTCCTAGTGCAGAAGTGCACATGGTGGACCGAAAGGAAATGTGTTTTCCTATAGTTCAAGGGAGTAGGAGAACACACCCCAGGGTAGCGCTTTTAGAAGAAGCCTCTCTTGGCTCAAAAGATCCCGTCTCAGCTTTCATTGTCCCTCTCGCTGTCAGTTCCCGGGCAATCCTCAATCCTCATGTGACACCATCTCACCACTGCAACTCTCGTTTGTTTATTCTTGCCTCTTTTTCTGTGTGATCTTTACAGTTCCAGAAGTTATTGGGCTCAGGCCAAATTAGGTACGTGGGTGGTTGGTGGTGTGAACGCACACAGTAGAACAGTGTAAATAGGTCTCATCTGATGCTTAAAGGTGATAGAATAATTAGGAAAAGGACAGTTAGAACAGTTGCACAACTTGAAAACTGTGAGCCATGTGTATGATTTGTACATGCAGACAGTTAAATAATATGTGCTTTGTTACATTATTTACTTAAAACACTTTATATAATTATAACTACAACTACAAATGGTTGTGTATGCATATGTATACAAACATGTATACACATATGTATACATATGTATGTGTTGTGTGTGTGCATAGATATATATCAGTCCAGAAATATGGGAGTTTATACACATATAAAAAGAGTTACTGTCTAAGAAACCCACAGGGCCAGGTCTACTATGAGTCAGATTAACTTGATCGCAGTGATAGAGTTGAAACTACAATAAACATACTTTTAAATTAGAACCTCAACTACAACTGCAACTGTGGTGTGTGAGTGTGTATGTGTGTGTGTGTAAACAGTCAAGAAACCCTACCCTCTGGGGTTGTATCAATGGAAAGAGTTTGGTTGTTCGTCTGCAGTGGTATGTTCTCATTAAAATACAATGAAAACCAGATTTCAAGTTGGATGATAGGGTTCAGTTACCAACATATATTTTGGGTGAACCCAGTTCAATTCATAACCCCCGCTCTGATGTTTAAGAATAAGTTGTATTTGGTGAACATTTCTGGGACCACAAAACTGCCTTGGCCAACTTTGGGTATTTCTCTACAAAATCCCATGTAATATTTGACTTCATTCTCTCGTTGGCCATTCGGATACCACTGACATCCTCTTATCACAAATGCTTATTTGCAGTGCTATTATGTGCTGTGGTTTTTACGAATATCTCAGGGAAATTTATATGAAGCAAATCATCATCTTTTACTAGCTGCTACTTCAAATCTTTCACACTGGAAACAGCCCATCTAAGTATTCCTAACAAACATACCGATTTAATGGAAATTCCCATATCTTTTTAACCAAATATTTTCACTAAATGGAATAACTTTTTTATTCTATTGTGCATTTTTAAAGTGCCATATTTGCTATTAACTCTGAAACTGACATATGAGATTTAAGAATTAAGTCCAGTGAAACTAAATTCTGACTGTATTTTAAGTGAATGTTTGGGGTGTGGACAAGATGAAACTATGGATAATAAAATAATAAAGAACTAAAAGTCAAGTGGGGGGTTATTAAATGGTAGGCAGTTGTTCTGACCAAGTGGGTATAAAAGACAAATACTCAAAATATAGTCCCAAAATTCAAGGACTGGTTAAAGAAAGTATAAAGCAGTTTGGCTAGTGCTTCTGTTGACAAATTCCACTTACTCTTTGTGGACAGTGAACTAAAGAAGGAGGCTCCGTTGTCAATATATCATATGTGATTCTCATTGAAGACAGTACTCATGTGGATTACTTTCAAGGTCTGTGGCTGTGTGTCGTGGTGTTATTATATTTTAACTGCACTGAAGGAAACACTTTATGTAATGATTCCGTTCATCTATTTACTTTTTTCCCCACACTACATTGTTACTTTGTTACTCTTCTAACTCAGGATATCTGTTTACATCTGCATTCATGATCATGGCTATTTTTCATATTTTAATCTTTCTCCATTTACAGGTGATTCTGTGCATGAATGCCATCCTCGGTGCACTCCAGAATCTTTCAAAGCTCCAGTTGTAATCACTTAACATGCTTGCAAAGCAGTTCTCCTCTCACCTTTTAACTCTCTTTGGTTCATCAGTTTTGGAATTCCAGCACTTACGTGTTAAAGAGAGAACGACCCTAACCTCTCCATAAATTGGAATTTAGATCTCAGAGATATTTTCTCTTCTATAATCTTAAAAGAAAATGTATGGCTCTCAATGCTGTAAAGGATGTGATTGTTCTCATCATATTCTGAGCAGGGTAACTTCTAAGAGTTTTCTGCTCTAGAAAGATGTGTGTAATCTCCTAAATAGGATTTCATCAAAGAACAATAAGGGCGGTGTGAACATCCACTGTGGATCTCAGCCGTTTGTTCTCTCCTCTCGTGTGTTTGCAGGAGATTCTCTCATTGCCACAGCGTAGAAATTCCCCTTCAGAGAGACCAGCCTCACAGACCCAGTTCGGTTTGTCACCCACTTGTAGTGGCTGATCAGAACCTGCCGGTTTCTTTCTCCACAGCCTCTGCTATTGATGCTGTCCAAGTGGCTCTGTGATGGGTGGCAGGCAGAGAGTGAAGCTTCATTAGCCTGGATCTTCTTGTACTTGTGATCTCTCACTCTCATAAAGAGTGCGCAGGAGATGAAAGGGGTTAACAGGCTCACCCCGCCCTGTCAGACACAGTACAGTGCTTAATGAGCGCAGCATTCCCTGTCTCCCAACTTCTAAATGCCTGGAGCGATTATGGTCCCTTCCTAATTATGCTCTTGCAAACGCACACATTTGATGATGTGTTCGGAGAACATTTCTCAAGGAGCGGAAAAAGTGGTTGCCTTTATGGAGGTGGGGGGGGGGCTATGAACATGCTTGAAATATACAGTTTAAATGTCTCTATGACTCCGACTTCCAAATTCTGTGCTAGTATGTTATAGCAACCCGATCATGAAGCATATAGTCGAAGACGAGATAGATGCTGTTGTTCTTTTCATAAAGTCTCCTGATACGAAGAATAAGGATATACTCACCACTTGGCTGAAGGGAGAAAAGAAGCTCTTCTCTTTGAAGGTGGCGCTGAGTCGCTTCAGGAAGACTCCTTTCATCTCTCCTCTCAGTGGCAACCACTTATCTTGGTTGTTTCAATAGTTTTTTTGTTGTTTGTTTTTAATTAAAAAATACTTTTATTGGGGGCTCTTATACCTCTTATCACAATCCAGATACCCCTCCAATGTGTCAAACACATTTACACATATGCCGCCACCATCATAGTTTTCAGGCATTTCTTTACAAATGTATTATATTGGTGTATCACTCAGCAATGCCTTGTTCTATTTTGTCTCCTTTTAACCTTTATAAGGTTAATAGAAAAACAACAACAAAAAACCTTCCCTGGCCAAAAATAAAGATATTGCCATCAAATTCATTATGACTCGTAGTCACCCTGCAGAACCAAAAATGCCCCCAGAGGAGTCTTCAAGGCTGTAATCATTATGGCATCTGATGACCATACCTGTCCCTTTCTACAAAGTCACTGGTGAGTTCCCAGCGTCTACCATTCAATTAGCAACCATGCACTTAACTCACAGCATTACCAGTCCTGTGATTTTAACGTCATCCTATGTATTTTAGCATTAAATTTTCTCTACAACATTGAAATTATGACTTTTTTATTTTGATACATAAAAAGGAATTTTAAAAGTTCATGGAAATATTCTATCTCTTTTAATTACATTTTACCAGGAAGTATTGGAAGTCCTCTTGTTTGCTGGTACTTTCGTGTTTCACTACAAAAATACAGTAGCCAATTTGATTATTTCAAAATATTTCTTCCTGTCTCTTACTATGTCTGCATTTAACAACACAGGCTCATAGAAATAAATACAGGTGGATATAGCTAACGGTGTCTTTTGGCTCTCATGGACTTGTTCTATTTTTTTTCAGCTTCAATCTGACTCACATCTGAGTAATAGTGTGTTCCATAATCAGGCCTAAGATTCATTTTAGCTGTCAATATTGAGATTCTATATCGTCTCTTTTCACAGATGCAGTCAATTTGAATTCTGTGTATCCCATCTGGAGATGTCCACGTGCATAGTCCCTGAAAGTGTTGAAAAATGGTGTTTGCGTTGAAAAAACCAGTCAAACAAAACTATATCACACAATATTCAGCTTTGCTTCTCTACCAAGACCCTCTTTTTGCCAACTATTGTTCTTTCCTCATTATTTCTTTTTTTTCCTACCTCCTTATTTCTAACTGTTGAATTCCATTTGCCAATAATGGGAGTGCATGCTTGATTAATTTCAGCCTGAAGATGTTGCTCAAATTCTTCAATTTGTTCATCCCCAGCATCCGTTGTTGGTGTATAAATTTGAAGAATAGCTCTCTGTAGACTGGATTTCCTTGTATGGGGATAGCTATTGTCATATCACAGACATCATTGGACTTCAATATTGTTATTAAAATGTCATTTTTCATAATGCATGCAATGGCATTCCTCTTGACTCTGTCATTCCCACCAGAGTCAATCATAACACTGCCTGATTCAAAACCGCCAATACTAGTCAATTTTAGCTCACCAACGCTGAGCATCATGTCTTCCATTTCATCATTGAAATCTCCAAGTGTCCTAGATTCAGACTTGGTACTTTCCAAGATTTGATTATTCATAGATGTCTGCGGGGGCTTCTTCTCATTTTGCCTTGTGCTCCATTTGCAAATGCAGGTCCTGCAGGCTCTACTGCAGGGAGTCCTGCTGTTTGACCCTGTTTTGAATGGGCAGCTCTCCCTCAGTTGTATGTTGAGTGCCTTTTGCCAGGAGGAGATCACCTTCCCACATATGTCCTACAATCTTCTGCTGCTATTCAGGACCTTTTTAGCTTCTGACAATGTTCTGTTCTTATACATGAAGGTTCTTATTGGTGAAGTCCTCTGAAGTGAACAGACTTCTTCATCCTCTGTCCTTTCCTAGTCTGGAAGTTCTATTGAAATCTGTTCAATTTGGTTGACCCTGCTGGCATTTGAAATACCAGTGACATAGCTTCCAGTGTCACAGGACAGATAAGCCACCACATATGAGCAAGGGACATACAGAGCATGGATGGGATGGCAATAGTGAACTACACAGTAGTAAATATTTCCTCATCCCAATAAAATCAAACCCTGCCTTTCTTGCTGCACCTCTTCCCTCCATCCCTAGTCCCACCTGCATGATTACACGACAAACTAAATGTGAGTTAGTTTCCTTTGCTCCCCCTTTCTCCCTTGGATGGCAGCACGGTGCGTGGGGAGGACACTGGTATTAGACAAGGAAATCATCCATCTAAGTCAGAGTGCTGCTGAGTGGCCTTGGTCGGTCAACGAAGCTTTCATTGACTTAGCCAGCTCATCTGTAAAGTGAAAGTAACAAGGACTGTTAACAATCAAAATGGTTGTTTTCAACACTGGAAACGCTGTGTTTGCTAGCCTGGCTGGGTGTCTGGTACAGCTCAGGCAGTAAATAAACTAGTTATTTTCTTTTATGATGAGAATTTCCTATTGAGACCTTAGTTCTCAACGCACCCTGCTACTTTTTGAAACTGTAGTTTTTCTTCTTGTTGTCCTTTCTTCCAAGATCGATTTTATCTGTGTATAGATATCTTAATAGTTGGGTAGAATTTTGACGTTGATGATGAGAGATACCTTATTTTTTATCATTGGCATGGCTTGAGACTACATATTTTGTTATCTAAGTCCCAATATTGTTATTTTTGTCTCTTCTGATTCAGAGTATCTATTTTGTGAAGTTTTAAGTAGTTAAGAGGAAACTATTGTGAAACGAGAATGACATGAGGAACAGATTATGTCATTTCCATGGGGCGGGTGGTAAAATGCAATTATATGGATGTATGCTTTATTGCATAAGTAATCAGTCACCGCATTAAAATGACAGGTAAAATAAACCCCTTGGGAACCTACTCCAAATATAAGGACGATTTATTGGGTCCAATTGTATATTTCCTCTATCTATACTTGAAACATACCAAAAATGTAATTGCCTGGTTTCCGTTTTCAGCATCTTCGAAAAAAGTTGTTAGAAGGATAGCGAAAAAGTCACTGGTAGAAGCCCAAGAGATCTTTCATGAAAGACAATCTGGGATTTTTATCCTACAAGAAGCAAGATGAACTCAGGAGAATCTGAAGCAATAGTCCTTTGAATAGAGGCGGTTTCTTTAGCACAGAATCGTCTGTGTGTTGGCCCCTGGATGCTCTTGAAGACTGTGAAGAGACGTACTCGATGAAGAGAAGTATCAGAACTGCATCACTATCTGTACGTCATTTCCGTAGACATTTTTCTGTGGTCTTCAGGACGTGTGACTATGTTTCACTTTAGGAGACAGCTGGAGACAGTGAGAAGGTGAAGGGGTACCCAAAAAGATCTTTGGGAGAAGAGTTCTGGAGAAGGCACTATATTTAGATTAGCCTGACCTGCCAATTCCCACAGTCCTTACACGGAGAAGGAGAAAGAGCTTCTGGGGGATCAGATGATGTGTACAAACCAGTAAATGTACAAACTGATTATGTTTCAGTTATAATAGTATTCATGATTACACAGATAACAGAGTCTGGGAAAATTTAAGTCGAATGGAAGGAGGTAGTTAAGTGACATATTTAACTAATTCATAACTGATTGAACATTAAGCAGTAAGGTGATTTCCATCATGCAATGCCATGTTTTAAATGGACCAGACAAGTATATTTCTGCTGCACAAAAATGGCACTTAATAGTATATATTCAATATATTCATAATATATATTCAATCTGTATTCATCTTTCATGGCTAGAAACTTTGATTCTGAAAGTGATAATGAACAAATTACATGGTGCTGCATTTAATGCAATAAATATTACCAATGTTACTATATACAAAAATCACAAAGACAAGGTAAAAAGTATGACAGATCATAACTGGATAGGTCATACACTGGGGACTAACTGCCGAAATATTTACACTATAACTCAAGTTAATTGTCTGTCAACAATGGTCAATATGTATTATTTATTTCTGCTTTAGAATGTCAAGTAAAATACACTTGCTAAGAGCCACTCCAAATTATAATAGAATTAATGAATTGAACTTCAAAAATGTTTAGTTATTAATTCAAAGTTAGAAATGAGCTTTAAAAAATCTTGATTAATCAAAGGTCTTGGTGCACTTAAACCAATGTTGATTAAAAATAAAGTATATTAATACTGACTTTCAACTTTGAAGGAAGCACATCTTTATAAGACAGCAACAGGTGATAAATTCTAGGGAAACACGAGTTTGCAATTTGTCCTTGGAATAAAATATTATGAAATATGAGTTCATATGTAGTATTAATATGCTAGAAAATAATATAACAAATAGAAAATTTAATAGGAACTTAAATATAATACTTGCAAAATCAAATAAACTGGAGTCATGCTGAAACTATTATGGAATTTAAATGTGGTTAGTATGGCCATTATTGAATGTTAACCATGCACCAATGAAGGGGCAGTGAATTATTAAATGTGGCTCTTCTAAGGTCCTACTTCTTGCTAAAAGGCTTTACTTGTAAGAAGGTGGGAGAAGATACTGAGAGGAGTCAGTTGTGAGCAAGTGTAAAAAGGATTCCCTGGAATGCGATGTTTTTGCCTATAAAATGCACCCTCTGAAAGTTGTGGATGAGAGTGAAAGCCCAAAACTCATTGGCGGAGTCTCCCATGTGGATTAAGCATCTAGTCTAGTGAATCCTGATGATGGATTAGAGATGGGAAATGTAAATGGCTTGTTATCAGACCGAGTACAATGCAGAGCATAGTACTGCAATTGTAATTAGGTCACCCCCTGACAGCTTGGCATTGATCTCCCATGTGACCCTATGCATAATTGCTCCAGTTTTAAAATTTTCTGCTTTGACTTCAATTGATACCTTTCTTTGTTTTATTGTGTCTTCGTTGGGCTGTTTTGTTTCTCTCTTAATTTTGTACAATTTTCTGCATGTAAGACCCGGATTTTTGTTGTTGCTAGATGTCTTCTGATCCATCGAAATTCTGTGCACAACACACCATTCTGTGCCATTCTCAGAATTGTTCCCAAACCCAAACCCTTTTGCAGCCGCTGCGTCAATACAGCTCACTGAGCACCTTCCTCTTCTTGGCTGGCCCTCCACTATACCAACCATGTTGTCCTTCAGGGACTGGCCTCTCATGACAATATGTCCAAAATTTGTCAAAGACTTGTCATCCTTGCTACTCTGGAGAACGCTGGCTGGACTCAGCCACAACAGATTTGTTTGTTCTTTTACTTAACTACTTAGTCTCAAAGTAACATCCGTGCTTTTCAAATACTCTAAAGAAGTCTTGTACAGAGGATTCACTTAATGCAACATGCCTTGACTGCTAATTCCATGAGCACTGATTGCAGATCCAGGCAAAAACTCAGAAGCAACAAAGCCCACATGGAAGAAGCACACCAGCCTATGCAACCACGAGGTGTCGAAGGGATCAGGTATAAGGCATCATCAGAACAAAAAATCTTACCATAGTGAATGATGGGGGAGTGCAGAGTGGAGATCCAAAGCCCATTATTAGTAGGCCACTGGAGATCCCCTTGCAGAGGGGTCTCGGGGAGGAGATGAGCCAGTCAGGGTGCGATGTAACAACGACGAGAAATACAACATTCCTCTAATTCCTAAATATTTCCTCCCCGCTCCCACTACCATGACTCGAATTCGACCTTGCAAGTCTGGCTAGACCAGAGGATGTACACTGGTACAGATAGGAACTGAAAATCCAGGGAATCCAGGGTGGATGAGCCCTACAGGTCCAGTGGTGTGAGTGGCGATACTGGGAGGGTAAAGGGAGAGTGGATAGGAAAGAGGGAACTGATTTCAAGGAACTATATGTGACCTCCTCCCTGGGGGACAGACGACCGAAAAGTGGGTGAAGGGAGACGTTGGACAGGGCAAGATATGACAAAATACCCATTTATAAACTATCAAGGGCTCATGAGGGAGGGGGGAGCGGGGAGGGAGGGGAAAAACGAGGACCTAATGTCAGGGGTTTAAGTGGAGAGAAAATGTTCTGAGAATGATGTACAAATGCGCTTTACACAATTGATGTGTGTATGGATTGCGATAACAGTTGTATGAGCCCCTAATAAAATGTTTAAAAACAAAAAAAGAAAGCCTTGACGGCTTTAACCTTTTCTCCAGTGATCATGATGTTACTTATTGGTCCAGTTCTGAAGACTTGTGTGTCTTTTCATTGAGTCAAAATTCATACTAAAGGCTGAAATCCTTGAACTTTAGCAGCAAGTGCCTCAAATCCTCCTCACTTTCAGCAAGAAGGATCTTGTCATTTGCTATCACAGGTTGTTAATAAGCCTTCCTCCAATCCTGATGCTGCTGCACTCCTCTTTATATAATCTTCCTTCTCGTATGATTTTCTCAGATTATAGATTGAATAAATATGGTGAGAGGATACAACCTCTTCGTATACCTTTCCTGATTTTAAACCATGCAGTATTAACGTGTTCTGTGTGCACAACTGCCTTTTTATACATGTATGTTTTGCATGAGCACAATGAAGTGTTCTGTAATTCCCTATTCTTCTCAAAGTTATCCCTAGTTTATTATTGTCTGCACAGCCAAATACCATGGCACAGTCAATAAAACACAGTAAACATCTTTCTGGTATTCTCTTCCTTGAGCCAAGATTTCTTTGACAGCAGCAATAATATCAATTGTTCCATGTATTTTTCTGACCTAGCCTGAACCTCTGGTAGGTTTCTTTAAATGTACTCCTATAACCATTTTGGTAACCTTAAGTCAAAATTTTGCTTGCATGTGATTATCGGTGATATTGTTCTATAGCTCAAGCATTTGGGTCACCTTTCTTTGGAGTGGGCACAAATATGGATCTCTTCCAGTCACTTGACCAAGTAGCTGTCTTCCAGATATCCTGGCATAGACGAGTGAATACCTCCAGTGCTTCTTCAGCTCTTTGGACAATTTCACTTGTTTCTCCATCAGCTCCTGGGATCTAGTTTTCCATTAATGTTTTCAGTGCAGCTTGGATGTCTTTTTTAAGCACCATTGCCCCATGCCCATAGACTACCTCCTGAAATGGTGGAACGTCGATGAGTTATTTCTGTTCCAGCGACTCTGTGTATCCGTTCCATCTTCTGTTGGTACTTCTTGCACCATTTAATATTTTGCCTGTAGAGCTTTTCAGATTACCACTTGATGCTTGTACTTTTTCTTCAGTTCTTTCCTTTTAAGATATGCTGAACATGTTCTTCCCTTTCGGTTTTAAGTTTTATATATTTCATTATTGTGTTTGGCTTTTTCTTAAAGAATTTCTCTTTAAAATGTTCTGTTCATCTCTTTGAGTTCATCTTTCCTTTTATTTCCTTTGTCAACACACAAACATCGCAATATGACATACTGAAAAACCTTGTACTCAGATTAGGTAAACCCATAAAGACAGCAACAGGATTAAGAGATTCAAAGGGACATAACAGGAGAGGCCAGCAGGAAATGAGAAAATAATAACCAGTATAAGAGGAAGAAATTCTGGAATTGATCATGGTGATTATTGCACACCTCATGTGTAATCATGTGCTTGAACTGTTGACATGTATGATATAGGCATTGTATGTTGGTAAAATTGTTCAAAATAAATGAACTAATTTAAATAAGTAAGTAAATGAGATAAACTCTGACACCTTTCAAATGAAAAATACATGCAAAAATAAAAATAAAATGAGCCGTCTGAGAAACAGGAGGAGGCATCTCATTACCAGCAAGAGCCAAGACTCTACTCTATCCTCTGGACCGCAAATCCTTGCACAGTGAACCACCTGGATCCAGAAGACAGCTAAAACATTAGTGGGGCTGCAGCGCTAGAACTAGGAACAGTGACTTGAGACAGGGATGGACCTCCTAGCCCATGGAAGAAGTGAAGCCGAGTCTTTGGGGAAGGAATCTGGCTGGTAGAATGGAGTGTACCTTTTGACTTAATTGGGGAAGCTGGGCTTATGGACCAACAAAGCTTGAGCTGAATGCCTTCTAGTTGAGGCTTCCAGCTAAATGGCATATATTTTTGGACATTTATTAACTTTTTTTTCTTGATAATTGCCATGGAGTTAGTTCTGAATCATAGCAATCCTACGTACAACAGAATTAAACACCTCTGGTCCTGTGCCACCCTGATGATGGTTCTTATGTTTAAGCCATTGTTACCACCACTGTGTTCATTCATTTCTTCTTTTACAATGCCCCTCCTCTTTAAAAGCCATCATGTCCTTCTCTAGGGGCTGATCTCTCCGGAACATATATCTAAAGTACTTGAAATGAAATCTTGACACGCTTGCCTCTAAGGAACATTCTGGCTGTTCGTTTATATCATCCATGATACTTTCAATATTCTTCTCCAATACTGTAGTTGAAATGTATGGATTTTTATTCTGTCCTTATTTAATGTCCAACTTTCTTACTTTCATTTTACCATCCACCCTCTAACCCATATATTCCCCAACTTATTTACCTGCCACCACTTTTCAGAAGAAGAAAAAATCAGCCACTCCCACTCCATTAATTACAAGCATATTATTATATCCCATAATCCAAGATAGAGGGTAGGTATCTGCTGGATGGTCCAGCTCCCCACACAGAGGACAAGATCATCCACTTTGGGAAACACTTCTCTAGCTTATCGCCCCCACCCCCACACTCCTATCCCTCCCATCCCTCCCATCCCTGACAGCCCTCAAACTCTATTTCTTTTAGTATGAAAACAGTTATCTTAATGTTCAAATTTAATTTTGTTTTTAGAAGTGTTATTGGCATATAATTCACATATCATACAATTCAATAGTTCAAGCGTATTAAAAAGTGTTTTAAAATTTTCTCCCTCATCAATTTTAGAACATTTTCTTCTTTCTTATATTCATTATTAACAACTCTCAATTTCCCCCTAACCTCTCCTACCCTAACCCTTCAAGAACCACCAATGTAGCCTTGTCTCTCTAGCTTTACCTGCCCTCAATTTCAATAAAGTAATAGCGTGTAACCTAATAGCACTTGAAATAATCTGCTGTCCACTGCATCTGCATGATATCAAGGCTATTCGCATACTTGGTCTGTAGTCAGAAAGTGTTCACCAGATGTTTAATCCATGTATGGAGGCTGAAAATAGATTTGGGCTACCACTGTCATCTAAAACCTTCAGCAAGCCAAGTAGTCACTGTTTAAGCTCTGAACCTATTTTCTCTTTTGCTTTATATTTTATTCCTTACAACCCTTGGATGACACAAGCTGATGTGCTTCTTCCATGTGGGCTTAGTTGACATCTCACTTAGAGGGCTACTGTTTTGCAGACAAGCTTTAAGGCCAAAGACACTATTCTTTTGAATAGCCAGGCACCATCTAATTTCTCCACTACACTTTTCTGTTGCATCCTATAGATCACCTTTAGTGATCACTTAAGGAGGAGGACAAGGTTCAAGAAAGACCATGTCATAAGAATTAATTTTTCTTATGGGATATAATAAGTGTAAGCTCAAGATTCATTCTTCAATGTTGAACTTTCACATGTAGAAATGGTGTTGATTGAAAATACCCCGGTTTGGGTCAGGTGCACCTTATTCCTCAAATCCTTGCTTTTCAACACTTTAAAGAGGACTTATTCAGCTGATTTACCTAATACATGTCTCATTAGATCTCTATACCATTGATTGCGTGAACATTGATTGTAGACCCAAGCAAGATTCTGTCATTGACAACTTCAGTGTTTTCTGTATTTATCATGATATGACAAGTTGGTCCAGTTGTGAGAAATATGGTCTTCCTTACATAGAGTTGGAGTCCTTTATCTTCATCAGCAATTGCTTCAAGTCCACCTTGTTTCAGCAAGGAAGTTTGCATCATTGGTGTATCACAGGTTGCCAATAGTCCTCCCTGCAATTGTGATACTGCATATAATCCAGCTACTCTGATGATTTTCTCAGCATGCATTTTGAATAAGTATGGTGGAAAAATACAACCCTGAAACATGTTTTTCCTGATTTTAAACCATGCAATATTCAGTTGTTCTGTTTGCAGACATGCGTATTGATCCATGTACAAGTTCCACAGGAGCACAATGAAGTGTTCTTGAATTCCCATTCTCTCAAGGACATCCATAGTTTGTTATAGTTCAAACAGTCAAATGGCTAGCATGGTCATTGAAATGCAACTAAACATCTTTCTGGTATTCTCTCTTTTCAATGAAAATCAACCTGACTTTGGCAATGGTAGCCCTCATTACATATTGTCTTTTGATTCTAGCCTGAACCTCTGGGGAACTCCCTATCTGCTTCAACATTTGTTGGATGATCTTCAGCAAAAATTTACTTGCATTGGATATTATTGATATTTTTCTCTTATTTCAGCATTCATTTGGGTCACTTTTCTTTGGAATGGGGTTGAATATGCATCTCTCCACTAAGCTGCCCAAGTTGCTCTTTTTGAAATTTCCTGGCAGTGATGAGTGAATCCTCCTAGTGTTTCTTCGGCTTGTTGAAACATTTATCAGTTCCTAGAACCTTATTTTTGGCTAATGTTTCCCTTCAGCTTGGGCTTTTTGCTTCAGTACCATTGGTTCTAGCTCATATGCTGCCTCCTGAAATGGTTGATTGTCCACTCATTCTTTTTGCTATAATAACTCCAACTCTTCTTCCACCTTCTTTTGATGCTTCCTGCATCAATCAATATTTTGCTCATAGCATTTTTCAATATTGCCAAATAAGGTTTGACATTTTCTGGAGGTTTTTCAGTTTAAAATATCCTAAGAATATTTTTCCTCTCTAGTTTGCTAACGGTTGTCCTGTGCAAATATTATTATTATATTTTTTTACTTTGTCTTCTCAAGCTTTCCTTTGAATTTTCCTATTCAGCATGTTGATTTCAGCATTTCTTCCATTTGCCTTTGTAACTATATAATTAAGAGTACTATTCAGTGTCTCTCATAACATCCATTTTGATCTTTTCTTTCTTTCCTGCTTTTTAATGACCCTTTGCTATCAATATATGATGTTCTCAATATCATCCCACATCTTTTGAGGTCTTTTAGTATTAGTGCGACAATCCGGTTCTTAAGATATTCTCAACATTTGGATGAGATGTTATCACTGTAATATTTTCCTTCTCACAGACTTATTGGAATTCTCTTCAAATTCAACCTCAGTTTACATCTGAGATATTGATGGTCTCTTCCACAGTTTAACCCTGACCTCATTTTCGCTGCTGAAATTGAGCTCCTCCATAGTCTCTTCCTATAGATTTAGTCAATATGATTGCTCTGCTTTTAATCTCTAGGAGTCCCCTTGCATAGTTGCCTTTTGTGAGGTTAAGTAAAGGAATTTTCTATGAGCAAGTAGTTGGTCTTGCAACATTCTACCATGAGTTCCGCAGCTTCATCTCTATCACCAAGTCTATATTTTCCAACTACTGTGCCTTCTTTGGTTCCAAAATTTACTTTTCAAGTGTTAATAATTATCAATCTTGATTAACTTGTATCATCAATTTCAGACTGCACATAGTGATATGATTAATCGATTTTTCATCACTAGCTTTAATAGTTGGTACATACATTTATGTAATCGTAATATTGATTGGATGTCCTTATATGTGTACAGAGAATATCTTAAAGCATTGTACTTCAACATAGATCTTGAAATAACCTTTTTTAAGATCAAGGCAAAGATAACCTTGATTGTGTCATTTCCAGCAGAGTAAACTATTTCCTAGTTAAGAATTGACACACCATTTCAGCTCACGAACACCTAGAATTTCAATCATTATGCCATCCCTTTTTAATAGTTCCAGTTTTCCTAGGTTAATACTCTTGTCTTTTCCAAGTTCCCATTATTAATTGATGTTTGTAGTTCTTTCTTCACATTCAGAGTTGTGGCTTAAGGCTCTACCCCGACAGGCTGTGTTCCTGAAGGCTTTCCTCATATCTGCATCATTTTGGTCATCTCTACATTGAGAAGGCAATTCTTCTTCAGTTATATTTTAGTGCCTTCCTGACCTGAGGGGCTCATCTTTTTGGCATATTCTCTGACAATGCTCTGCTTCCATTTATGATGCTTTCTCTGATTAGAATGTTTTGATGCTATGCATATAGTTTTCAGTGGCTGAATCCTCTGAGGTGAGCAACCTATTCCTCCTATGTACTCTAATGTTTGGCCGGAAGATCTAATGAAACCTGCTCAATCTGGGTGAGCCTGTTGATATTTGAAATACCAGTGACATAGCGTCCTGCAGCTCCGCAGCACACATGCCACCACAGTGTGCCAAACGGACAGACAGATGGTGGTGCGCAAAGTTTAGCAACCTGAATGGACCATGCTGTATATCCTGATACACAACTGTCTCCTAATCACTTCTCACTTGCCGTTACCCAGTCAGCTTCCTTAATAATCCTTATAATCACCGATATTGACTATTACTTCTGTGTAGGCATTTCAATGCACATTTGAACCTAGAGGTGAAATAGAGAATACTAGTTAAAACATTATTATTTCCATATTTTGACCACAGCAATTCTTCTGGACTCAAGCTGCACAAACATTCTTGATCAACATATTTTATCCACACTTAGCACTAGGTAAAGACTCTTGCAGTTTTTCAATTATGAGGTTAAGTTTTTTAAGAAATCGATTTATCTAGTCAGAGCAACAGGAGCAAATAATAATACTAATACTACTACTAGTACTAATAATAAGCTAATAGGCAGTTTGGTCCAACTGAAGGTTGAGTCATTCACAGTGCCTCAGTTTTGGAATGTCCTTTCATATCTCTTTATGTAAAATATATTTTTCAATTGACTCTTGTGCTTATTAAAAACCAAAATCTTTAGCTATATTTAAAATTCACATCAGTCTCATGATTTTTCCTAGAAGGTGTATTATTCCTAATATTAAATGAAAGTTTTAACTTCTTTTGAAAATGTTGTTTTCTACTAAGAATGTAAACTTACCAAATCATGAATTTTATAGAACTTTTGTCACTGGTATTTCCTAAATGAAGCTTGTAGAGCAATTCTGTTTGTTTAAGATGAGTGGAATGTAAAGCCACCGCTATGAGTTCCCTAGCACCTTCATAAGGAATTACCACAAACCAGGTATCTCAGAGGAAAATGCACTTATTGTCGACAGCTCTGGAATCCATATAGATAATTAACTTATTAATAAGGACGTCAAGTGCAGTTCATTTCTATGTTTTACATTTCTATGACTGAAAAAGATTTCTATAATGTGTTACTCACTTTTGAAATGAGGAAATGGGCCCAGGAAGATTCGAGCAATGCAGTAGCTCCATGGTTCATCATGAGCAAGATTGTAACTCAAAGCCCCTTTATTGATCAGGAATAATCCCTCAGGAATTGTCAAAATGGAAAACACAATACATACAGAATTTTATATGACTGCTAATCTACTGTTTCGCCCTTAGGACACATGAGAGAACTGATTGATTGGTTAATTTACAATAATTTAATTCCAATTTCTCCTCTGTTCTGAGAAAATCAGATAGCACATTTCAAAAATTTACTTTATGGGGTCTTTATTAAAAACAGTATCACCAAAACAGTATCTTCTGCTTATATTGGTTTTTGCATAAAGACGTGCAAGTGTCTGATCCTCATCATTGACCACGATGAAATGTGTTTCTCTCATTTATTGTCAGTTGCGAGTTTTCAGAAAGACTTCCAGCTTTTACAATGCGCATTGTGTTAAACTTTACAGCTTGAAATACGACCTTAGTTTTGTTGTGTTTGTTTATAAATTCACGGTGAATTTTCGGAATACATTGAAGACGTAATGTTGCCCAAAATCCCTTGTCAAATGAAACTCACATTTCTATGTTTTCATTCACATTTATGTTCCAAAGTAAATGAATTTATGAAAAAGGGCCAGAAAATATTGAGAGCAATTTTCTTTTCTCTTTGTATAAGCTTTTTTACTAAATCATTGAAAGATCATGTTAACAGCTAAGCTGACCACACACATTTCTGAGCTTCAATCAGGAACAAAGAGACATATCAGTATAGTGAGTAACCATTCATGTAAAACCAGCTGATATCCCAAAATAAAAATATCAACCAAGTCAGCCTTATTTCAGTATATATTTATAGTATGAGAAAACGACTGGTAGTTGTCATCAAATGGTGGATTTACTTCTTGAATTATTATAATAATAATAATTATTATTGAACACCTGCAATTCTGTACCCCTTCCCTACACATTATTTTTTGTAGGCAATGAGAACCAGGTATCTCTGTGACCTTACTTTAATTTGATTTAAGCTTCAATACAAAAGCTTCATAGGCACATTGTGAAATAAAGTGAATTACTTTTTTCATTATTACCTCTGGGAATTATGGAGCATCCTGGTCATAAATTCCAATGAAATCCTCTATGCACTTTCATTGTAACAAAGAGAAAAGTCAATTCTAGAGACGAAGACTAGAATAGTAAAGTAAGGATGAAATTGGATTGTGTATAATCATTAAATTCTCCATTTCAGGTAGATTTTATCTATACTTATTTTCACATGATTATTTGACCTAGACTTTAGAAAATTAAGAAATATACATTTCACAGTGATTTTTTAAAAAACTTTATTTTTTGATTTTGAAATCCCGAGTTTCTTTTGAATACAGGAGGGAAATGATCAAATTTTGTTCAAGGAACTTTGAATAACTAACTCCCCTATTGCTACAGCTTGCATTTTCAATAATAAACTGACAACATAAATACCATAGACATGTTTCCTTTGTGAATTAACATTTTGTTTCATTTAATACCATTGACTTCACTTCTAAACATACCCATCGAACTGCTTTTCCAAGGCATGTCAAGGCAAGGTCAAAAGGAAGAGAATTTATAAATAACAGCATATCAAAACAAATGAATCAGAAAGGTTTAGAGATCCTAAATCCTAAAGAAGGTGTTGCAAATGCTTGTCTTTGGTCTGAGGAACAACTAGAGTTATCCTAGTAACCTAAGGAGGACAAATTATATATATATTAACTTAATTATAGGCTATGAGTATTACATAATGCATTTTTCCATATAGTATTTCATTTATGGGTGAAGGAATGGACAATTACAAATTTCCATATCTGTTGAAAAGTATTTGGACATTTTTGTATATTTCTGCTCAAAATGACTTATGTACCTCCGTATTATCTTTTCCTGTCTTACAACAGAATTTGTTTGGATATTTAACTGTAAAAAACGGAGATCTTAACTGCATTTCAGAGCTGATACATTGAGGAATAGCTACCAAGAGGGAGACCATATTTTTTCCTGGCTAAGTAGCAGGGACTGCTATATAAATGTATTGATATTAATTGAATGAGTCAGGGGATACAATGGTTAGGTGCACAGTTGCTAAAGTTGAGGTTGGTGGTTTGAGCATCCTCTGCTTCATGGGAAAGAATACCTGATGATCTGTATTTTATGGGGACCGTTCTTCTTTGTCATGAAGGATTGTTATGAATAAGACTTAGCTCAACAGCACTCAACATCAATATCCATTCGATAACTTATTAAACCTGTTTATTCATTTCTACCAACATTAAGCATTAGTTAAGACAGTGGACATAGAATAAAGTCCTTTCCTACACTTATACTTCAGTGAAAGAAAAGAGAGGCATAGAAACCTAGATACATTTAAGAATATTTTAAAGTAGATTATATTTTGTTGGAAGATATCAGTGAAAGTAATGTTTTCCTGATACCCAATTATCGAGTCAACCATATTAACAATGAGAACATCTTGTAAGAAACTTACTTAGTACTAATTGTCCAAGGCAAGGTTAAAACTCCCATGTTCCATGAAGTAGTGGAAATCCAGTGTCACTAGGTTGAGGCTGGACTGGGTAAGATCAGGTCAGTAAGAGGAGCAAGGGGCATAGGAAAGAGATTTACATCTTGAGAATTTAACTGACTGTGATTAAGTAAGTCTATTAAGGCAATTCGACAGGATCTGAAAGGATTACCTTATGTGTTGCTAGAGGCACTCTGGAGCATGGTAGAGGATAAAGCTCATGATGACAAGAGGAGAAATGGAAGCTATTAAAATTGTTCAAGTAGTAGATAATGGTTGAGATAGCAATTGAAAGCAGTTATTTGTTTTACTTCTTATGTTAGTGTAGGTAGACTAGAGAAAAAATTCATAGACACTCATGTGTAATAGAGAATTTTATACCAAAGAGTAACTGTATATTAAGAAACACCCCAGCCCAGTCGAGATCTAGTCCATAACTCCCATATTAGCCGGTATATCTGAAAGCAGTCAGTAAATTCCTCTTCAATCTCACACAATACATGTGGTGATGATGAGTGCAGGAAGATCACAAGCCAGTGGGTGGAAAGTCTTGTGGATCCAGTGGCAGTATAAGCATCTCAGTGCTGGCATGGGTCTCCACATGGCTTCTCTAGCTCCAGGACATTGGCTGCACCAGTCTAGCTCCATCAGGCTTGCCAACAGTAATGTCTTGCAGGGAGTGAGCATATCTGGCCTCCAGTCAGCTATTTATCTCCTTAGAGCCTCCAAAATGATGTCATCAAGCTGTGACCTGATTGACAGGCTAGTCTCCAACCCTTCACTCTTAAATTTCAAATTGAAAACAGAATATGTAACTACCATATTTGTTGATAAAATATGGGTCTGGAAGGTAAAAGGAAAAAAAAATTAAGCATGTCATGGTTTTCAATGTTGGGAGCAAAGCAATATGTTAGTAATTGATAATATATAAGGGAAAAGAACAAAATGTAATTAGTAAAAGAGGACAACTGGGTTACTGAAATTAGAAAACTCAAACCTCTCTGCCTAGGAGCTGATTCTGACCATTGCAATCCTATATAGGGTTTCTGAGTCTAAATCTTTAAGAGACCAGATGACCCCATTTTTTCTGAAAAGCAGCTGGTGTGTTTGACCTTCTGACCTTGCAGTTAGTAGTCAAAGCTTAACAAACAGTGCCACAGGAAAGTTGAATTTTAGGTATAGAGGTGAGAAAGATGTGTAGATATAAAACGTAGATGATTCAGGGCACTCTAACCTGATTAGGAAAAGTAAACTGAAGGACTGTACTAAACAACATACTTACAACCAAATTGTGATTGTGCTAAGACATGTTGTTGTTGTTGTCATTGTTTCCAAGTCCCATCAAATGAGTTCAGTCTCATAGGGACCCCATGTACCACAGAACAAGGCCCCTGGTCCTGCACCATCATCACAACTGCTCTTACGTCTGAGCCCATTGTTGCAGCCACTGTGTCCATCCATCTCATTGAGGTCTTTTTCTTTTCTGTTGCTCCATTACATTGCCAAACACATTGTCATTCTCCAGGGACTGGTCTCTCTTATAAAATGTCCAAAGTATGTGAGACTCAATCTTGCCATCCTTGCTTCTAAGGAATATTTTAGCTATTCTATTTCTAAGACAAATCTGTTGGTTCTCTTGGCAGTTCATATTCTTTTATAACACCATAATTCAAAGGCATTGGCTTTTATTCCATTTTTCTTATTCAATGTCCAACTTTCACATAAACATGAAGCCATTGGAAATACCAAAGCTTGGGTCAGGCAAACCTTTATCCTCAGAGTGAAATCCATGCATTTCATTTTAAACAAGTCTTGTGCAATAGATTTACCTAATGCAGTGCATCTTTTGATCTCTTGACTGCTCCTTTCATGAGCATCGATTATGTATCCAAACAAGGATAGGTCCTTGACGACTTCATCCTTTTCTCTGCCAAGCTATATGGACTTCAAAAAAGAAAAAGAAAAAAAAAAACTCAGTTACCGAGGAGATTACATCTTATAGCAACCTTTTTTAGGATTCAGAGATTATTAATCATTAAGATATCAGAAAGGCTCCTCCTCATAGGGAACTAATGGTTTAGCAAAACTATAAGGCATTTTTGGGTGAAATGTGAGTGCAGCAGTTAATCTGTCAACTTGAGGAAGGGGTGGAGCCTGGCCTGTCAATCAGGTTGCAGCTTGGTGACCTCATTAGAAGGCACTACAGAGATAAGTAGCTCACAGGAGGCAGGACACACTTACTCTCTGCTTCGACATTTCTGATGATAATGCACATGTAGCTACACTGATGGAACCAGAGCCTTGGAGTTGGAGGAGCCACTTGGAGACCCAAGCCAGCACTAAGAAGCTTCCACTGTCATTGGATCCACGAGACTTTCCACCCACTGGTCTGTGATCTTCTTGCACTTGGCATCATTGAATGCGTTGGGTAAGTCTAAAGAGCAATTTACAGACTGGTATCCGACAGATATGCTAATATTGGTCTATGGACTTGATCTGGACTGGGCTGGGATGTTTTCTTAATATACAATTGCTCTTTTACAGCAAACTCTTTCTTATACACATGAGTCTACCTGGATATGTTTCTCTAGTCTACCCCGCCTAACACAGGGAAATCATTAAAATCTGTGGAATAAAATGGAAATTTGCTTTTATCTGACCACAGTTTGCCTCAAAAGTACGTGTTACTAAAATTTTACCTCTCTTTTTATTATTGACTTTGTTCTGTAAAACATGATGCTTGCTGTAGGGTCCATTGAGTTGGTTCTCACCTACAATGACCCAATCTCGACACAATGAAGTGAAAGGCTGGCCAGTCCATGGACATTCTCACAGCTCTTCTCATATTGGTGCCTATTGTTGCAGCCATCCTCCTTGTGCTGCCCCTCAACTGCTTCAAGCATGATGTTGTTCTCTAGGGAGTGATCTCTCCTAACAACATGTCCAAATACATGAGATAAAATCTTGCCATTCTTGTCTCTAAGTAGCATTCTGGATGTACTTCTCCCATGACAGATTTGTTAGTTCTTATAGAATATAAGGTAAAGAAAATGGATGTCATTATGTGTTTTATTCACAGTGAATTATAAGCACCAAGAGCAGTAACTGACATGTGGTTGATATTCAATACATTTGTTAAAAAAAAAGTGCTTGTCTTAAAAGAATAAAGAGTAGGGGATCTGTTTTATTTGTTGAAATAAAGTATATATAAACCCATTGTCATTGAATTACTCTTGACATATAGCAGTCCTATAGGATAGAGCCGAATTCCATTGTAGGGTATTAAGTACACTATTTTTTTATTCCTGAAGAGCAACTGGTGATCTGAATTATACGTGTTGGACAACTGTTTAACCAGAGCTTTTCTCAGTGAATATTCTCTGTAAGTGGATCACTGGACATCTTGAAAGATTATAGATTCTTAGGATCTATCTTATAATTTCTAATTCCACTCTCTTGAGGTAAATCAGATTTTAAATGTCTTTTGTACTGGAGTTGAAGCAGGCCATTACTAGCACGATTTCTAATGATTGAATAGAAATCAAATAAGTGTCAGTTAAGTAATGGAGTGAAGACTTAAATATTTGTACTTAAAAGGTCAGGATAATGTGATCAATTTATTTGCTAGAATTTAAACTCTGGAGTTCTCAGGTTCTAAATTTCATAGGCTAGTGTGTACTGACCACTTGCTACCACGCATCAATCAGTTTGTCATACTATGGTGGTTTATGCCTTGCTCTAAAGCTGCAAGATATGCCACCGGGATTGCAAATGCCACCAGGTCACCCAGGTTAAACAGGTTCCTGGAGCTTCTAGACTAAGACAAACTGGGATTAAAGACCTGCAATCTACTACTGAAAAATATTGTCCAGTGAAAACCTTAGGAAGCACAGTAGAACTTGGTCGGATATAGTGTCAGAATATGAGCACCTCAAGTTAGAAATCACCCAAAATAAGACTGTCCAAGAGTTCCTTGGTACGGTAGCATATATTTTAATGATATGAATAGAGTAAAGTTTTTGAGATCTTAATTTGCTGATGCAGCATGACTCAAAATAGCGTGAAATAGAAGAAGTAAGCATCCATTCATAATCAGATATGTCATATATAAGGTATGAACCTAGGAATATTTGAAGTTGTCAAAAGATAAAATGGAACACTGGAAGATCAACATAATGCTATTGTTTGGTGTCACCAAGTCATTTTTAGCTCATAATGAACATATTCACTACAGAGCAAAAAATGTGCCTAGTCCTATTCCCTCCTCACAATTGTTCATAGGGTCAAGCCCATTGCTGCGTCTACTGTGTCACTCCGTCTTGTCAAGCATTTTCCCTTTTTCCCCACTACCGTTTTACTTTACCGAGCATGATTTTCTTTTCCAAGGGTGGATCTCTCCTGATAACATGGCCAAAGTAAGTGAGATGAACTCTTGCCATCCTTGCTTCAGAGGTGCCTTCTGACTGCCCTTGTGGTGGAGTGGATTATGCATTGGGTTGCACACCACAAGGTCAGCAGTTCAAAAGCACCAGGCACAGTAGGAAAAAAAGAGGAGCTTAATTCGCCCATAAAGCACTACAGTTCAAGAAACCCACAAAGGCATGTCTATTCTGTAGGGTTGCTATGAATCACAATTGATTTGATGGCAGTGAGATAAAAATCAAAGGCATTCCAAATAGCAAAGCCATTGACATTCAATTGCTACAAAGTCATAGTGATCCTATATAGGGTTTCCAAGAATGTAAATCTTTCTGAGAGCTGGTAGACTGAACTTTCTGACCCTGGAGTAGCTGGTGAGTTTGAATCACCCACTGTGTGGTTCAGAGTCCAATGTCTACCATGCCCATTCATGAATGGCCATGGACTTCTGTTGACCATTTTGAATTGGGAAATTGTGTATTCCACTGTGCCAGAAATGATAAATTCAAGAGAAATTGTGTCTCATTCATCAACAAAAAGGACCATTTAAAGAACTACCCAGAGGTTAGATTGTGTCGGTGATGAAATGTTATCCATATGCATAAAAATAAAACTTCTTACTATAACATTATTCAAATATGTACAATAACCACAAGTGCCAAAGATGAGGAAATTGAGCATTGTGACTAATTTGGGCACTCTGAAATTCATGAAACATGCACTTAAATGCATTAATAATTGTTGGTGGTTAGAATAAGAAATTAGAAATAAAATAGTAACAGCAGTTGTAAATTTTGGTGACAGTAACATAAATATTACCAGATATTATATGACAAAATTCTGTAATTAAAACGCAAATAATGCTTTGGGCAATATAGACTGGACCTCACCAGGTGTAATTGACAGGAATCAAGTTGACTTCTGCAGAAAGACACGATTTAACAGCTCACATCATCAGTTAGACACAGATGAGGAACTGACTTAGGAGAAAGAGTATCAATCGCTCATATGAAAATTCCTTTTGAACAGAAGAAAAGTAAAACAGTTCCATCAGAGCTAAAGTAAAATCTTGAATATATTACATCTGAATTTATAGATCATATCAAGAATAGATTTAATACATTAAACACAACACCAGCGGTGTTGCGGGATCACTTCAAGAGCATCATGCATGAGGAAAGCTGAAGGGAAAAGCCCAAACAGGAAAAAAGAAAGACTATAATGAATATGAGAAGAGAGTGGACATTAAATGTGTATTGAATAAAGCACAAGGAAAATGTATGCAAAAGAACTGCATTAAAATTTTCAAAGGCAACTTAAGACCAAGTGAAGTATTGTGATAAGTTTTCTAAAGTTCCCTAGTTAGAAAACAAAGGTGAAGATCAGGCCCAGCATTTCTCAAGCTGAAAGAATTTAAGATAAAATACAAGCCTAAATTTGAAATGTAGAAGTACTCTACAGGTAATATTTTAAATGGCTTGGCAATTATCCAGAGAAGATGGAAGGAATACAGAGTCACTATGCCAATGATTGCATGCGACACAAGCAATTCAGGAGATAATATATGACTAAGAACATATAAGGTTGAAGAAAGAATTCCAAGCTGCGTTTATGGCATTTTCCTTAAACCAGGGATGTCAAACTGGTGGCCTGTGGGCCCCATGCGACCCTCGAGGTAATTTTTTTGTGGCCAGTGATGCTCTGAAATAAAATGAAAATAGAAAAAAATGTTATGAAGAAAATAGCGCTTAGGGAAGATCAAGGCAATACTGTACACACAATTCCCTGTTATTCCTTTAACTACTGAAGATGGGTAGACACATGGCCCGGTGCCTTTCCTGGGGACCTGTGGATGTGTATAAACGTGCTGACTCCATTCCGGTGACTTTTGGAAGCGACATGTCTGCCACTCTTAGTGTCACATAATGTAAACGGATCCCAACAGCAAAAAGGTTCAAAAGAGCACTCTGGGTTGTGCTGTTATGAATCACACCTAGAGGGAAGCCATTGTGTGAGCAACTATTTTCATGCATGAAATTAAGTAAAACGGCATATAGATCAAGATTAACTCATACACATCTATCTGCCTTAATGAAGATTGTTTGTTCTCAGTCTTTGAATCCAGACATTGGAAAACTAGTAGGAGGAAAGTGCTGGAAAGTTTCTGGTAAAAAAGAATAATTTTAGTTTTATAAATACATTAAATAAAATAAATGTTCAAATAAAGCAATTAATATTGTTTTAATTATCCTAACCATATTCCTGAATCCTCACTTCAAAATATAAATTTAACAAAATTTGTAAATGTGATGCTGCCAGCATGAATCTTGCCTGTTGCACCAAATGGCCTATGTTTTCAGTCTGACACTTCTGACCTAAACAAATATCCAGGAATTGGTGAGATATAAATTGAGATGGTGAAACAAATAAAAACCATGCAGAAACACAGAGAAATTTGGAAGACAGCTACCTAGCTAATCAACTAAAGAAATCATTCACAAGTATGTGCATTTCAAAGACAGATGATGTAGCAAAATGCAGATCTTATCAAGTAATGTCATTAGTGTGGAAGTAAAATTCTGCTGAAGATAAGTAAAATACTAGTTGCAGGCATACATAAACATAGAACTGCCAATAATTCAAACTAGATTCATAAGAGGATAAGGAACTAGGGGTATAATTGTTGACACCAGATTGATCTTAACTGAAAGCAAATACTATACCAAAAAAAAAAAAATGCTTACTTGTGCTTCATGAACTGAGTAAAGACATTAGAATGTATGGAGAAAAAGAGACTGTGATCACATCACAAAGAATGGTAATTCCAGAACAATGAATTGTGCTCAGAAAGACTTCTCGGGGAATCATGGGTTCAATGTTGGTCATTGTTAACCTGAAGCCAGAAATTCAAGCGAATATAACCTTCGTATGTGAGTTCATACAATTACACAGTGGCTTAAAAAAGGGGGGGGAGGGGTTCCAAACAGAGCAAATACTGTGGCAGTGGTACAGGATTGAATTTTTTAAAACTTTGGAATTAACCTGAAGCCACTTGTAGTTTGAGTTCTCTAGAGAAGAAAAACCTGACAAATGTATATATAGAGAAGTTTATTTTAAAAAGGTCACAACACTTTAAAAGTGGCTAACTTCAGGCCAGTTCAAGTCCATGGGTCAGATGTTTAAGGTGAAGGCTTTCCTGACTGATGTAGCTGCCAGAGCTAACAAATGAAGCAGAACAATGAATCCAGAAGCAGGAAGGTCACAGGCAGGTCTAGGTAGATGTGGGTAAGTCCAAGGTCAAATAAATCCAAGGTCCATAGGCAATATGTCAAGTCACTCATAGCTCCCACTGCAGATAGGTAATATGGTGGGTCTGTGGGCCACATGGAGGAGCAAGAAGAAAGCTACCTTCCCAAAATGTCAACTTATGTAAGAAGAAGTCATGTCCCTGAGGAAATTTTTGTCCAATTACATCAGGGTCATGACCTCATCCACCCTAATAAAAACCAGCAAGACATTTTCAGACTCAGTGCCAGAAGATGAGCCCCTCAGGTTAGAAGGAACTCAAAATATGACTAAGGAAGAATTGTCTTCTCAAAGTAGAGTTTATCATAAGGACATGGATGGAGTAAAGCCTGTGGGAGTGAGGCTTTTAGGGCCTTCAATTACTGATAGCAAAAATCTTTTTTTAGAAAGCTGCAAGCAATGATTATTAGTTAGAACTTGAAATGTCTGAAGTATGTATTTAGGAAAATTTAAGTCACCAAAATGGAATGGATTGCATAAAAATCACCATTATAGGCATTAGTTAGCTGAAATGGACTGGCATTGGCCATTTGGAATCAGAAAATCATATTCTTTACTATGCTGAGAATGAATCAATAACGGAAATGGCATTGCATCCATTGTCAAAAAAGACATTTCAAGATCTCTCATGAAGTACAATGTTGTCTGTGAAAGGATTATATCAATCCAAATTCAAGTAAATCTGATCAATAAAACTATTATTCAAATTTATACACAAAACATCAAAGCTAGTATAAGTAAATTGAGGAATCCTACCATGTTTTCAGACTGAAATCTATCCAACATGCAATCAAGATGCATTAAAAATAATTTCCAATTGGGAAGCTAAAGTTGGAAAAGAGAAAGTGGTTGCAAAATAAGGTATTGGTGATAGAAATGACCCTGGATATTGCATCACAGAATTGTGCAATACCCGACATTACCATAAATACTTTTCACCCCAAGAACACAAAAGGAGACTATGCACATGCATCACTCCAGATAGAACACACTGAAACCAAATGAACTATATCTTTGGGAAGAGACAATGATTAAGTTCAATATGAGCAGCTAGTTGAAGGCCAGAGCTGAGTACCCAATAGAACATACATTCCTTATATATAAGTTGTGGGTGAAACTGAAGAAAATGAAAACAAGTGCTCAAAAATTAAAATATGGCCTTGAGTTTGGACAGCTCAAGGAGAGATGTCCTGCATTTGACACTAATGAAAGAAGACTTGAGGAGCTGTGGGGTGACATCAAGAAGGCCATACGTGTGGACAGCAAAAGATGATGAAATGAAAGAAAAACTGAAAGAATTCAAGAAAAATTCAGCCTTAAATTGCAATATTGAAGAATTTTATGGACTAAGTACTGAAATGATGCAGAAAGCATCAAAAAAAGATGTAAATAGTACACAAAGTCACTGTACGAAAAAGGTAGTTGACAATCATTTCAAGCGATAGCATATGAACAAGAACTGATGGTGCTGAAAGAGAAGTCCAAGCTTCACTGAAAGCATTAGCCAAAAACAAGGCTTGATGTATTGATGGAATGCCATTTGAAATGCTTCAACGAGCTGATGAAGTACTGGAAACACTCCCTCTTTTGGCCAGGGAATTTGAAAAGTACTATTGGTCCCACTGGCTGGAAGAGATCCATATTTATACCCATTCCAAGAAAGGTGGTTGAATTGAATGCTTAAATTGTAGAAACATTATCATTAATTAATATCTGACACAAGTAAATTTTTTACTGAAGATCATGCTGCAATGGTTACAGTAGCACATTGACTGGGAGCTGCCAGAGATTCAGGCTCAATTCAGAACAGTATATGGAATAAGGGATATCATTGCTGAAGTCAGTCAATCTGCTTGTATCCTCTTATCACATTTGTTCAATCTGTATGCTGATCAAATCATCACAGGAGTTGGGTGATACAAAGAAAAATAAAGCATCAGAATTGGAAGTTAGCTTATTAAAAAAGGGCTATAAGCAGATAATTTACCTTTCTTGCTGAAAGTGAGGAAGACTTGAAGCATTTGCGGATGCAGATCAAGGATTTCAGTCTTCAGTGTGGATTATAAGTCAATGTAAATAAAACCAAACTCCTCACAACTGAACCAGCACATAACAGCGTGATAAAGGGGGGGGAAGTTTGAAGTTGTCAAGGGAAGCAGCCTTTAAGAGATCAAACAATGCATGTTAACAAACCCAGGGACAAGGGAATAACAAGCTATCCAAATTGGTGGGGAGGTGGGTGTGGGAGACCTGGTAGGGCATGCTCAAGGGGAACGTAACAAAGAGGAAGTGATGAAGTCCTGGTGGGGACTGAGCATGATAGTGG
>NW_022111373.1:129871471-129874907 GCF_000313985.2 Echinops telfairi
AGAATGATGTACAAATGCGCTTTACACAATTGATGTGTGTATGGATTGCGATAACAGTTGTATGAGACCCTAATAAAATGTTTAAAAAAAAAAGTGTTGGAGGCAAGGTTACTTTGAAGATTAAGGTGAACCTGACCCAAACCTCAGTATTTTCAGTTGCCTCATATGCATGAAGAAGTTGGATATTGAATAAGGAAGATCTAAAATTAATCAATCAATTGAATTATGGTACTTTCAGTGAACATTGAATGCACCATGGACTGCCCAAAGAACAAAGAAATCTGTCTTTGAAGAAGTAATGCCAGAATCCTCCTTAGAGGCAAGGATATTGAGACCTGTTCTCACATTCTTTGGACACGTTATTATCAGAGACTAGTCCCTGATAGATTGACATAGTTGCTACAGCAAAGGGCTCAGAACAGCAATTGTGAGGATGGCACAGGATAGGGCAATTTCTTTCTGTTGTACATTGAGTCCTATGCTTATGTAAGGCACTTAATTGAGGGCACTTAGTAACTCGTATTCTCATCTTCACATAACAGTTTGGCCACCCACTGCAATCCTATCATACAGTTGATTCCTATGTTAGATCACATCATGAATGATTACCTGACCATAAGTGCCAAGTCACTGAGAATTCCTTCCAAGCCAAAGTGACTATCCCAGTATCATGAAAAGAGACAATTCCAGAGTCTGTTGACACTTGGTCAGTTCACGCTCATGATTGGTGTGTCACAACCAGAGACAAGCCTAGTTTCAGATGATAATTTGCAGAGAAGTCATTCAAAATTTGGAGGGGGGAAACCACAGAGGTCATCTCAGAAAATTTAAAAATGTATACCCATATGTCAATGATTAATGTCAATTATGGGACTAAGCCTCAGATTATTTAACTGAAGGTGATTCTGAGTGTAAGAATTGGCACCAAAGTTTTCACAGCTTACCCTGCTCTCTGCTTCATGCCAAGGTGCTGGAACACTTATAAAGTCCCTCACTTAATAGTGCCCCCTGCTTTTAGATACCTAGATGCTTTCGTGCTATCCTCATTTATTTTAAGATCTTTCCCCTAATCTTTATCTTCTCCAAAGCAAATGGTCACCTCATTTATTTGTAACATCCTTCTTTGACAGACTTCAATGGAGACAGCACAGGTGCTGTGCATCCCTTCTATGTATCACCCTGAATATTTCCCTAGCACGAAACCATAATACATGCTTAAGCATTTAGCTCCCTGCCAAGAATTCCAGCCTCTATTTGATTGTCTGGCTAGCTAGTCTCAATCTAGAAAGTAATGCAGTTTCTGACACTTAGACATTGATCAGTAATGTAATCTTGGTTTATTTTTGTGAATCATTGTCTTTGGAACCCTAATCTTTTACTTTTCTGTGGTTCTTCATATTTAGAATATGACATTGTCTTCCAGAGCCATGTTCAGAAATTAATAACAACAATCAGAATAACCCCAATACCTAAGGTTCAGAAATGATAAACAGAATGTCTAGTAGATTTACAAAAGCAATCTTATTCATCCAACTGCCCCCCACTCCCAGATTATCAGAGTCACTGACCTTTACTACCTTGCTATGCCTATCTGATGCTTGAGACTTTAACCATTTACAATTAGTTAAATAATCAAATCTTAGGTAAAATAAAAAGAAATAAAACCTAACAAATGTGTTGATTTGTTGGAAGAGGCTTGATTGAGAACTTGCTCCTTAATCATCTGACAGTGGTGATAGAGGAAGTGCAATCTGTACCATTTGATGTTCTGGTTGGGCAATTTTCTCTACTTTCTTCCCTGGCTGGGAAACTGAATACGTGTGTCCTGTGCTTACACAGCACTTGGCAGCATCTGGCTTGTCGTACTAAACGGTTGCATTCCTGTCTTTTCATTCTTTAAAGTGATCAGCACACGTGTAATGAAGGATCTGTCAGGGTTAAGGTGGGGATTGTTGGCACTGCCTGGACGTGGAATTAGAAAAAATGGTCTTCTGGATATGATTTTCATACAGTGTCACTTAATAGGTGGACATGTTATTAATGCTATTAATATCTATATGTCATTTAAAATATTTATAACTTTACCATATTTTATTCAGTCTCTTTTTGTTGCTGTTGTAAAAATATAACATTGTTTAATAAATCAAGTAAATTACCTTTGGGGGGGACTAAAATATTAATTGGCAAAAAGTGCATAGTATTTATTTCTATAACAATAAAAGAACAGTTGATTTTTTTTTCTGTGCTTATATGTTTAACCAAAAACCACATGGAACTTATATCCTTGGTCTGGAGATTTAGGGCCTGTTTCCTTGGGCAATTAATTGGCCTAATAATACTTTTAGTACTTCTGTTCTACCTTTTAATTCATTGTACAGTAGCTGATTTAAAAGCTTCTAAGTGGTCAACTCAGGCATGGCAATGGGTCTCTCTTCACCTGCCACAGCATCACAAAGAGGGCCAGGGATAGAAGGAGCAAATGGAATGAATGTTTAGCTGCTTCTGTGACTAACTGCTTCCTTTGCTATCAACCAAAAGAACTGGAAGGTCCATGCTGATATTATTCAATTTTTTTTCCCCTCAAAGCTTCTATTGAAGGACATCAATCCAAAGGAGGGAAACTCCAAACGGATTTCAAGTTTTCATGGATTATAGGTTTTCACAAACCAGAAAGTTTGAATGAACTCTTGAAATGTTTGCCCTGAGATAATACTCTTTAAAGCTTAAACCAAAAATATCCCTTAAGTCTTCTCAAAAGAGTAGTTAAATTAACTAGGAAAGATTGTCTGTCTTGGGCATTGTACTCTTTCACAGTTTATCTGTTGGCGATCAAATTACAGCAGCTACAGGGCAGATCAAATGCATCCTTGTATCAAAGAGGAAGCCCCTCTGCAAGACAGACTGACACAGTGGCCACAACAATGGGTTCAAACAAAGCAACAACAGTGAGGGTGGCACACACCCAGGCAGACCTCCCTTCTGCTGGTCATGGGGTCACTAGGAGGGGAACTGACTTGAAGGCACTGGGTAATGGCAATAGCACTGGAAAGATTAGATATATAATACAGGGGACATTGGATTGGTTAGCAGCAGAGAAGAAATTCCAAAAAGGAGATTGTGAGTAATTAAACTCAAACTACACAATCAATGCCACTGGATTGTATACGTGGAAACTGTTGACTTGTGTATAGTCTCCATGGAAGCAGAAAATATATTTTTCATAAAATAAAATAATTTTCTAAACATTCATACTTTGTAAGGGATTTTACCTAAGAATTAACTGCAATACTTGGTATATATTAGAGGTAAAAAAAATTGAAGGAGAGCATGCTATTTTGAATATTTCTGGCATACAGTAAAGAATGAACTATTTTGTATGTGAGAAAGTGGACAGAGGGTCACATATGACTACCTCAAACAAAACTAATTATCTGCT
>NW_022111373.1:129877375-129879647 GCF_000313985.2 Echinops telfairi
TGAAAACTCAGTTCGGATACTTGCAAGTGAATTATGTTTGTGTAAATTAGTTGATTCATAGTTTGTGTATGACATGAATAAAACCTCTTTCATGGATTTAGAAAACTATTACTAGCTTACTAATTAATTAAAATGTATATGAATTATTGTGATTAGTCTTTGAGTTAACTTTTGATGATTTGTGGTAAAGATTGAGGTTCATTCCCTGTAGTTTGGAAAACCAAAGGTATTCGGCAGCAGAAGGCTCTACTTCAGGTGGGTGGGAGGGATTTGCAAGGGTCCTGTAAATTGGGCTGTAAGAACCGAATTCTCTTTCTTCTCTCTGCAAGACAAGGAGGGTGGTATATAGACTCAAGAAGAAGCAACTGAGGGCAAAGTCCATTTAACTTGTATTCGTGTAGAACCTGAAGGTTGGTCAATAGCATGCTAGGAAATTAAAACTGAAAATAACATCTGGAGCTGAAGAGAAAATGGAACAGGATCAGCCAACAAAGCAGAAATATGGAAATGGAAGGACCACAAATGCAAAAGTGCTTAAGTGACTGGACAACTTGGCTTAATTCCATTTCATTCAAAGTTATATTCAGATATCCCTTATTGTCTCTAATATCTTTTTCCCTCAGATGGTGCATTTCAAATAAAATATAACCACAGTTTAAGACGTTGCATGTTGTGTATTAAGAGATGTCAGACAGGGCAAGATATAACAAAATAATAATTTATAAATTATCAAAGGTTCATGAGGGAGAGGGTAGTGTGGAGGGAGGGAAAAAATGAAGAGTTGATGCCAGAGGCTTAGGTAGGGAGCAAATATTTTGAGGACGATGAGGGCAATGAATGTACAAATGTGCTGTACAGAATTGATATATGGATTGTGATAAGAGTTGTATGAGCCCCTAATAAAATGATAAAAAAAGAAAAAAATTGCATTTATTTGAGTGACATCAACTCAGTGAATCAAACCAATAAATACAAGCCAATTACTGATGAGTCCTTTCTGACTCATAGAAATCCTACACAATGGTGTAGAATGGCCCCATAGCATTTCCACAATTGTAATCTTTACAGAAGCAGATTGCCACATCTTCCTCCCACAGAGCGACTGATGGATTCAAAGTGCCAACCTCTCAGTAAGCTCCCAAGTGCTTTGTCAGTATGCCACCAGTGCTCCTTAACTTGGTAAATAGAGCAATCCAATTAACATGTACCCATGAGATCTAACAGGCTGGTTCAATCCAGTCTAAATATGTTTATTCATTATATTTTACAGGAGACCCACCTACCTGTTGCAAATTACAAGGGACCTTTCTGCTGATGACTGGGTCACCAGGAAGCCTTAATAGCCACATCCTCTAACAAAAAAATTTGCATCTCAAAATACAAATATATTTTGGGGATAGAGGTAGTTTTGCGTTAATCATTTATTGTTTCTAGGTCTGTGGATCATCCACCAAAACAGAGATTTCCTTTATTAATGGGACAACTTATTGATTTAAAACAGAGTGTTTATTGGAAAGACTGGATACATATGTAATAGTTTAATTCACATATTTCTCAACTTATGATATAGGTCTGAACATAACCTCTAAGTATGGGTGGCATTTTGTTGCTGTTCTTATTTACCTCTTCTTTAATTTTTAAAATTTGTCTTGCTTATCTTTTTTGGCTAAGTCTTCTAGAGAAATGAAATCAACAAGGGATATTTACTTCCAGGAAATGTCTCATACCATTGATTTGGGTCCTGGCAAATCCTAAATGCATGATTCTGGGGGCAGGCTGAATTCAACTTCCCTTGATTCACATGGCTGCAGCAATTGAGTAAACCAAAATCTCTTGGTCAGTTGTAAGGAAGTAGCTGGTGAATTACAAATCCATAGGTTTGGCTGATGTCTAAAGTATAAAGAAATGGATGTCAAACAATGAGATAAATGCAAGGTCAAGAGAGAATGTGAACTTTTCAAGGACATCCATATATATTGTCTTCAGGTAACATCCCCACCAAGAAAACTGATTGCCTTTCAAGTGATTGGCTGCTTATATTTGATCACAATATGGATGATGATTCCATACATATGTGTAAAACCACGAAGAATGGTGGCCGAATCATGTCACATAATATAAACCATAAAAATGAATTATCTCTTACTCCTATAATTCTTAAAGTGTTACACACTGTGACAGAGATCTAATTAAATATTGTAAGCATTCATACATTAAATATTTACTATTACCTATACATTTCAACAAAGTAAAAAATGTATTTGCCCTAGAC
>NW_022111373.1:129881263-129882206 GCF_000313985.2 Echinops telfairi
CGACAATTGTCCAAAGAATGGACAATTTCTTTCTCGGTATTCTTCTGTCCTTTTGCATTCATGAAAATGTCATGGCATAGGTCAAGTCCACCTTAGTTAACAAAGTTAACATCTGTGCGTTTTAAGATTTCAAACACACCGAACAATTTGGTTTTGTATTTGCTGTTTCCATGGGTAGTCCTTTTTGAATTAAGTAGAATTAAATCTTCAGTAGCTTCAGTTCCTTCATCCTTTGTCATGATGCTGTTGATCAGGCTCATTTGATTCTTGCTGATGGCTATTGAGTCCCTTTTGAATCATAGTGACCCCGCTGACAGACTGGACCCCCCTAACACACACACACACACACACAGGATTGTCTTGGCTGGCACAGTTGTTGGAGCAGGTCACGAGCCTTCAGAACTCTAAGTATTGCACATGATTAGAATATCATTTCATAGTTACTCTAAGCAAATCTCTAGAAGAGAATAATGTCCAGGCCTGAAGGTGACACAGAGACAGCGCACACAAGCCTCTCTTAGACGGAGGCTCGCTGCTGACTCATTTCCTGACACTAGCCCCAACCTCTGAGCATGCTGACAAGCTTTGGAATTTTCTAAATTTACTGCTCTGTTTCAAATGAAAAGGTTTTGCCTGGCTTTTGTCCCTGTCACAGTACTGTTTCTAAGGTCTTTCCTCTATCTTTTCTTTATGCAGTTGGCTTACAATGATCCAAGGGAGCCTCAAAAATAATACTGAAAGAAAATGGAATTTTCCTTTTTACTTTTTTTCTTTGAGAGTCTTGTGAATACATTTATTTATGTATTCATGTATTCAGTTTACAGGATTTTATTACAGCAACCTTAGGCTATTAAAACAACAACAAAAATCCTTTCAAATAAGACCACATTCATAGTTACTATGGATAAGGATTTGAATGTGCACGAGGATTTCAAAAATGTTT
>NW_022111373.1:129882306-129883810 GCF_000313985.2 Echinops telfairi
GATCTTCAACTTCTAATATTAGAATGTATTTCAACTCTTGTCCTACATACATTTTGTTTTTCAAAGAATGAGAGTTCTGAACACAGCAGCATGGGTGGTAAGTTAGAAGGGGGAAGAGTCAGACTGAGGTTTTATATCTTTGATTCAGAATATTTTTAATTAAAAAAATAAGTTTTAATGTTTTGATTTTATTTAATAAAGTATTTATTTTACAATTAAAATTTAAACCCTGAAATAAAATTCCAAAATAATGTTAAATTAAACCATTTTCTCAGCTATAATTTAACTTTTTCAGATACAGGAATTCCAATAATCTATTTTTTACTCATTCATGATTTCTACTGAATAAAGATTTCCTTCCTTCTTTTAATTTAAACCAGAATCTCCTTCTAGCCTTAATCAAAGCAAATAGTCCCTCTGTATCTCTCAGCATCACATACCACAAATCCTTGCCAAGTTATATTTTATTCTGTTGTGCATGCATTTTGGTCACATTTAATCCTTCTGGAACAACTCAAGACATGAATATATACATATATACCACTTTGTATATAGAACCGAAAGATTTTTTGGCAGTTGTAAATCTATACTGAATATTTTAAAATATATAGGTTAAAACACTGGTTTATTCACTATGTATCAGAAGAGATTGGTGTCTTATAAATCATCAGAATCTTTCTGGGAGCATGAACAATTTGACTTTCAATGTAACTACTTAACTCTATCCTGGATGCTAGCTGTGTGGTTGCGCAGTTAAAAAGAGTATTTGCATGTATTTCTGTGCTGAATCTAAGACTTAATGGGAATTATGAAAGTCCATATCAACCTTTATAGCACTGCATTATAAACTATTATTATCGTTTCTTCTGGTGATGGTCAGTATGGAATTTAAATCAAACAGAGTTGTGTTCGCAAGTGTACCATCTCAAATCTGTCAGAGGCAAGAGTAGTAGATGGTTGATGCTTTCTGTCTCCTATGTACTTAGGTTCATAATTAACAAAGAAATGTAGCTCCTGGTTGAATCATAACTGATAGATTGCAGGGATTCTACATTATTAAAATATCGGCCATCTGTCTCTCCGTTACCTCATCAACACTTACAAGAATATGATTAATAAGGAGAAGAGGAAACATATTTGTGTTAAAATGAGAGTGGTTTTATTTTCTTCATATTTTGATTATTGTTGGTATGATTTATATATTTGTTTAGCTTCAGTTTTTGTGATTTAATTCATGTTTTCCTTATACACAAAGAGGAGAAAAGGCTTTACTATCTTAAAGTGGGGCATACTATGTGAGTTATTGGAATACACTCTGTACCTACATATGAGTAAATTTTAAAAGGGCCTTGCTTATATTTCATAGCATAAGTTGACTATAAATATCATTTTTGAAAGCATATATTCTTGTTTATAGTAACCATGAATTTCGTTCTAATGCAGAAAGACCTCATATTGATTAGAATGAAATTATGCCTCCTCTGGCAGCAAAATCACTACACTT
>NW_022111373.1:129884713-129886295 GCF_000313985.2 Echinops telfairi
ACTGCAGACAAACTTTCTCAGAAATATATTGGTTTTACTATCATTAGAGCCCTTTAAATAAATAAATAAATAAGATCTAAATGGAATAGATTCAGAGATCAGCTTTTCCAGTTAAATCCGAAGACAGCCCAGAAGATTGTGGAGGCGATTTCTTGTTTTCGTTCTTCATTTTCTCCGAGCGGCCTCTTGATAGACTTTCAGAAAGTAAAAGAAGATGAAGTAAAATCGCCATGGTGAGAAAGAGGCCAGGAAACTGGTACACGGCATTTCGTTTCTCGGTTTTCACCATTCGAGAGTCACAACGGCCGCCTTATGACCATGCCATTAGTATAATTTTCCCATTTAACGTAAATCCCCGCTGGTGCCTGTGAAGTCTTCTTTTTGGTTTCCCAAACAGAATGAACATTGAAAAGGGATGTAATGTGTGTCCCTTGAGCATTCGAAACCTGCCCTTTCACCACTTGGATTTGGCGTGCCCTGAAGAGAACATAGTTATTGAGGGATGGGTAGAGATATTGAAACATTACCTTCAGATATGTAGAGACTACAGATGAACCAACAACTCCTCAAATTGTTCATTTTCTTTATTGTGTCTATCATTTTTGTAGCAATACTTTTTTAAAAATTATTTTATTGGTCGCTCGTACAATTTTCATCACAATTCATACATACATCTATTGTGTCAAACACATATGCACATTTGTTGCCCTCATCATTCTCAAAACATTTGCCTCCCACTCTAGCCCCTAATATCAGTTGCTCATTTTCCCCCTACCTCTCCATTCCCCCCTCCCTCATGAACCCCTCATAGTTCATAAATTATTATAGTTTTGTCATAAGTTACCCTGTTGACTTACATTCATATGACCTCATATAGTTGCTTATATGTGTGTGTGTGTGTGTGTGTCTGTGTGTCCTGTAGCTTCCACCTCAGACCTAAGTTCAATTTTTTAAATTGTCTTGCCATCGGCATTTTTCACTACAATATCCCATTGGCATTTAAATCTTCATCCTTTCTAAAAGAATACATTTCATTATTTTCTGTTTGTTTTTAATAGTTAATTTTTCTTGCCTGCCCTACACACCAACTGTATTTCTGTGAGTAATTTTTAGCTCCTCTTCTATATTTCTTGTGCCTTTCATGTATGAAAGATTCTTATTTAAAGAAATGCTTCTCCTGCCAAAAACAGACCAGCTAATCTATGATCCTTTGATTCACAGGTAAACAGAATATTCCCTCGAGTCAATAGGAGTTGTGCTTGAGTAAAGCGAAAGTGATCCACCTCTTACATCTAAACTTCGTTTTCTAAGTCGAGCATATGTTTCTTCCGGAGGTGGTATCACGTCAATGAAAGTATCAGAGTCAATTAGCTTCAAACAAAATTATTTCTCCAATCAATAAAGAGCATTTTCCCATTTCAATTGGCAGACTTGAGTTAAATGTTGGCACAGCATTCAAATACTTATCACTCTGTTAATGAGGGTATTATTTTGTTCATACTCCCAAAGGAACTGGCATCACAAAATGCCAGATGTATTGCAGTGTATCATGAGTGACAAGTGCTTTTAGCTAGCAGTAATT
>NW_022111373.1:129886395-129887863 GCF_000313985.2 Echinops telfairi
ATTGGCAGACTTGAGTTAAATGTTGGCACAGCATTCAAATACTTATCACTCTGTTAATGAGGGTATTATTTTGTTCATACTCCCAAAGGAACTGGCATCACAAAATGCCAGATGTATTGCAGTGTATCATGAGTGACAAGTGCTTTTAGCTAGCAGTAATTGTAATGCACACTTATTGACATGAGAATGCATTACACGTCATCTCCTAAAGTGCAATATATTTCAGGGGGAAAAAGTATCATATTCTTGTTAATTCCTATTTGATCATTATATTCAGAGTTTTCTATCAGCTCAGCTCTTTCCTAGATTCTGCTGCGTGACTTGTATCACTTTATTCTATGCAAGGCTTGGTTAGTACATAAGGAAGTCAATGACTAGCCGACAAGGTGACCTTGATTCTGGACCAAATGATGAAACAAGAAGCAAAAGATTCATTTTGAAGTACTTTGTTTTTGTTCAAGACACATTTCAGTTATTTATCAGGTAATGATATGTTTCCTTAATTGTTGAATTATTCTGACTCAGAAAGCTTGCTTTATTCCACGTTGCCAATCTCAGCGGAGGAGCTGGAGTAAGCAGAACACTGAGACCTTTCCCATATTCTTATTTATAACGGACATATTGAATCAACATCATCAAAGTAGGTCACAGGTGAGAGAAGTCTTGCTCTTATACACAATAAGCTTTTCTCTTTTAAGACAGCTAATCATTTTGACATACTTCAGGAGACTATGAATTCTTAAATATGTGGAAATAATTAGGAGTTATTTTAAATGATTATCACTTTAAGGTGCTAATACCATATTCAAAGGATTATAAGTGCTTTGACTCTTTAATTAGTGATTTATTTGCTTATGTAGTTATTTCCCTGTGAGTTAGAATTCCTATACGACAATTGTCCAAAGAATGGACAATTTCTTTCTCTCCCACATATCTTTCTTTCTCTCTTATATCTAATCATAATGGAGAGCAGTACTTCAGGATAGTTGATCCAGTTTTCTCATTTCAAATGCAGAAAGATAAGACTTTGGAGTAAGACAAACCTGAATTTGAATTCTGCCACTTTCCTTGATAATACTGAATTTTAACAAGTTATTTGAGTCTCTCATCTTATTTGAGTTTTCATGGTTGTAAAATGGAATACACCTCTGGATCATGTAAGGATTAAATGTGCTCACACATGTAAAGAAAATGTCCATTAGAATGACGTGCACCAGTGACTAGTGTCACTGAAAATGAATGAAAGTCACTGGCAAATATATCCATAAGCATTTCAAATGGAAGAAAATTTTAGGAAAAACAGGCAATATTTTTTGTTGATGGAGGCATCATCTTGCATAATTGGCTCAACTGTTGGCATACCAGGGCTTTTTTCCCCCCATATACTATTTTATGTATAGCAGCCTAAATAACAACATTCCATCCTATATCATTATGCTCAGGAGGATCTTTCACATGGATTAAAAGG
>NW_022111373.1:129889375-129890594 GCF_000313985.2 Echinops telfairi
CAGCATAACCAGACAAACTGTGAATCCTACAGTATCAAGAATTTCTTGTTACTACCATTATTTCCATGTACAACAATCTATGGTACATTTACTCATTTATTCAATGACAGTGTCATGTCATCATCTTCTGGAACATCATCATAACAATCCAAACCCGTATTTCCGGGGAGGTCTTATTTTCAGGGGGGATGCCTTATATTTCAGCGAGAGGCAAAACTGTAAGTAGGTCTTATTTCAGATGATGTCTTACTCTCAGGGAAACAGGGTATTATACTATCAGAGATAGCATGAACATAATGCTATTCCTCTTTTACTTTTCATTTCCAATGTAATAAACTAAATGATTGAATCAGATGGTTAACATGGGACCCTTTCAGGTCATTAATGCCTAGCATATTGATCTGTATACGTTCCATTTTATTTTTGACTGCCTAAATTTTTAGATTCATACTTTCTATATTCTATGTGTGGTAGTTAGTATATTCTGTTGTGAATTTGAAAGGATTAAGAGTGAAGGGATGGAGTTTAGCTGGTCAATCAGGTGGCAGCTTGATGACCTCATTTGGAGGCACTAAGGAAAGAAATAGGTCGCTTGAGGTGGGACACAGGCTCATTCCCTGGGATACATTGCAGCAGACAAGCCAAATGAAGACAGGCTGATGGTAACCAAAGCCTTAGAGCTGGAGAATCCACGTGGAGATCCCTGCCAGTGCTGAGATGCTTACAATGCCACTGGATCCACAGGACTTCCCACCCACTGGCCTGTGGTCTTCCTGCATTTTGTGTCATTGCATGTGTTTTGTGAGTCTGAAAAGGACTTTAGAGATCAGTATTAGACATATGGGCTAATATGGGATTATGTACTTAGTCTGCACTGGGTTGGGATGTTTATTACTCTTTTTATAAAGCTCTTTCTTATATACATGAGTCTCTTTGGATTTGTTTTGCTAGTCTACGCAGACCAACACACCACGCTACAATTATTAATGGATGGTTGTAGCTGTTTCTTCTAACTTTAAGTCATGCCTAATCAGCAAATGAAGTTACTGAAAACGGTATTTCATTCATTTCACTAAGGGTAACTCTAATTTGAGGAGGCAACTCTATTCAGCTCTTTGGCTTCATAATTTCTTCTATTTGACTTAGCTATTCTACAATTAAAAGCAAGTCTCAGACTAGTCTTCTGACGTGTATTGTGGTCCTTTATTTCTATTTTTTG
>NW_022111373.1:129891529-129893835 GCF_000313985.2 Echinops telfairi
ATAAAGATTATAGAGAGCAGAGCCATTTTACTCTACCACATGCTGCTCTATAAATTAAGGATATATATTCAATATCATATTTTACTCTGGTAAAGTTATTTGAATTTTTCATCCATAGAATAATAAACCATATGATCTCAACATAATCAATACCAGTATATGTCTTGGGTAACAGAAAGTAACTAATACATCTGAAAGATTATATACTTGGGTTTATATAAACAGTAGTATAGATTTTCTCAAATATTAGACCATACAACTATGCAACTCAACAAAGTCCCTTCATTATTTTAGTAACTGAACTATGCAGATTTATTTACTATCATCATTTCTGTACATTATGTATCTGTAAACTTTATGTGTGCATTATTTGAAAGAAATAGAGTGTTATGGAATATGCATCCATTGTCGAAAGATGTTTCCTGATAGAATAAGTATTCATTCAATCATACAGCTTTTATTGAACATTTGCTATATGTGGACACTGTTATAGGTGTTTGGGGGGAAAATCACTGAAGAAGAGAAGTTGGTAAAATGTGAATAAAAATAAATAGATGAGAAATTTTCCAGAAAGTCATTATTACTCTCAGATAATCTGGTCAGAAATACCATGGTGAAGCTGGAGTAGCGGAATAACTTAAGAATGGGCATGATGGAATGATTTATCTAAAGGTCACTGTGGAGGTGAGTCCTAGATGAGGAGGGACATGTCATGGAATAAACTAAAAGAGGGAGACCTCCAGGGATGGGTACCAGAGCTGTAGCCACCTATACATAGTATGTAGAAATATTTAGTAGGCCAGTAAAACTAGCCTCAGATAATGCGAGGCATTAAAACAAATCTTTCTCATCTCTACTTTCCTTTGGTCACAATTACTTTTTATTTTGTGCAGCTTAATTTTATGAATTTAAGCTTGGATTTTTAAAAACATCATTTTGACTGGTTTTTGTTTTTACACATATTGTTTAAACTATGGTAGCATACAATTACCCACAGTGTGTTCAAATAAGGAGGGAGAAAGCTATAAACAATGGACAGCAATATGTAACACTAGAGTCTGAGTTTGATTTAGAGATATTGAAGTGTGCAGACAGACATTTTCATCTGCAAGTGATGAATGGAGGGAAGGACTCATTCAATTAGTCTTCAGCGGACGGGTTAGAATCAACTGAGTAAAGTAGTAAAAATAGAGGCTCAATGCTAACCCCCTTCATCCAAATTGAGCCACTGCATTTCTATTCATTATTAGGGTGATTTTGATCAATTTAAAGTTTCAAAGTCACTGGATAACCCTTATGAAATGAAGTAATGGCAACTGTTTTTGCCAAAAAAATTAAATTATGGGTCATTTGCCTGATTTATCATTTGGGAAAAAGAAGTAACACTGCCTTTTTTCTTAAAATGAGATACATTGTGGAAGACAGAAACATGTATTTAATAAATTATTCCTAATTAATATTTCAGAGTAGACATACTGTTAACATAATATGAGAACTACAATGAGAAAATCATTGACAGCAATTAATCATACTCTTGTAGTTTTTAAGTCAACATTATCAGTCAATTCTGAGTTGCTTGGTGAAGTAGGGTTATCTGATTTTTTTTTCATATCAAAAAATCTACTCATCTGTATCTTCTTTTTTTGTTGTTGTTTTTTTTTTAATCTGTATCTCCATTGTCCATTTTTAATCTTTGTTTTCTGTGATAGATTTTTTTTAGTAAAACATCTTATTTTTAGCAATATTGAGATTATCGTATTCAAGATTCATAATGGAAGTATATTCACGGATAGCAAGGATGAATTCTGCTGCTACAATAGCCTCAATATTTTATATACAGCTTTGGGGTGACGATGTGTGTGTGGCAGGAGAGATGAATGAGGAAATGTTCTTTCCATTGAGTAATTTTCTTCTTGTACACTTAGTGGTCATGTGAAATATTAAGTCTTATGTAACTCAAGTTGAAACATTCTATTTGTCTAGACATTGTTTGAATAATTTAATGTAGCAATACAAATAGGCTGTGATGATTAAATTGATTTTAGGTATGTCGTGCCCTGACATATGAAACTTTGCAATGCAATATCTTTCGGAATTCAAGGCATATTTCCTTAAGATCATTTGGCGAAAGGTCTTTGTATCTGTGACCTGGACTTGCCTTTTGGATAGCTGCTTTTGATGTCAGAAATGGTTTTGTTTTGCTGAGACTTTCAGAGAAATACTAAATTCAGCCAGGCTTTGACATGTACCACACTATACAGATGGATGTTCAAGATCAGGGAGAACATTCCATATAAAACATTGGT
>NW_022111373.1:129896792-129906108 GCF_000313985.2 Echinops telfairi
GGAACCGTGGGAGAGAAGAAGGGAAATGTGGCCCTGTGTTCACAGTAAGAATTGCCGGCAGTCTCCTCCTGGACTTAAGTAAAGTCCCAAGAGTGAGCCCATGAAGGTGTCGTGGGTTTAGGATTAGATATTTAGGACACCTTGCCCGTCTAGTCCAGAGTGGGAAGCGGCACTGGGGTCATGATAGTGGGGAGTGAGGAGGCCTCAAGGGATCAGAGATATATTGTGTGATCCACTAGTGCTCTACTGCACCCTGATTGGTTCATCCTTTCCCTTAGACACCTCTGTAGGGAATTGTTCCATTATCCAAAGATGGGCTTCCATCTCCGCTTCAGTCCCCCTACATTCTCACCACGACGGGAGCATGTCCATAGGTACTGCCAAGAGATAAAACCCACAACACATGGAACCAGGACCAGGAATGGGACTAGAGATACCGAAACAGTAGGGGGAAGTGGGGGCACCAATCACAATGAATAGCACAGAACCACACCTCCCCATCCAGGGGGAAGAGCAACAGAAACCAGAGGGGAAGGGAGACTGTGGTCAGTGTGAGATTTGAAAATAATTAACAATTTATAATCTATCAAAGGCTCATGAGGGTTGAGGTGGGGGTAAGAGAGAGGGGGGAAAAAAGAGTAGCTGATCCCAATGGAAAGCCAGCATCTAGAAAAGAAGGGTGGAATATATGTACGAATATGTCAGATAAACTTGATGTATGGATTTTAACAAGAGTTGTAAGAGCCCCCAGTAAAATGATCTTTAAAAAATAATATGACACCTTTTAAAAAAATGACACCTTCCACCAAAGGATCCCTGGTGGCCTAATGGTGTATGTGTCTGGCTTTTAATCACAAGGTCAACCATTTGATCTAACCAGTCACTTAGAAAGAAAAAACGGATATGCACCTACATTGGGTTGCTGTGAGTCAGAATCAGCTTGATGGTCTTGAGTTGAATTTACTTCCTCCCATAAAAACAGACAGTCTTAGAAAGTCTGGGGAGCAATTCAACTTTTTGTCCTATAAGGTACTTATGGGTCAGAACTGAAATGATGACACTTGGCTTACTTTCATTGGATGGGTTTGAACTGCTTTCCTTTCAGCCAGTAATCAAGCAATTAATATTTTGTGTTACCCAGTCTCTTTACTTTTTTTGTCTATTTGTGTGTCTACAATGCATTTGTATTATTTTTATACATATATATTAGACACATATATGTAATTGTTTTATTTGGTGAATTAGGAGGTTAAGTGATAGTGAATAAGGGTGATAGGATTTGAAACATACATATAAGGCTCAAAATAATGATAGAATAGGAAAAAAAATCTCCTCTAGATAATTTAATCAAAGCTGATTGAAAATAAAATCTAACAGATGTGACTGAGTTTCTAGTGAAAAATAAAACCCTTCCCTGTATTATGGGCTCATTCATTCAAACTGTAATATGTTTTCTCAATAATAGAGCCAGCAACAAGAATTGAGGAATAAAATAATTGGTCTCTATTTACCACGTGATTTTTGTACAAAATTAAGAAAGAGTACAAAGGAGGTAGCTAACATCATGATTCAATGCTAATGGATATGAAGTCAAGTCAAATTACAGTGGAGACACACTGGGAGAACCAGTTAATCTAAGGACAAGGTGGTCAGAAGGGTCGTGGCAGGGGAAATAGAGACGTGGGCATTATAATGTGCAGGGTATCTTGGGTGATGACAACACCTTGGTGTATTTGAAGATATATAATATTGTTGTTCCTTGTCATCGAATCGGTTCTGACTCATTTTGGCCCAGTGTGCAGCTGAATGAAGCACTGCTTAGTCCTTTCCCAGTCTTTCCTGCAGGTCTGTCTCACTCTGAAAGCTCTGCTGAAGCCTAAGCACCCTGAAGACCCAGCTGGGGTGTGAACTACTGGTAGCATAGCTTCTATGTGAAAACCAACAGGAAAACTACCCCAGGGCCACGCAGAGACCAACAATCATACTAGGTCATACTTGTAATAACATTTATGTTCCTAGGATGGGTGAGATAGGGCATTGAGAGAGTGAGTGTTTTAGTTTATAATGCATAATGTTGATAACTATAAAGCATAATGTTGATTACATCAGAAAGTGTAAATATAAAGCACCTTTGAAAGTTTTAATATAAAAGTTGAATAAAATAAAATGAAATGGAGAATAGGAAATATTTTAGAAAAACGTATAGCATTGTCACATTTCAGAAAACATGGATTAAAAATACCAAACAACATATTCTTAGTAGCAAATAAATTTATACATTAGTATTATTGTCTCATCTTTAAAATGAGAAATTCAACATGTTTTAATGTTGTGTATGGCACAATTTATTTTCCATTGCATAGGTTTATTGGCATATGATTGACGTGTTATATAATTTAAAAGTTCCATGCTATTAAGAATTGTTGTACAATCATTACCACAATTTCTTTCAAAAAATATTCTTCTTGCACTCATTGTTATTAGTTCTCCTTCCACCAACCTCACTTGCCTTGGCCCTAGGAAATTCTTAATCCAGTTACTATCTTTATAGATTTACCTCTTTTGTATTACGTATATAAAAAAAGCATTAAAAAAACACAAACTGAGTAAAAACAACTGAAGCAAAAACTAACATATTCTTTTTCAAAACCATGTTTATTTTAATCCAATGTTACTGTTTTGTCAATTGACCATCCTCAAATACTGTTTTTTTGTTTTTGAATTGGTATCAGTATGGCATCTGAAGAGAAAATGATAATATTTCTGCTTGCAAACTGGTAGTTGTTCTAATATAGCCTTGTTTTATAGTTTAAAATATAACCCATATGCAAACTCCTTGAGAGAAACTGGGCACAGAAGGGGGAGTTTAGATATTATAAACAAAACTGCATTAACACTAGACTGGAGTCACTTAAAGACAAAGGGAAAGTAATAGATCAAGTTGAAATGGGCCACATTAGTGGGCATTATGGGCACACATCTCAAACGAATATTCCCCAGACATTTTATAGAACACCTTTTATAATTGGAAAAAGACAGATCTAACAATTATCCTCAGGACAAGCCACCAATAGAATAAAGTGCATAGCTTTAGTGTCAAGAAAAATGAATGAGACAATAAAGAAGCATAGTTGAAATAAAAAGAGACAAAAAGAAAGAAAAATACTGATTATGCAACAGGACTGAACTGAAAATAAGCCCTCAGTGAACATATGTAGATGCTGGACTACAATTAAAATAAAGCTCAATTGTGACAAAGTACTGCAAATAGAGGCTCAAGAATAAAATGAAAATAAGTTAATAACGATTCTTGTCACAAGGTACATCTGCTAGATCTTTGGAATTTGCATTGCTTAGAATACATTTCAGAGCTTAATTTTTACCTCTGTTTATCTTGGATTTGTTAAAATTCAATAATGAATTTCAGGAGGAAAAATTCTCTGTAAAAGTAGTGCTTCATAATTTCAGATTTATAATCAGCATTGTGTTCAATGTTTGCATGTTTTGTAATGAATATTATAATCTTTGGAAGATCTAAAATTTAGATAATTTTAATCACAAAGATAAACCAAATGGTACTTCCATGTGCCATTGTACGTATAGTTCATAATTATTGAGATGTATATGGAGTTTTAATTTATCCCTTTCACTAGTTACTTTTAATTATTTAATTTTACTTAATAAGAAAGCTCACATTATATAACATAGAAATTTGTGATATATAAACTTAAATATTTAATGGTGTGATATAATCTGTTACTTCAGCAAACTCTACTACAATCACTATCTGTCTACAAACAAATTTTATTTAAATATCTTTAGTAAAGAGTATCTCATCATTCCTGTTAAGAACATTTTATCTCAAAATTACCTTAGATTCACATAAAAGCTGTGAAAATCAGAGAGAAAATTTGCTTATCACCCCACCAACACACACACACACACACACACACACACACACACACACACACACACACAGCTTTCTTTACTGCTTATCTATCACATGGTGCATTTTTCTCAAAGAATGGCATAGAACATTTGAGACAGATAATAGATCCAAAAGGGGAGTTGTCAAATAACAAGTTGAAATCCAAAGAGAAAGTTTATTTTGGTTGCTATTGTCAAGTACAATTGAATCAGTTCATATTCAGAGTGAACCTAGAGATAACAAAACAAAATATTACCTGGTTCTTGCCAACGTCATAACCATTTCTACATTGAGAATCTCCTTCTTTTTTTCAGACCCTCAAAGTTACCTAGTGTGATAGACTGGGTTGTTTAGAGAAACAAACCCAGGGACACTCATATATATATAAAAAAGAGCTTTATAGAAAAGAGTAATTGTATATTAAGAAAACAGCCCAGCAACTCCAGATAAAGTCTATAAATCCATGAATAGGCCATAAGTCTGATACTAGACAATAAATCTCTGTTGAGATTCATGCAGCACATGCAATGATGCAAAATGCAGGAAGATCACAGGCTGGTGGGTGCAAAGTATTGTGGATCCAGTGACAGTAGAAGCATCTCTGGGGCTCTCACAGGTCTCAATGTGGTTCCACATGGCTTGTCAACAGGATGAGAAAGCAGAAAGAGAGGGAGGCCGCTCTCCAGAGAGCCATTTATCTTAGTTGCCCTTGAATCATGTCGCAACCTAATTGGCAGGCTTACCTCCACCCCTTCACTCTATTTATCAAGTTGACACCAGCTTATGTAACTACCACGCCTCCCCTGATGCCCTTCTCTGGTGCCTGGTCTCACTTGAGACTCTAACCAAAGTGCATGAGATGAAGTCTTGCCATTTTTCCCTGCCAAAGGAGAATTCTGACTGTATCTAGACAAAATTTAGTAGGTAGCATTTAGTAGATAATATAAAAATCAAAGCAAGACAAAAAGAATGATAGGTAACATCTAGAAGTATGTGAAAATAATACTGGGTTTAATTAATATAAGGGAAAGAAATATGAGCAAAAGGTAGGAGGTAAGCATTACAACAATATTGTGAGATATTCCAACATATAGATGCCAGAAAAGCGTTCACTTGTGAAGCGAGAGAATAATCATGAGTCAAGTGTCCTGGACACCGATGACCCGCTCTGCTTACTGCAGAGAAATCCAGCTCATGCTTTACAATAGTTTCTACTGGTGAGAAGAAGAGACATTTGATTAAATTATAAATACAGATATAGATACAGAGAAATAAAGATAGATACAATCATAATAGTAAGGTTACTGAAAGAAAAGGAAAATGAAAAAAAACTAACAGTGAAAATGTAGAACAAAATCAAATATACGGCTTGAGGAGCAAGAAGCCCAGATTCTCCATGAAGTACATCTGACTTTATATTCATGTTCGCTTGTTTTCAGGTTGGCTGTGTTTCTCTGCTGCATTTGTTGTAATCTGGTAAGACTCCAGGTCAAGTTGAGCCTGAATTCTAATCCCATGTATGTGTTCTCTAGGAACTGTGTTACATGTATTGTGCATTTTTATAGCAGACTACGGCAATACAAGGAAACAAAACAAAAAGACAAAGTCAACATTAAAGTCTCCACATGCATCATATGCACCATCATTCCATTTAGCAGAATTATGTTTTGTAGTACTATCAAATGTTATTCTTGCTGTTTTCCTCTGCATCTATTTCAACTCATCTTGACCCCGACAGACAGAATAGGACTTTGGCACAGGGGCTGTGCTCCTTACAAGAGCACATCCTTGGATGATTTCCCAGTGGGATGACTGTGCGTCCCCAGTCGCTGACCTTTCTTTAGAAGTCAGTCTCTTTAAGCGTTGTGCCACCATGGATCCCTCGGTATATAAATAAGTTAGGGACTTAGGCTTAATAAATTATAGACAGAGGTACTGAACATTTGTATAGAAAATATAGTGAAAACTGTCACCAGGTTATTATACCAATTTTATTTTTAATTACTTTCTTCTCGGAGATTTAGGTATAATGCAATGGCTGTTTGCTCATGAAAATGATCCTATCATGAAGAAGGCAAGGGAGCAATATAATGTGAAAAGAATAGGAATATTTGTCATCAGAAATTTTTAAATTTTTAAAAGAGGAAGTAAAGTGATCCAATATGAGCATGAATATACTCAGTTTGGATGAGAGGAAGAACAAGACAGACAACATGAATATGATTTAGCATTTGGTGATGATCTTAATAGATAATTAATTTATAATTAACTCTTTAATAGTGCTTCTTCTCCATATTATTGTATGGTTCTCTTTTTCCTCAGGACACCTGAATGTTGATGTTTACCAAGTATTTGACACTAGGATTGCTTACTTAGCAGTTTATTGTCTTGACAAAATTATGCCGTCTCTTCAACATCATTGTATGTGTGCAGAAAAAAAATACACAGCATGACTTCAGCCCTTATCTTCTCATTTATGCTTCACAGTGCTAATCACACTGTTTGGCAGCTCCAATAGAAAATGTTGCTAGCTCTTTCAATTGCATATGGAAATTTAAAAAAAAGTAGAACTAACAAACTAGAACTCCCTGCCATTGAGTTATTGCCAAATCACAGCAGTCTTATAGGACAGGGTAAACCTCTTTAAGGGAGTAGAAAGCCCCACATTTTCCCTTAGAGATGCTCACAGTTTCCACCTGCTGACCTTGAAGTTCGCAACCCAGCCCATAAGCAGTACACTAACAGGTTTCCCTATGAAACCCAAAATAAATATTTACGTTTTCTCATCTCTTCAGTACACCTTTTAATATTACTGATCTGGCAGTCTATATGGCCTAAAATGTCAGTTTTGTATGAGGAATCTTTAAAAATTCCATGGAGAATAGAATCATGATAATGGAATCCCCCTCCCCTGGGGGAGGAACTTTTGAAACTTCATATTATTTTTTCTATTATTCATGTAATCTTTAATATGCTTTTTATTTATTTCAACTTAGTTTTATCTTAGATATGACATTTCTATCTATTTATGTTTCTATACCTTAGTTTGGAACCTGATTACAATTATTACATTTATAATGTAACCTAATAAGAGTTTTCAAAGTGATGATGAGGATAGGCTGTTAGATGTGTTGGTAGGTAGGTAGGTGGGTGGGTGGGTAGTTAGTAAAAGACATACAGAAATAGACAAAGTGCTTGATAGAAAGATAGCCTGTTAGAGAGGTGATAGATCAGACTGATAGATCTGAACTATGATTTTTATCTCAAGAACCTAAGACAGTTTCTCTAGAATATTTTCCAGATAAATAATGATACTTAATACTGAATTATAGAAAAATATCTCTTCTAGGTCCATATTAGATGGAGTTTCATTAGAAAATAGTTGGTACAGAAACCCTGGCGATTGTATTCAAGTACTTGCTGGAAGATTAAACCTTCCCAGAGGACCTTAAACAAGACTTGATAATCTCTTTCATTAAAGCCACATGGGTTCATCATGGGTTCATCATGGGTTCCACATGGGTTCATCATGGTTACTTCATGAGTTCATCATGAACTAGAATTGAATGGAGACCAACTAACAATAATAAGCACAAACTTATTGCAAAGATATGCTTTGAAGCAAGGTCATCCAACAAATCTTGGTACAGTGTCCTAATTTGAACAACAAGCAACTGTCATCATCTTTGAATCTCAAGCAATATATTCTAAAAGTTAAAATTATGGAATAAAAAATATAGTGATACCTTGCAAGTCAAAGGGTGTTAAATAGCTTTAAGGGAATTCATCTGTGAAGAGGGTAAAAATAACATGACTTGTAACTTATGATAAATTGTGTATATTACAAATCCTAGTCTTCTTCAACAGCTCATAGTAACAGCTTAAATTATAGAAAATAGGCACAAGAAAAAAATAAATGACAAAAATAATCAGGATAAATGAACAAGAAATGAAGTAAAAGAAACAGCGCAGTTAGAAAAATGGAAAACTCAAAGTGAGCTAGTGGATCCCATTTGTAGACATATTAGATGAAAATCAAACATATATTTCTTAGAAGAAAGTATAATCTGACTTGATAAGAAAAACAACCTATATCATTGCTGATTGTATATGACATACAAAATATGACGATTACAAAGTAGTATAAGCTAATGGAAAAGTACAGTACAAATACTAAATACAACTTAACTATCCATACAAATACAAAAGAAAAGAAAAACAGTTACAGTCTAGGAAACCCACAGGGGCAGTTCTACTCTGTCCTATATGGTTGCTGTAAATACTCATCTACTCAATGGCAGTGAGTTTGTTCTTTGATATATCAGTATTAATATTAACCAAAAGAATTTCTGGGGCAAAACAGATCTGTAAAATTAAGATAGATATTATGCCATAAAATAATTAATTTAATGTCCCAGAAAGAGATGTTTTTAAGAGCAAAAGTGAAAAATCAGACTATAAACCACTTAGCAACCAGAATAGATTACGTTTTCATTACTTCTAAACCTAAGGGTTTTCTTACATAAAAATCCACAACCGGAATGTTAAAATTCACTCTTTATTTCTGCATTACACACCATCGAGAGTAAAGAGCTAAGCCGCAGGATAGAAGGTATACACACTGCATCTAACAGTGTATAATATTAATACTGATATATCAAATAACAGAGTTCCAGTCAAAATGCAGTGAAAGTACTTACTAGTAATACAGTTCTACATAACTCAATAGAAAATTGTGCAAAATGGTTGACCACATAAGACCAAGAGATTAAGAGAGAAAGAATGGTAGAGTAAAAATGAAGGTGAAAGATGTAAATTCCTCAACATCATATGAAACATTAATATAAATAAACACACGAATGGTGGGAAATGCAAATTGAAATTACAAATCAATAGACTAAACAGTCACTAGATTAGAAACAGTTCAGTATGATCACCATATAGGAAAACATTCGCTACCATGGGAGTATAGGATACAATAACTTTAGGACAGGTTACATTGTAGAGAGAGGTATGCCATCTGACCTACACTTTATTTTCCTAGGTATGTGCCCTAAAGAATTTAATACCCTTAACAATGAAGTGCAGGAACCATACAAACAAATATGTTCCATGGCATTATAGGCAGGTTAGACAAGATTTCAAAACAGTGTAAATACCAACTCATGTGTAGGTAAACTGTAACTTGTCCTTATAATGACATCTAATAGTGATTTGAAAAATGAAGTATAGTCTCACAAGCCATACAAGACTATCTTTAAGAATAACCTGAAGTTTAAGATTGATCTCCAAAAACACAAAACAAACATGTGATTCTTTTATCTAGAGAACACTCCAAAGCCATTGAAAGTAAATGATATTGTTCAGCACTACATCCTGCAGACATCT
>NW_022111373.1:129907559-129913559 GCF_000313985.2 Echinops telfairi
TATGTGCAACAGAATTGAATGTTCCCTGGGCTTATCTCAATATGCCCCTTCCCACATTTGTGGATAATATGTCAGCCCATCCCACAGAAGGGTTCTCTCCCAGGCTTCACTGGTCTCCTACTATATTACTGAACCCTTTTAATGACAATTTCAAAAGCAAATGAATGGGACGATATGCCATTGTGATCTGTCAAGCTTCCCTTGGCTAACTTGTAGAAGTATATAATCGCGCCTCTCTGCCTTTGCTTCCTTTCTGGAGGCACCATGGAAACATATCCATCATGGGAACCCTCATCATATTTGAAACACCAATTCAAAGCTTCTAGAGTCACAGTGTCAAAAAAACCCAACAACAACAAAATAATAATTACAGTAGGATGAGCACTGTGATGGTTATCCATAGACAATAACAACGATGCACGAGTACAAAAACGATTTCTTACTTCTAATTAGACAAAATCTAGCACCTAATCTGACAGAAGATTATGGGAGAACAATAATGGCATTTTGAAGTCAGGATTCACAATTCTGTTTCATATTTCTTTAAGCTGACATATTATATACTGAATACATTTCAAAGGAATATGCTGATAAGTAAGAAATATAACTTAGAATCACTATGTTGGTAGAAGCTCTGCATAAGGTACATAAGGGCAGCAGCCAAAAAGAAGACCTTCAATGAGATGGACGGACACAGTGGCTGCAACACTGGGCTCACACACAGGAGCAATTGTGAGGGGCCGCAGGACCAGGCACGTTCTTTTTGTTTTGTCTAGAGTTGCAATGGGTTGGATCTGACTATAGGCATCTAAGAGCATGTTAGTAGATAATACTATTTTTTACTAACTGTTGAAAAAAAATTAAATGCTACTAACTGTGGGACTATGGGTAATTGAATACACTTGTGTGTAAACAGTTGGTGACTACCTAGTAAAGTTTAAGATGTGGACTTCATGCTATCGAGGTATTCAACTCTTGCATAGATGTATGAAACAAGATGTACACACATTTAAAAAGATATTTGTATCGGTGAGTTCATTTATTGTATTTAATAAGAAAATAAGTACACCTAAATGTGCCTTAAAATACCAATGGTTACATCACTATTGGTATAGTCATAAATAAGCTATAAGTACATATATACTGGAGACCTACTGAAAAATTATAAAAGATAAACTGCTCAAGCCTGTTGATGTTGAGTGGATTCTGACACATGGTGATCCTTCAGATAGAGTAGAACTGACTAATAAATCTTGAAAGCCCATAAATCTTTAGAGAAAAAGATTGGTACATCTTTCTCTTACAGAGCTAAAGTGTATTTGAACTTCTGATCATTTAATTAGCAGCCAAGTGCATAAAGACTGGACAACCAGGGCCCCTTAATGTAAAAATGTAGGTGATGGGAAGTAAGTTCCATAAAAGACAACATGTGATACTATATAAAGTAAATATGCAAGCAAAAGTTGGATATTGAATAAGGAAGAGAAGAGAAAAACTGATGCATTCGAATATTGGTGTTGACAAAAAATACTGAAAGTACCATAGACGATTAAAAGAACAACCACATCTATTGTAGAAGAATTATAGCCAGAATGCCAGTTAGAGGCAAAGATGACAGTACTACACTTCACATATTGGTAAAGTACAGGGGCAGCAAAAAAAAGAAGTCCTTCTACAAAAGGGAGTGACACACAACTCCCTGATAAGATCGCTGAAGACAAATGGGTGCATAGCAAATGTGGTGAAGAAAGCTGATGGTGTCAGGCTATCAAAAAATATAGCATCTGGGTCTTAAAGGCTTGAAGGTAAACAAGTGGCCATCTAGCTGAGAAGCAACAAAGCCCACATGAAAGAAGCTCACCAGCCTGAGTAATTACGAGGTGCCGAAGGGATCAGTTATCAGGTATCAAAGAACAAAAAATCTTAATACTGTGTGCTCACCTTCCCAATACGATTGCTGAAGACTAATGGGTGCATAAGCAAATGTGCTGAAGAAAGCTGATGGTGCCTGGCTATCAAGAGATATAGCGTCTGGGGTTTTAAAAGCTTGAAGATAAACAAGCAGCCATCTAGCTCGGAAGCAACAAAGCCCACATGGAAGAAGCACACCAGCCTGTGTGATCACAAGGTGTCAAAGGGATGAGGTATCAGGCATCGAAGAACAAAAAAATCATATCATTGTGAATGAGGTGGAGTGCAGAGTGGGGACCCAAAGCCTATCTGTAGGCAACTGGACAACCCCTTATGGAATGGTCACGGGGCGGAGAAAACCAGTAAGCCAGTCAGGGTGCAGTGTAGCAATGATCAAACATACAACTTTCCTCTAGTTCCTAAATACTCTTCCCCCCTCCGCCCCCCGCCATCATGATCCCAATTTTACCTTACAAATCTGGCTAGACCAGAGGAGATACACTGGTACAGATAAGAACTGGAAACACAGGGAATCCAGAATTGATGATCCCTTCAGGACCAGTGGTGAGAGTGGCAATACTGGGAGGGTGGAGGGTGGGTGGGGTAGAAAAGGGGAACTGATTACAGGGATCTACATATAACCTCCTCCCTGGAGGGTGGACAACAGAAAAGTGGGTGAAGGGAGACCTCAGACAGTGTAAGATATGACAAAATAATAATTTATAAATTATCAAGAGTTCATGAGGGAGGGGTAGCATGCAGGGAAGGGGGAAATGAGGAGCTGATGCCAGAGGCTTACCTGGAGAGCACATGTTTTGAGAATGATGAGGGTAATGAATGGACAAATGTGCTTTATACAATTGATGTGTGTATGGATTGTGATAAGAGTTGTATGAGTCCCCAATAAAATGATTTAAAAAAGAGGAAGTGACACAGTGGCTGCAGTGATGGGCTCATACATGATAGCAATTGTGAGAAAACAAACATACAAACAAACAAAAAAGAACAATTGTGAGGACTGTGTAGAATGGGCAGTGTTTCCTTCTGTTGCACATTGGTTCACAACCCATTCAAACGCACCTGACAACAACTAAGGCAATATAAAGATTTACAGATGGGAGCAATAATGTAATGGCTAAATACATGTGAGGTAAAGGTTCATAGACTATAAAACGGTAGCTAATGGTAGAAGAGGAATGGCCTTAAGGGAGAGATGGGAGAAGGACCCATGGGCATGGGTTAGTATCCTTCTCTTCATAAGTGTTTTGTATTTTACACCCATATTCCTCAGATACCTGGTGACTTTGAACTGATTACATTGTGGTTATCATACCAATGCTTAGCTGTATTAATAGAGGGGCTCCTTCTATTAATAGGCTCTTATAACGTACCTGAGGAAATGACCTGGATGTCATATCTGACCTCTTTTGGTGCCACCAATGAGAAGAATCCAACTCCACACCAGCCCAAGGCTAATGACCTCAAGGCAGACATGTGTCCATCTTCCAATTTCCTTTTCCTTCACACCAACCATTCCTCCCATGACACTGGACTTCTCCGCTGATTGTGAGAATTGATTGCAATAGCTACACAAAACTTACAGACAAAATGGAAGTTTAAGAGGGAATTTAACAATGTGCAGGAAGCAGGTTCAGAAAACAGTAATAGTAGGCTTTTGTCTGTCCACAGCAGCAGCTTCTTCTCAATGCCTCTTGCCAACAAGTCTGTCAGTGGCCTCAGTTGCTCAGCCATGCCGTGCTTTGGCTTCCACCTTGCTCCCTGGGCCTGGAGGCCCATTACTGTGCTTCAAAATCTCAGCACGCTCTGCTCTTCTGCATGGCTCAGTGAATCTCCTCTGATCTGTCTCTTCACCTCAGCCCGACTCCTCCGGTGCCTCAGCCGTCCCCACTGTTTGAAACAGGGATCTCACACAAGCCCCAGTGATTGTCCTTGATGATCATGAGATCTCTCATTCCTGGTTCTTAGATGCCTCTCTTTTACCTGGAGGATGGGAAGAACTAACCAGTTCTTTCCATTAGTGCTTCACAATGCCCTATTCATATGATCCAACCCAATCATTTGGCATGGAGCATAGACACATGGATAAAAGAGCTCTCAGTAAGTAATTTCACTTCACTACAGGATCAAATAAGATTGTCCAGGATAAAAGTTGAGCACAATGATCAGTAAAGTACAACCTGTTCTCTCTCTTTTTAAAAATAAATCATTGTGTTGGGGGCTCTTACAGCACTTATATTAATCCATACATCAATTGTATCAAACACATTTGTACATGTAACCATCATCTTTTCCAAAACATTTTGTTTTCTACTTCAGCCCTCGGTATCAGCTCCTCTTTTATCCCCTCCCTTTCCCACCCTCCCACCCTAGTGAACCCTTAATAAATTATACGTTATGCCTATTTTTATATTTGTACTGTCTCCCTTCATCCATGTATCTGTTCTCCTTTTGAAGATCTAGATTATTCTCCATATCAGGTTGTTACCTGATATATAATAGCAATGAACATATAGCTTATTTGTTGAGGAGTTCTCAATATTTTTGGAGAAATTTCTCAATTAAAGTTCATTTAGTCATTATCTAATCATATTAGGAAATATTAGAAAACAATAGCTCTCATATCAAACATTAGAAAATATGTTGTACATACATAAATTATGTATGCATAGCAGTGTATATAATATATATGTTACATAATGCATTCATTTTATATGGAGGCAAGTTAAAAAGTGTTGCTGCTAGGATTCTAGTTCATACATGCATGTTTGTTCCAACCAAATGTGTTAGAACATGTCTCTGTGATTGTTGGATAGATGTAGAAAATCCCTCAATAATAGATTTGCCTTGGTTACCTTCTAATTCTCCCCACACAAATGTAGAATCACAATAGTGGCATTGAAGGGAATAAGGAAGTCAACTGAGACTGTATCATGGCTTCACTCAAGGCACTGTATAGCACAGTCTTCTCCTATTACTCATAGTGTTCTTGTTACTAATTTGTCAGAAATGATTTTTCTGTGATACTCACTTATATCATTATTATTTTGAGTTATTGGGTAGTGTAAATTATTAGTGTATTTGATTTCAAATCAAGAGGTTGTACACTCGAGTGCACTTCAGTACTACAAAAGAAAGGGCTATTGATAATTAGACATTCTATTCCCATAAACATCATAAGTATTTCAAAATAATTACAACTATTAGACAAACTATAGAGCCAGTTCTACTCTGAGGCATGTGTTACCCCATTGAGATTGCTTGCAGGGAGTAGCTAGATTATCAATACATAATGAAACATCAACCTTTTAAGACTAAAAAGGAGAGAAAACATTAAATTACAATAAGTCAGTCCATCCTTAGAAAATCTATTTGTTGATCTAATAATCTGTCACGTATAAATATATTTATATTATTTATTTTTTCATTTTATAGAGAGAACATCAAGCAAAAAAATGTACACACATCACCAGACGATTATTACTCATAAATTTCTTGCTTTGAAACCAATAAGCATTATATTGTAAGGAGCCTTTGGGGATGGCAACATGTTATGTGGAAATCAGGTTTTGACATTTCAGTGCTGATGGCGAAGAGGATAGGCTGTACGTGTGATAGACGTCCTAGACCTTTGCTGCATCTTTTGGTGGCAAAACCACAGAAAAATAGAGGGCATGCTGAGATAAAAGCAGCCACTCGCCAAACAGCTCCTTGCTTTAATCATTTTATGTACTGTGAGACAACAACACTGTAATTTTACTAATTGAACACTGATACTAAATTTCAGCAACATAAGAAAAGGAACAACTTAGGACCGAAGGAATCAAATCAAATTAAATAACAGGTGTGCTTTTCTTCCAGTAAAGCTATATCTATTTCGGAAATGTCTCTGCCTCAAGAGAAGGAGGGGGAGGAACAGAAAAGGCATGGGAATAAAGAGAACCTGTCTCCCTTCCCCTAAGTGGCCACCAATCCAGGGACATTATAAAGAGATTCTGATGTTCTGGTAAACAAGGGAACTCCCGTCCTTCCTTCCTTCCTTCCTTCCTTCCTTCCTTCCTTCCTTCCTTC
>NW_022111373.1:129913779-129922599 GCF_000313985.2 Echinops telfairi
GAAGATTAGCTTCACGTGTTATAGAAAACTGACCACTAACAGATTAGTAAAGAGCACTCCTGATCCTGCTAAGGTATGCAGCCAAGCTACTTATCACCCACGATCATTGAGTCAATTTAAACAACTAGCAACCCCATAGGACAGAGCACAACAGCCCATCGGGATTTTTGAGACGGTACCTCCTTATTGGAGTAGAAACGCTACTCTTTCCTCTTGGAGGGGCTGGTGGTTTGTAACCACTCATCTTCCAATTACCAGGCCACTTGGGATGGGGAAGACCAGGCCTTCTCCTCCTGTACTCCACAATCCAGGGAGGCAGAGTTACAGTCTTAGAAACCCACAGGAGCTGTTCTACTCTGACATAGGTGGTCACTGTGAGTCAGAAGTGACCGGAGGGCAGTGAGTTTGGAGTTCATAGATTAATGAGAAACACACCTTCCCACACTGCCCTTGCTTATTGGGCTCCCTGTCTATGTCAAGAGGATTTGGCTTCCCAGGAAGGTACTGTGGAGTTGGGATCCAGACAGATGTCCACTGTACCCAGAGGCAGAATCTCTGATGTTGGGAAATGTGAAATTGCTCAGGAGGGATTATTAAGTAAGTGCAAAGTATCCCATGCTTACCTATCTTATTAAGCCAACACTGTTCTTTCCATCTATATTGATGCTCACATACTTTGTTGCATCTTTATTCATTTGTATTAAACTGATCCCATATTCTATAAGATAATTATACATGTTTTATCAGCTATCACAGAGGAACTATATTGCTAAAACACTAAATCCTATTACTGGTTCAATTACTGACTTGTACTAATATGCTAAGAACATGCTTCCTTGCTTGTTTTTTCTTCCAAGTTCAGTATAGCAAAACATTAAGAGTTCCTACAAAGTCTCTAGAAAATGGTAATACCGCATGGGAGGTTAAATCTTCATATGCCATCTACATATAATATAAGCTAATAAAAACACACTGAGATAAAAGTGTATGAAAGCCAGTCTTAAGACTGAGAGTTGCACTACTAAAACTATTTTCTCTCCCCCACCCCAACACCCTCTTTAGCCCCTGATTGTTTTTTTTGTAAGGAGTGTATAGAATTGCACAGATTTAAAATATCTATTTTAAAAGAGAATGATAAGATAATACCTTATGACGATGATGAGAAAATTTCAGAGACTTTTTACTTTTCCCAGGACTCCTTATGTACAGCCAAAGAATGCAGGCTTCTCTCCTATATATCAGTTGTTAGCAACACTAATGCATTTAAAATCATTTAGAATTATGTCCCTCATGACAATTGAGCATGCTAAAGTGATTACAGAGGTTATATTTGAGAACAGATTTGAGGTGCAGTCTTGGCATTGTAATTTATGCTAGTTGTGAAATGTGACTCAGGTTAGGTAGTGAAACACTTAGGGTTTCTTGGCTAGTAAAGAAAACTGTAAGCCTTTTCACAACTTATTAAAAACACAGCTGCATTCAGTGATGAGCATTGTATAGATGATATTAAAAGATAAAAATAAAATTGGAATAGTATCAGTACTTCCATGTGTTTTCTATTACCTGGACATAGCTGTTAACTGTCAAATTTGCCTAAATTATCTCATGGTGCTGAAGATCCGATCTTCTTCTCCCCATTCTATTAAGTGCCTATAATCTTTGGAATTGTTTACACTTTATCTAGTTCCGTCTGGGCTGCCTCCTCACCTCTGCCTACATGTTCTGAAACTGCTTGAGGCTTATTACTGGGATATAGGAAGTTATTAAAATATGTTAATTTACTTGACTGAGATGACTTTAAATTAGGTCCTTACAAGTTCCTGCCTTCCAGGCTGTCCACAAATATAAAAAAAAATTAAAAACTTGGAACAAAATATTATTCTGTGATGAAAGAGTTACTGAGGAAAAATATATGAATAAAGTGTTACAGTGTTCCCTCGCAACTGCCACGATTTATTTTCCTATAACTGAAGTAGGATTCGTGGGAAGTTACCTGCTCTGAGATGCTGGTTCTGGCTCCGACACAGTGATACTGTGCTTGATAGCTTATCTGTTCTATGACGATCTTGTCTTACAGATGAGGGGTGATTTGTTGAATAATTTTATGATTCCATAGAGATAACCAGAGTCCCCTTCTATCTGTGCCACCAGCCAATATAAAATGTAAACTCTTTAATGTTTGATCGTTTAAAAAAGAAATATTATTTTCCCTCAGCCTTCTTTCTGTTTTTTCTAATATCAATACAATTTTGTAGGTGTGATTCTAGTAAATGACAGGTGAAGTCTTAGTCTTGTTTCTTTCAAAAAGCAAGATATAAGTGTATCATTATTTAAGAAATTAAAGGGCTCATTCCAATTCTACTTTTGGAGCAGTAGCCTAGATACATCTGTGAGATCTACAGGGGACATGAACCTGAACCTCCAGTGATTTTCCTCTACGCATGATGGAGGGATGGGAAGCAAGTGATCACCAAGCAGAGTGCAGCGCAGCAATGACTTTAGGAGATCAAAATGACAAACCTGACTTTGACAGACACCCCCTCTGATACACTTTGGGCCTGATCTGGTTTTCACTACTCTTTGTGGGTTTTTGTTGTTGTTGTTTTTTCATATCTGGGTTTATCTCTGATGTATTTTGTCATTGAGTATTTGCTATATGTATTTCTGTTTTTCGGTGTATGAAGCCCATGATTGATGAACCTTTAGAGACAACAAGTATTCCTTAGGGGTATGGTGGGCATGTGGGTAAAGGGGAGCTGATAGCAAGGAGTTCAAGGAGGAAGAAAATATTTTGAAATTGATAATAATAGCAATTGTACAATACTACTTGATGAATTTGAACTATGGAATGGAATGATATCTGTAAGAGCCCCCAATAAAACGTTTGGTTTTTCTTTTTTGGGGGGGTGGGGGATGAGGAAAACAATTAGAAAGAAAATTGTGCTGGATGCCAGACAAAAAATTAGAAAGTGTATCTTAGTACACGGAAATCAAATGCTCTGCCATTAAGTCTACTCTGACTCATGGCGATTCTATAGGACAGGGTAGAAACCCAATCCCCCTTCAGGTTCCCAACACTGTAACTCTTTAGGGAATAGAAAGTCTCATCTCTCTCCGTCAGGCACTGCTGGTGATTTCAAACTGCTGACCTTTCTGGCAGCAGTCCATTGAGTAATTCATTATGCTACCAGGACCTTAGAACGTACTGTCTTACTATCTCTCAAGTCTCTGTTCACATATCTATCCCCACAATCTCTCTCTCTCTCTAAACCTCCTTATTTCCTACTTTTTTTTACCGTTTTAAAATGGGCCCTGGGTGGTGCAAAGGCTAAATCGTTTCACAACTGCTGAAGGTTGGAAGCTTAAATTCATTCAAAAATCTTCCAGAAGAAAGGCCCGATGATCTCTTTTCAAAGTCTCAGCCAAGTGGATCACTCTGGAGCAGAGTTCTACTCGATGCACCTGGGTCCCGTGAGTGAGATCCACCCCAAAGCTGGTTTATGATTGTATCCTACTGTTGTTCTTGTTGGTGCCAGCTAGTCCGTTCTGACTCACAGCGATCTCATGCACAACCCAAAGAAACCCTTCCTGATCCGGTGCCTTTCTCACCATTGGTCTTATGTTTGAGTCCATCGATTCAGCTTCTGTGTCGAGCCATTTGGTTGAAGGGCTTCCTCTCTTTAGCTGCCCCTCTGCTTCACCAAGATGTTCTTCTCCAGGGACTGGAAGTCTCTCTTGGCAACATGTTCAAAGTACCTGAGACAAAGTCTTGCCATCTTTGCTTTTGAGGGAGATTCTGGCTGGTCTTCTTCCAAGACTGGTGTGTTTGTTCTTTTAGCAGTCCAGGGCACATCTAATATTCTTCACCAGCACCATAAATCAAACACATCGATTGTCTTGTCTTCCTTATTCAATGCTCAACTTTCACCTACATATTGGGTGATTGAAAATACCATGGAATATCTCCACTTCTAAGGATGTAGCCACTGAAAACCTTAATGACAGAATCCATTGGATTTTATTCATCCTAATCCCTGGTATGTTGTTTAAAAACCTAGAAAATGTGAAGGAGAACTGCTGGAGGAAAGGTTTTGTATTGGGCTGTGAGCTTCAAGGTTGGCAATTCAAAACCACCAGCAGCTCTTCAGGAGCAAGACTGAGCTTTCTCCTCCCATATAAAATGACAGTCTCAGGAACCCGCAGAGGGGTCACTATGAGCTGGCATCGACTCTGTGAGAGTGAGAACAAGGTTGAGGACCTATAGGTGGCCTTCTCCCCACTCTTCTGTAGTGTTGCAGAAGTGTATATTAATTGCATCTCTGGGTTGTGGGAAAGGGTCCGGTAGAAAAGAGCAGGGGCCAGCTAGAAAGTGTCCCTGGACTTGGATGTCATCCAACCAAGAAGTCCCCTGGCACTGAATTAGAGTTCAAGATACCCCTTTTGGGAAAAACATTATTTTAAATTTAGGCATTCGGAGAGACATATGCCTAGGGGAAACAGGTAGTCAAGTTTGAACTTCTGGAGATTTTGAATGGTGGTTGCTTAACAAAACGTAAAGAAAGGTTTCCAAGACAGGGAGGTGCATAGTAGCCAAACATCACTTCAACTTACACCTCCCGTTCCAAGTACTTAGGAGGCCAAGAACAAATGTTTGTGGAAGGATCAAAAGAAAAATGAGAAGGAAAATGTTCTATCAAATTCCAAATATGGATAGAAATCTACTAAAATATTAAAACAAACACATCTGAGCACATGCATACAAGCATGCTGTGAGATGGGCTTGGGCTTGTATTTCTGTGCATCCAGTTTTGTTCTTTCTAGCCCTGCCCCGGTGGCGTAGTGGGTTATGCTTTGGGCTGCTAGCCTCAAGGTCAGCAATTTAAAACCACCAGATGCTCTATGGGATAGAGATGAGGATATCTACTCCCATTAATATAGAGTCTCAGAAACCCATGGGGGCACGGTTCCTAGGATCGCAATGGGGCAGCATTGACTTGACGGGAGTGAGTTGGAAGGATCCGTGGTCCTATCTATTGGATGGATTGAATCAGTACTTATCTCTCGATACATAAATATAAGTTTGTTTTTCAGAGTTCTGTAACCACAGCCATTTTTTCCCCAGTGAAATCTTACCTGTACAGTAAATAGGTAAATGCAAAGTGTTTGTCTCTGTGGTTGCAAACACTTTCACATGGTAAGAATACAAAAGATCCTTGGATGTTATTATGAATAAGATTATGAACCCCCACCCCCAAATACACATATATGAAAGTTCTAGCCCTTGTAATTATAAATATGAACCTGATTAGAAATAGAGTCTCCCGTTAATTATATTAGGTGTCCCTGGGTAATACAGAGGATCACTGTGATGTACTGTTATCTGAAAGGCTGGAAGTTCAAACATACCCAAAAGTATACCTATAAAAGAAAGACATGATGATACATTTCCAACATATTAGGTTTTGAAAATATTAAGGTGCGTTACTACCCTGGGGTCCTTTGGTCAACCCACTGCCACTACTTTAATTTTTGGTTATGTTAATGAGCACAGAACTGAGGAAGATAAGCCAAAACCCTAAATATTTTAGGTGGCATGTTATCAAGAGCAGAATATACAAAACGCATTCAGAGAGAAGGCAGATACTATGTGAAAACCCATCTAAAAGGCCAAGAGATGCAAGAGGGTTGTCAAACATCAGAGAGTAAGAGAGGGGCGCACTAAAGGAATTGACACTGCTGAGACCTTGATTTGAACTTCTAGCCTATACAACGGTAATGAAACGTCTTTATGTTCTTCAAAGTAGTAGTGGATAAATAAGACAGGGGTTAGGACCTTAATCTGAGAAACTAAAATGAATTTGGCTGAGAACCCATGCTCTGTAGCTCATGTTGCTCATCTGAGGCTGCTAAATCTATAAGCGGATTCTCTCCTGGTACATGGTAGCACTTGAGGTAGCCAGAAGAAAAATGGAAGTTAAAGACAGACTCAAGAAATTGCAATTAGAGCACCAAGGGATACACATTTTAAAGAAAGAGTCTGGTGTCACATAAAATGGAAGAAAGCCATGATACAGAATAAGAGGAAAAAAAACAATAGTGATATTACTTCATTGTATTACATATTTATAAAAGCCTACACTATGTTGAAGATTCATACTTAATAGACAAATTGGTTTCCTGGGGTAGATGTGGGGGAAGAGACAGCAAAGAGCTAAATCAAAATAACTGACCCATGATAAAGTTGTAATACATTCTGTGAGTACAATAATAGAAAATCTTAAGAGGAATAATATAATAGCTAGAACTGTAGAGGCTGAAGAATTTCAGACAAGATGTAAAAAATTGCTCACAACAGAAATGACACTAACATCCCCAAAATGAAGAATCTGATGTAGTTAGTCAAGCAAAGATCTGAAGAACACATTGGGACAATTAGCTGGGTGTGTCAGTCAAGGAGCAATACCGCCAGTGTTGACAGATTAGAAAAGGCGGGGAAAGATAAAAGAAAATGATCAGAAAAGAAGTTACATTAGATCTTCTACATGTCATAAGGAGTGTAGACTGAGGATATTCTGAGACCACTGTGTTTTATAAGCATAGCACGCGCTTATCCTTAGATATATTTACCCATATTGAATTAACCGAGTCCCAGCAACATTTATATACACAAATCTCTGGATAATTAATTATATTATAGGTTGTAATAAATGGCTAGTTGTAGAAATTTATAAATAGATTTATATTAAGCAACATATTAGTATATCCTCAAATTTAATGTGATTCAATTTTTTATAGAGTTTTTATGGATCACTAGGGAAGAGTGGTATTTTAAGTATGTTTTTAAGTACAATGTAGTCCATTATAAGAATAAACATGCCACCAACAAATACTCCTCTAAACACACACACACACACACACACACACACACACACACACACACACGCAAACCGGTATTTCATTATACATGACCTTTCTGGCCCAGAGTTTTTACCTCTATTAAGACAGCTTGGTGGGAGATGATGTTGCAAAGGGATTGGGCAATTGCTATGCTAGTAAGGTACATAAAACTTTTACAGGGATTTGCTGATTATTACACTAGTACAGTTAGAATGGCCTACCTACAGGATGAGTCCGTTTTCCCATCCTGTTAAGATTTGTAAAAGCCAATCCCACTGAGTTTAGAGGGATCTCTAAACTCATTACCATCATGTAGAAGAACAAGGAACAGAGTACATCCTTTTTTATCTGGAGTTCCTTCATGAGCACCTTCTAGGCTCAAGAGTCAAAGAGCTAAAACCTTGGAGACAGCCTGAGGTGGCACAGTTCTACAGGACACAGTCAGAACAAGATGGTCTGTTATGAGGCCACCAAGCAGGAGCAGCAAGAAACAGATCTGTGTAGGAGGCCAGTAGTGGGCTTCCTGGGCCATGACGCATGGTAACTGCAGTAGGCAGGCCAAGCAACAGAGCAAGTCAGCAGGACATTTACTGGCAGAATGAATGGGTGCCACCGGAGCACTTGATAGCAGAGTTGAAAGAGTATTAATGCATGATAGATTGCACCTGGCAAGAGATACCTAAGCACAGCCTGCCTATAGGAAGGAGTGGATTGATACACTGTAACCTGCCTCCTACCTGGTTTCCATTATATTCACGATCATTTTGATCCTGAATATCATCTGTGATGTCCCTAATAAGCCCCATAACCTTGAGAATTATCTGCGAGTTCTGTGTGATCTCTATACTGCAATATTGGGTGTGGTAGAGCAGGAAAGTGCCCTGGAGGAACTGGTAAATGTTTGGGGAGCGGAGGTATGACTGAGCTCCCTCTCATAATCGGACTGGTGCTCTCATTAACTTGCACACCTGCTGCTACTGGTTTATGAGTCGAGACTCATTTGATAAGAGAAGATTTGGGTTTGGGTTTGATCCTAAAGTTAAAGGAATTCTGATACCACTCCATTACACAAGCACACATGCAGGTATAAATCTTTCAAAGGGATTTTACACATTCTGTGTTATGTTTGGGAAACACTGGGTAGCTTAAATAGTTATCACTCACACATTAAACAAAGAGAGTTTAAAACCTACTCAGAGACATCTCTGAGTAAAGAATTAATGACATTTCTTCTCACAGTTCTAGAAAACCCTATAGATGTAGGACCGTTCTATACACATGGAAAAGCCCTGTCTTAGAACCAGCTTGACAGCAATGGATATCGTATATGTTTAAATATTATAGTGTTTAATGGCACATACAAAACCAGATAACTCTAATGATGCTAAACAGTGAATCAAGTATCATTATTAAACTTTTAAAACTATGGTACAGCTTCAATTCCATGGCAGGAGCACGATAGTGTTAGAACTAATGTTTAAATAGTACTTATAAGTAATACATGTATATATGAATATTACACAAAATAACAATATAAGGTAATACTTAAAAAATAATTTCTAAATGCAGACATCATTTACTCTAAAGAAGCAATAACACTAATTAGTGGCTCACATAGAAATATTACGTGTGTGCCAGTGCTCGTTCCACATATATTGCCACAATTTATTTTCGAACATGGCACGTCAGCTAAACAAGACCTTTAATAAACCTCGGGGAGAGTTATTTTGTTTTCAGGAAGAGTGGATTATAATTCTGGACACACTCCATTCATGATTCCGTTTGTAAAAATTACCAAAGCATTGATTGTGTTTGTTGACAGTTTGCAGGGTGTGAAGTAAGGACTAAACTTGCTAAACTCTGAGGGACAAAAGAGGTCACGGTGAGATCTTACTGCTCATGGACTTTTCTAAAGACCGTTTC
>NW_022111373.1:129923422-129924656 GCF_000313985.2 Echinops telfairi
TGGCCCCTCTCTTCCCATACCCTCAGGGAATCCTGACTCCCATTACTATTTCTGAAGGGTTTATCTGTCTTGGATCTTCTATATGAAGTAGCTTAGACAAGGTAATTGGCCACTCCCTCACAGATGGGAAGGTATATCCAGGGAAGAGTATAGCCCTGATGAAACACATCATTATCCTCTGGTTCTTTAATGTGACCTTCCCCTACTATTATAGTCTCAGTTTTACCTCATTAATTTGGGAGACCTGCATACTTTCAAAAGCTTTTCATAAGAAAGAACTTATTACTATTATTAATGTATTATATGGTTTTCCTTAACTTACTTTGAGAGAGGAATTGCATAAATTATTATCACTCATAATTGGAGATTCTATTTTTAAAATTAAATATTTTTTTCCTTAAAAGTGTTACTATATCTCTCTATTTCCTGCATGTTGCTGTTGTTGTCAGATGGCATCCAGTGACCTCTGACCCAAGTGACCGAATGCAGAACAAAATAAAACACAGCATGGCCCTGTGCGAGCTCACCATTGTTCCTGTGCCGGAGCCCCTTGATGCAGCCGCTCTGCCAGTTCATCCTCTTCTTCACTGCCCTGGCACTTTACTAAGCATGGAGTCCTTCTTCAGGGACTGGTCGCTCCTGACAGCATGTCATAAATACCTAAGAAGAAGTCTTGCCATCCTTGCCTCTAAGGAGAACTCCGGCCTTCTTCCAACACACATTCATTTGTCCTTTTAGCAGTCCCTGGTAATTTCAATATCCACCTCCGGCACCACAGTTCAAGTGAATCCATTCTTCTTCTGTCTTTTTATTCAGTGTCCAACTTTCACATGCATGTAATGCAATAGAGGATACCATGACGTGGGTCGGGCACACCTTAGTCCTCAAAGTAACATCTTTGTTTTTATTTTTTTGTTTATTTTTATTTATTTATTTACATCTTTGCTTTTAAATACTTAAAGAGATCTTGTGCAGCAGATTTACCTAATGCAACATATCTTGGCGACTAATTCCATGAACACTGATTGTGGAACCAAGCAAGACAAAAATCCTTGACAACTTTAAACTTTTCTCCATTTCTCATGATGTCACCTCTTGGTCCGGTAATAAAGATTTTGGTCTTCTTTACATTCGGTCAAAATTCATATTGAAGGGTGCAATCCTTGATCTTCAGCTTCAAGTGGCTCAAATCCTCCTTAAATCAGCAAGCAAGATAGTGTCATCTGGTTATCAG
>NW_022111373.1:129925947-129927005 GCF_000313985.2 Echinops telfairi
TCGTGTAATGTTCGTATCGGAGCAAGAGCAGGCATTATTGCATTGTGCAGGGACACTGAGTGTGAAATGTCTTAATGAGACCTGACAGCAACTGTAGGTTAATGAAGCCACAGCACTGTTACTTTTGGAGTGATGCAGTAAAATAGAGTTTAGAACTATTCAAGTCACTGAAATAGAATTTCCTTCTGGAAAGAACTAGCTACTCCACTCAGTTAGCCCATTCAGTATTATCCTGTAGCCTAAGATCTTCAAACAAACACAAAACCCCCAGAAAGTTGAGGTTTTGTTCTGTATAATTTGTGTATGTGTGTTGTATGTTATTTTATAATTTACTAAATGTGTGTTCTCTTGTAAGCACCACTTACTACACCAAAACATAAGGTCATCAGACATAGCAATGTAATTAGTTATGCATAAATGTTGCTGCAAACACTTGTCTGGCAGTTTGTCCTCCTGTAGTGGCTTGTGAGTTGTGGTGATGCTGGAAGCTATGGCACTAGTGTTTCAAATGCCAGCAGGGCCACCCAAAGTGAACAGGTATCAGTAGAGCTTCCATACTAAGAACAATGAAGAAAGGCTTGGTTCCCCACTTCAGAGGAAGAAGCTGCTGAAATTTTATGCGTAGCTTCTAGGTACTTTTAAATACTGAAAGCTTAAACAAAGGAAGCAGAACATGGTCAGAAATTCTGTTGGCATATGGACCTCAAGTCCAAAGATACTCAAAATGTGATTGAAGCGTTGCTTTCTTGGAGAGGAGTCAGTGATGGTGATGGGACCCCAGTAAAGCCTGTGCCAACAGAGTCTTCAAGGTCTTCAGTTGCTGATGGGAAATGACTCAAGAGGGAGAGAAACAGCTACAAAACTCTTCTAATGATGAGAACTTGAGTATGTGAAGTATGGACTTAGGAAAATTGAAAGTGGTCAATAATGAAATGGAACACATAAACATCAATATTGTAGGCAGTAGTCACCTGAAATTTACTGGTATTGGGCATTTTCAATCGTAGTACATCATATATGCCAGGAATAACACAATCAAGAGGACTGGTGGCATTTAA
>NW_022111373.1:129928267-129929670 GCF_000313985.2 Echinops telfairi
TTAGGTATAACTGCCGCACCAGACTTCTTTAGAGTATTGAAGAGCAAGGATGTTACCAGGAGGACTAAGGGGTGCTGCCCCCAGCTGGTATTATCCATTGCATCACATGCGTGTGAAAGTGGGACATTGAAATAAGGAAGACTGTAGAAGAATGGATGCATTTGAACTGTGGTACTGGAGAAGAATATTGAATACCGTGGACTGCTAAGAAGACTAACCAAACTCTATTCTAAGAAGTGAGGCTATGGTTCTCCTTAGAGGCAAGCATGGCAAGACTTTGTCTTATATGCTTTGGACACATTGTCAGGAGAACCCTGTGCTTAGAGAAGAACATCATCTTTGGCAAAGTGGAGGAGTGGCAAAAAAAAGAGGAATACCCATGATGAGATGGACTGAAACATAGGTTGTACCAATGGCCTCAGGCACAGGAACCGTTGTGAGGAATGGTTCCATAGCAAATTATCTCAAACTCAAGGGTTCATAACACCAGAAATGTATTCCCTCACAGTTCAGGAAATTAGAAGTCCAAAACTAGGTGCTAGGCAGCCTCATGTTCCCTTTGCTAATCTACATGAAAACCTTCCTTACCTCTTTCTAGAGCAGCGGTTCTCAGCCTTCCTAATGCCACAACCCTTTCCTCCAGTTCCTCATGTGGTGGTGACCCCCGGACCATAAAATGATTTTTGCTGCTGCTGTAATTTTGCTACTGTTATGAATTGGGTGACCCTAGTGAAAGGGTTGTTCAATCCCCAAAGGGGTCACAACCCACAGGTTGAGAACCACTGTCCTAGTCTAATGGTGACTGTCGTGGTAATTTTGTTTGTAGATGCATCATGGCATTCTCTGCCTCTGTAATCACATGGGATTCTTCCCTTTCTGGCTTAAAATTTAAAAACTAAGAAATACTGGTGGACTCCATTTTCACAACCTTTGCCCATGCTACAAATCAGCAGCATGTGATTTTTACCCGCTTACGCCTCACCTTCGGGTGCCTGTACTACCTTTTAACCTGTCTACTTTCTAGTCAAGGATTCCTTTTGGTATAGTGAGTTACTGGTTGGGCTGCTAATTGCCAGGTAAATAGTTGGAAACCATGAGCTACTGTATATGAGAAAGCAAGATTTTCTACTCCAGTTAACCAGGAACCCAGAGGGGCATTTCTACATTAGGTTCACTGACAGTGAGATTTTTTTTAGTTACTTTTGCAGTCAAACTTCCTTGGTACTGCCTCTGGAGCTAGTCAGGCCAGCTGCTGCAGCCTCTTGCTTGATGCTAAAAGTGAGGGTCTGCCAATGTTCTGCTTGACCTTGGAATGGCTAATGTCATCTCTGATGTAGTATGTCAAGTTTCTTTCCAACTTGAATGATGCTGCATACACAAATCACTTGAGGATTGTTTGGCAT
>NW_022111373.1:129930686-129932218 GCF_000313985.2 Echinops telfairi
CCCCTTCCACAAGAGAACAACCAGGCTTTCTACTCCACTAACCAGTTAGTCTCGAGGCACACAAGGGCAGTGCAACTCTGTTTTACAGGGAGCTAAGAGTTGGAATTGACCCAACGGCGGAGAATGTGTGAATTGTTTAGTTTTGGATGAAGGACTCTAAGAGCATATATTTCTTCCATGCAAACCCAATTCCATGATACTGCCAACATCTTTCTTAAATATGTTTTCTGCAAAGTTTCTTTTCCCTTTCTATTGTTTAAAATATATAACACACACACAATCAGAAGGTGCTTCAAAAACATCTGTGGTATATTACATTATTATTTAATTCAAAATGTTCACAAATTTTGATCCATACATATGAGAAAGGTTAATTTTTAAAATAGAAATGATATATAATAAAGTTATATATAATGCCCTACATATATATAATATCAAGTACATCTATAATGTCAAATACATATGCATTCATGCATCTACTCGGATACACACATACATGGTGGGACCTCAAAATTTTCCTGTAAAACCTAAATTCAAAGCTTAAGGATTTTTGTTCCACAAGAGTGTTGAAATTTCCTTTATCCCTCCTCCCTCTTCCTCTCCCTCTCACTCACCCCCTGCCCCCTTGGCTCTATTTCTTATTCAATGTCTCACTTACACATGCTTATGAGGTAATTAAACACATTAAGGCTTGGGTTAGGCCTACTTTAGTTCTCAAAGTAGTCTTGCTTTTCCGCACTTTAAAGAGGTCTTGTGCAAAATGTTTATCCAGTGCAATACATCCTCTGATCTCTTGACTACTGCTTCTATGAGCATTGACTGTGGTCAAGCAACATGGAATCCTGGACAACTTCCATTTCCTTTATTTATCCTGGTATTACTAATTGGTCCAGTTGTGAAGATCTTGGTCTTCTTGGTATTGAGGTGTTAACCACACTGACGGCTGCAGTCCTTAATCTTTATCAGATGGGACTGCAAGTAATCCTCACTGTAAGCAAGTACGTTTGTATCATCCTCCAACCCTGTTGCCTTTCTTCAGGTAATGCAGCTTCTCTGACCATTTCCTCAGCATTCAGATTGAAAAAGTGTGCTGAGAAGATGCAATGCTGAAGCACACCTTTCCTGATTTCAGAACATGCACTATTTCCTTGTTTTGCTTGCACAACTGCATCTTGATCCATGTACAGGTTTCACATAAGTGCGATCATGTGTTCTGGATTCCATTTCTTCTCAAGTCTATCCAGGGTGTGTTATTAACACAATAGAAAGCCTTGATGTAGTCAGTAAAGCAAAATAAACATGTTTCTGGTATTTGCTTCTTTCATCCAAGATCCATCTGACATCAGCAATGACATTTCTTCTCCCATGGCCTTTTCTGAATCTGGCCTGAACCTCTCTCCATTCCCTGTCAATGTGCGGCTGCAGCTGTTGCTGGATGATCTTAAGCAAAATTATACATACACGTCATATTAATGTTATTATTCAGCATTCTTATTTGTCTATGGACTGGATACAAATAAGAATCTCTTTCA
>NW_022111373.1:129933130-129935042 GCF_000313985.2 Echinops telfairi
TGCAGAAGACAAACAGCAAAAAATATAACATGTGACCATTTTCTGTGACTCTCTTGTCAGACAAATATCAACTAGCCCTGTCTCTGTGCACCAGGTGGAAAACCATTCCTTATGAACAAAGTAGTACTCTGCTCTACCAATCATGCAACTCACTTGGCATTATGAATAGAGAGAGCGATTTTCTGACCCAGAAAATTTATAACGCTATATACTACGTGAAAACCAACAGTTTCTGAAGATACTGTAAGGTAACATAATTTAAATATTTTTACAACAAGCATAACCCCAAATGTATTGACCTATGAAAAATATCCATAGTTTTCTGAATCACCTTATTTTACAATCATTCTTGGTGGGATTGACTCAATTTTTCAAATACCTCTTAGGTTTTTGAAAGTTTTCACTATTTTTTTCCTCTTACAATTCTGTTTACATTTAATTACTCATAATTTTAGAGAAGACAAATATTTCATTTTGTATATACAAAGATAAAATTAATGGAATAATTATTAATTTACTTTTAAACCCACCCAATCCATAGGAATTCTTGATAAAGAAGAGATTGTCATTAGCCACGATCATGTAGCTATTTAAGACAGTAGTACTAACAGCCCTTCCCTGTTAGCTTTCTGAGTCATGTATCTGTAAGGTCTAAAGAACCAAGTAGTTACAGAATGAGAACAAAAGAAAACAAAGTAAACTCTTACTTTGGTAATAAAAGAACTTTGTGGGTTCTGTCATATATTGTGAAGGAGTCCTGGTGGTATAGTGGTTACTCGTTGGGCTGCGATCCTCATGGTCAGTGGTTTGAAACCACCAGCAGCTCCACAGAAGAAAGACCTGGTTTTGACTCCGGTGAAAAGTTACAGTCTCACAAACCCAGAAGGTTTCGCTATGAGTCAGCAGTGAGTGGATGGCAGTGAGGCTTTATGTGTTTATTTAATATTTTATCATATAGTGTGCAATATATGAAAAATATTGAAAAGCTGCTTAGATTCACAACCTAGAGCTGTTTCAGAATTGAAGGTCAATAACACTTTATGAGAAATACTTTGCCAAAAAGTGAAATGAGCTACCAGTGGTAATTGCTAGCCTTGCTTGTCTTTGAAATGTTTCCTTTGCGGCTGTGTGCACAGCTGTCTTAACTTCCATACTGTTAAAATTTTCAGAAATGCTGAGAGGAAAACATGGAAATGTATCCATGTTGAACATTACAAACAATTAAAAAGAGATAAAATCTAGCACCACCAAATGCCTCTCCTTTGTAATGAGTGTTTGGTTGGCTCGTATTTCATGTCATTTCATAGCCAAAAATAAAAGGACTCATAACAGTATTTTAAAAATATTTCATACACTTGTGTTGAAAATATGGGTACCTTGGAATATTTCTGAAGGATGTTGATAGAGCAGAATGCAATAAAGTCACAATTGTTTTACTCTTGCTGTTGTTTCTCTTTTGTGTTCAATTACATTTTATTTGGATTTCTCTGTAACCAAGCTAGTGGTTTCTATGACCTTTGAGTTGTTTTAAAATATCTATTTAAATATCTATTTAATTTCGGTTCCTAAAAATGACTATGGGGAGAAAGAGTTTTGAAGAATAAGACAATAATATTAATAAAGCAAACATTTTATTTAGCCATTTAAAAAAAAATCAGTTTATTGGGTCTTGTACAATTCATCGTAATCCATCCATCCATCCATTGTGTCAAGCACATTTGTACATTTGTTGCTATCATTCTCAAAACATTTTCTTTCTACTTGAGTCCTTGGTATCAGCTCCTCATTTTTCCCCTTCTTCCCCCACTCTCCTTCCCTTGTGAATCCTTGAAAATTTATAAAATATTATTATTTTTTTCATTTTTTACCCTGACCGATGTCTTTCTTCACCCACTTTTATGTTGTCCATCCC
>NW_022111373.1:129935505-129936976 GCF_000313985.2 Echinops telfairi
ATTTTTTGTTCTGGGACTTTGATGCCTGTTACTTGATCCTATCGACACCTTATGATCACACAGGCTTATATGCTTCTTCCGTGTGAGTTTTATTGCTTCCTAGCTAGATGGCCGCTTGTTTATCTTCAATCCTTTAGGACCACAGATGTTATTTATTTTTATATCTGGGCACCATCAGCTTTATTCACATTTGTTTATGCACCTGCTTTGTCTTCAGTGATCATGTCAGGAAGGTGAGCATCATGGAATGCCAGGTTAAAGGAACAACGTGTTCTTGCATTGAGGTAGTACTTGAGTAGAGACCCAATGTCAATCTGCTACCTAATACTAAATCTATAAATATATGTACATAGATCTATTTACCCATTGTTATATATAAATATATTTACATGTGTACATGCCTGTATTTAGACCTTGACAAATGCCCTTTACTCCTAGTTCTTTCCTCTATTTCTTTACTTTCCTCTTGTCCCACTATCATGTTCAGCCTTCATTTGGGTTATAGTAATTCTTCTCCATTCCGTTGATCAAGCCCTGCAAACTCCTCACCATCAATTTTAGGTCATTTGTTGTTCTCTTATCCCTGGGTTTGTTAACACTCACTTCCTTTCCCCCATCTCTCCTCTCCAATGTCCCCTTGAAAACTGTTGTTTTCTCCTCCAGATTGTTTATCCCACCTATCTTATCCAGATAGACATGAAGAGATAAAAATATGTACTTATTTCAACTTTTTTACAAATCTGATTCCAAGGGATGGGGGCAGATTTTCAAAGAGAAGAAACTCTTAAGTTTCTATTGTTTGCTTCTAGAGATATGAAGAGCTAAAGATTAAATGTTCTTCCTAAAAACTATTGTTTAGGCTATTGTTAAAGAGATGATATTTTACATGCAAATTACTTATTTTTGCCTTGTTTTGAGGTTGACTTAACTATGAAGATAAGATGTAAATGTGGAATCCAAGGAGCAATTTAATTTGGTGCCACTGAGCTTTTTGATCCCTGTTGTTCTGTGAAAATTATCATGAGTTTTTCTTCTATTCAGTTATAGAGAAACAAAACAGGTGGTGCTTGTATGTGTATTAATAGAGATAATTTGATATTTTTTAAAAAATGGTTCACACATTGTAAAGTAGAGAAATTCAAGGGAAGGTATGTTCCAAGTCTTTGGGTCAGATGTTAGGCTGGATGCTTCTCCTGACCCATTTGGCTGCCAGGCTGGCTGATGAACTTAAGACTACAACTTGATGTCTGTAGAGAACACTAGATCTGAGGTCAGCAGGTTAGATGAGATGTTACTGATGACTCCCAAGGTCAGCTTTCAATATGATAGGCCTTTGGTCCACGTCTAAAGACCCAGAGTGTGATGAGCCACTCACAGCATCTAGACCAAATAAAAAGCAAGCAAACCTCTTCACAGCATCTATTTATATTGGAAGCAGCCCATACCCTTAAGGAACATACCTTTCAATTAA
>NW_022111373.1:129939013-129941525 GCF_000313985.2 Echinops telfairi
ATTCTTCTTAATATTCACTAGGAATTGGCAGATAGGGTGGTTGGAGGCTTGGGCAACCCTTTCCTGGGAGTTCCCCCCCTATCTCCAATCTCTGTGCATCCTGAAGGGTATCAGATAGAGGGTGAGCTCAATCTGTTCTAGGCCAGTTCAGGGAAAACCACAGCTACACCCTAGACCCTGGACTGTTTTTGGGCTGACCAAGGTTAGGTTCACCAGGTGGAACAGCCAACACTAACCAAACTGAGGCTCTGTTTACACCCAAGCCTTGGTCCTCAAACCTGAAAAATAAGGAATCCCACTTCTACCCCTCTGGCACAAAATATCAATAGAATCTAGATTCAGATAACCTACCCAAGGGCATTAAGGTCTGAATTAGTTGTAATGTTCTCATCAACCTCCCCGTCTGAGATCACAGAGATGTGGGTAAAATCAAGAACAGGTAAAACAGTGCCTGCAGGTTTCTTTTATCAGAGAGTCAGGTGACCTACTGGGATAAATGCCAGGTCAGCTGTTTCAACTCACCAGCTTCTCCATGGGACACTGATGAGACTGTCTCCTTCACCAAAGACTTTTAGCCTCAGAAACCCAAAGAAGCATTCACCCTGCCTGATAGAGGCACTGTGAATCACAATCAAATTGATGACAGTGAGTTTTCAGTTTTGATAGGTATGAAAGAAATACATCTTCAATTTAGAATTATTTATTCAAGATTAAAAACACACATAAAATACAGATAAAAATGTGTGACAATGAAAGGAAAGAAAAATCGTATCCTGTATATAGGATAAAGTTAAACCTATCTACTCTTTGAGATAGATTGTGACTTACCCAATTTAGCAAATTGGGTTTTCTAACTTTTAAATAATTATTTTAAATAGCATGGTATCTCTAGGGAAAATATATTAATGATGCATTGAAAAATTAAGATAATTTAATTATACCCAGGGGAGACCTGGTGGTATAGTGGTTACGATTTGGACTGTGTTTGGTAGGTCAGCACTTCAAAACCACTAGCTGCTGCCCAGGAGCAATACAAGGCTTTCTACTCCTCTAACCTGTTACACAGTCCCAGACACTCGCAGTTCAGTTCCACAGACCAGTTTCTACCCTGCACCATAGGGTCATGGGAAGTCATTGTTGACTCAATGGCAATGGGGGACAGAATTATAATCTTACTTCAAGGTAAATATATACTATTAGAAAAGGTTTGTGACTTCTCTTTTGTACTTTGGCACCAAGATAAGTCCACTTAGAGATTCTATTAACGTTTCATTGACAACAAGATGAATACAAATACCTAGCCATTATAAAACGGTAAAAAAAATTAAAAGCAAAACAATAGCATGAAAATGTAAATTTTTTTAAAAAGAGGAAAAAATGAAAACGAATATTAGTGTATGATTTTTGTCCCATTTATATATTTTAGCTATTAGCTACTGTTATTAAAAACTTCATTTCAAAATCAAACCGGCAGCCTCTCTCTCACTCTATTTTTCGCTCTTCATCTCTCTCCTTTATAAATCCGTATGTATGACATAACAGTATGCTAATGGCCAATATATTGTATCTTTAAAAAATGTTGGAGCTCTGTGGTACAGTGGTTAAGTATTGGGCTGTGATCCACAAGGTCAGCAGTTTGAAACCACCAGCAGCTCCAAGAGAGAAAGACAGGGCTTTCTACTCTTGTTAACAGTTAACTGTCTCAAAAACTCACAGGGGAAGTTCTGTCCTGTCCTGTAGGATTTCTATGAGTCGCATCAACTCAGCCGCAGTGAATTTGTTTTAGTTTTTGGTAAAAAAAAAAATGCTATTAGAAAATGAATGGGTTGAGACTATCTTTTCAAATAACGATCAGAGATTAATTTGCTTGCTCTGTGGTGAACATGACTCAAATGAAACAATCAGATCATGTAATGCATGGAAATATATGATGCAGAGCATTGCATACTCCAGAATGTGCAAAGTGTGTCTTAAACCTTGATGGGCAAGATTCAGAAAATGATTACAAGCCTTCTATAATTTCTCCCATTTGTAAGTTCAAAGGATATACACAATTAAATGATTGTGATGTGTATATACATCTGAAATGAAAGATCAGATAACTCATCTGGACATGGCTTTCTCCGGAAGACCATCGTAAGAGATGTCTGCATCTGGGTACAGGAAGAATCCGTGGATGGATTATTGACACGTAAGGTCAAGGGACAAGAACTACCAGAAGAAACTAAAACAAAAATGCTTAGTAGTAGGTACACACAAACCATATATATAAGACTTTTAAATCAAATAAAAGAAAATATCATTTATATGCTGGCATTTTTAAGGATCATTATATTGGGGGATCTTACAACTCTTATAACAACCCATACATCAGTTATATCTAGCATATTTGTACATATGTTGCCATCATTCTTTACCAGCCATTTACTTTCTATTGAGCCCTTGCGATCAGCTTCAGTTTTTTCCCTATCCTCCCCCCACTTTTGTGACCCTTTAATAAATTATAAATTAT
>NW_022111373.1:129942465-129944567 GCF_000313985.2 Echinops telfairi
TGTGGCTTCTCCTCAGGGTTGTCTTGCAGGAAGTGAGCCTTGCACCCTGTCCAACCATCAGAAAGCAAGAGACCTGAGAACTAGAAAGATGAGGCTTACTGAGTCATTTATCCCTCCGCCCTTCAAATAACCTCACATGTGTTTATCAGCCAGGTTGGCACAATAAACTAACTGCCTCAACTCCTCTTGATCACACAGGCTGGTGAGCTTCTTCCATGTGAGCTTATTGCTTCTCTGTTAGATTGCTGCTTGTTTAACTTCAAGTCTTTATGATTCCAGGTGCTATATCTTTTGATAGCTGGGCACCATCTGGTTTCTTCACCACATTTACTTATTCGCCCATTGTGTCTTCAGCATGCCAGAGGGTGGGCATCACAGAATGCCAGTTTTTTTAGAATAAAGTATTCTTTCATTGATGGAGGGGAGGAGCAAAGGCCCAAAGTCCATCCACTCCCTCAGTGTATTGCCATATAAATACATGTACATAGGCCATGCCTCTATTTATATGAGTTAATGTATTTACATATATACACACCTATGTTTATACCTCTATCCATAGCTTTGTTTCCCAGATTGTTCCTCTGTTGATGAATATATTTAAGTTTGTTTATTTTTTAGTTATGTATTTGATTCAAATAAATTATTAGGCCCATTTACACATCTCTAAACCTCTGATTTTGTGTAGTTAGGTAAACGTTAGTCTGCTAATGACAGTGTTGGCATTTCAAACTCACCAGATACTCGCAGGGTAAAGGATGAGGCTATTTATCTATTCCCATATAGATTTGCAACCTTGCTAGCACTAGATAGGAGCCCTGAAATTTGGAATCAAATAAAAGACAGTGGGTTTGGGTTTGGGTTTTGGATTTGTTGATATTTTTCTTCATTTAAAAAAAAATTCATATGCAAACTTTCACCCCTGATACTTGTTTTGAATTGTGATCACAAGGCACTTGTCCCTTTAACATACATGTTATTATTTGGTTAACTGTAGACTACATAACTTGATGACCATTTAATACATATGACCATTTCTTAGGGAATTATATCTGGATTGTCAGGATTTCCTGGTCATGGTCTAATAATAGCCATTCTACAGGCCCTGGGCATTCTGCATCTGAAGTTGTAAAATGAGATATGGGCTTCTGATGGCCATGAAATCTGAAGCAAGGCTGCCCCCATACATGTCCTCCTAGACTTTTTTTTCTTTCCTCCTGGGCTGGGATCATCCACCGCAGACAAGCTGTTTCCTGACCTGTACCTTGTGCATCGAATCATGCCAAGTGTGACTTAGAGTGGTCTTATCCATGTCACAGAGTCAATTCCATGTCATAGAGACTCAATCTAGAGCATCGGTTCTCAACCTTTGGGGGTTGGATGACCCTTTCACAGGGGTTGCCTGATTCATAACAGTAACAAAATCATAGTTATGAAGTAGCAATGAAAATAATTTTATGGTGTGGGGTCACCACAACATGAGGATCTTTATTAAAGGGCCGTGGCATTAAGAAGGTTGAGAACCACTGATCTAGAGTTACCTAGGCTGTAAATCATTGAGGAAGCAGTTACCGCATAGTTCTCTTTAGGATAGGCAGTGGATTGAATTTGCTGACCTTAAGTTCAGCAGTTCAACCTTTTCTTGACAGTACTGATTTGGCTCTTAGAGCAGTCTTAGAAGACTGAATATTTAGTTTAGGCTCAGGTCCCTAGAGGGTAATGTTCAACAGTTTCATGTTGATAGCTCTGTGTAATGGTGCCAACAATAAATTACACAAGTTCACTAGATTTTGGGTCCATTACCATTATTGTTAGGTATAACTCAGTTATGGGTCCATTACCATTATTGTTAGGTATAACTCAGTTATTTAACATATAATGAGTTTTCCTGGATTTTCTATCACGACTAATCCAAGAATGCCATGCTCTTACTATCCCGATTTTGTCATTGCGTGTGATATGTTGTTGCCAATTCATAGTGACTCAAAGGGACCGAGTACGTGTACTCCATAGGGTTTTCTAGGATGTGGTCTCTCTGGAAATAGATCACCATGGTTTTCTCCCAGAGGTGCATGCAAGGTATGAACCACCAATTTCTAGGCTAT
>NW_022111373.1:129945021-129946871 GCF_000313985.2 Echinops telfairi
TATTTACTACTAGCAATAATTTGGATGTTTGGGGATGTTAGGAACATTTGGCTGAAGCATAGTGTGTCAGACTGGGTAGACTAGAGAAACAAATTAATAGACACTCATATGTGTATAGGAAAGGGCTTTATATATAAGAACAATTAAATATTGAGAAAATACCCCAGCCCAGTCCAGATCAAGTCCATAAATCTGATATTAGCCCATATGTCTAATACAAATCTAAAGTCCTCTTTAAACTCATGAAACACATGCAATGATGCCAAATGCAAGAAGATCCCAGGCCAGTGGGTTGGAAGTCTTGTGGATCCAGTGGTGTCGTAAGCATCTCAGTGCTGGCAGGGGTCTCCACGTTACTTCTTCAGCTCCCAGGGCACTAGTGTAGTTTCATGTGTCTTGTCAGCTGCAGTGTCTCTCAGGGAGTGAGCAGAGAGAGAGAGTCTCCTACATCCATGGAGGGATACTGGAGTTCACAGAATCTTCAGGAGAAGGGCATGCCCACACAGAGGCCTCATTGCCTATGACCTGCTTGACAGGCTAGACTTTATCCCTTCACTCTGAATCCTCTCAAATTGACAAATGATTATATCACTACCACACATCGTCGAGGTGAGGAAGGTTGATGATGACCAATCCCTGGAGAAGGACATCATGCTTATTAAATAGAGGGCAGACTAGCAAGAGAAAGACATTGACAAGATGGATTGACCCAGTGGGCACAACAATGAGCTCAAGCATAGAAACAATTGTGAGGCTGTGCACAGGATGCTATGGGTCAGAACTGACTCCATGACACCTAACTACTATCTATTACTCTTTTTGCTGGCCCTCTAGTTTACCAAGCATGATGTTCTTTCCAGCGTCTGGTCTCAGCTGCTAACCTGTTTATGTACTTGAGATGAAGTCTAGCTATCCTGGGAACTAAGGAGCATTCGGGCTGTACTTCTTCCAAGACAAATAGTTTGTTCTTCTTGACACCCCATGGTACTTTCAGTTGTCTTTGCCAGTACCATAATCCAAATGCATCAATTCTTCTTTGATCTTCCCTATCCAGTGTCCAGTTTTTACACACATATGAAGCACTTGAAAATACCATGGCTGCTTGCGTTTGGTCTTCATTTATATATACTATTAAAGATATATACATATATGGTATATTTACAGATCTTTTATAGCTACAATATCATAGAAATATATCACAACTGCTTGATTAATTATAACAGATGCATTATTACAATATTTCCTTATTTCACTAGCAGACAATTAATTGATCGTGTGTGTAACATTGTTTTCTTAATTCACTCAAGTACAGATCATCAATCAAGAAAAATGATAGAACAATATTAATGAATACTTTGATTTTGATGAACATTTATTGGGATTCAAGTCCCTCAAAGACAATCTTGGGAGAGGGCCAATGAAAGGGAGCTAAACTTTTTTTTTTAATACTTAACTTCTCCTTTAGAATTGAGAGCATAATTACAGCAGCCTAGGTTCAGGCATCTCAGAGGTAAATCTTGAGACAGGTATTTATTTTCTAACAATTTGGCAGAAGGCAGAAAATTCTGGTAGCTCTCAAAGGTGTGTGTAGGGGATGGGGGGGAGGGAGACAAGTAAAGGCAGAAATAGTAAAGGTTGTTTTCTTTTTTTCTTTATTTTTAAATTAGGGGCTCATACTACTCTTATCATAATCCATACATACATCAATTGTATACAGCACATTTGTACATTCATTGCCCTCATTATTATCAAAACATTTGCTTTCCACTTAAGCCCCTGGCTCAAGTCCTTATTTGTCCCCCTCCCTCCCTACTCCCCCCTCCCTCGTGAACACTTGATAATTCATAAAT
>NW_022111373.1:129947656-129971396 GCF_000313985.2 Echinops telfairi
TTCTTCACCCATTTGCTTATGCACCTGCTTTCTCTTTAGTCATAGTACTGGGAAGGTGAGCATCATGGAATGCCAGTTTAATAGAACAAAGTATTCTTGCATTGAGGGAGTACTTGAGTGGTAAAGGTTGTTTTCATGAACAAATTAGTACTATGGGCAACTGTGATTTGGACTGGCTGACAACAATTCAACATAAACTTTATAACAGGCCACAAATTTTTCTCCATGAGGGTCAGAGCATCTGGGATATGTATTTACTCTGTCCTGTCTCATAAAGATGATCACACAGCTGAGTTCAATATGACATGGAAAGATACAGAAAAACAAACAGTTATTCTAGAAGCTCATTGAAACAGTCTTTTAGTTTCTAGGTGCATGAGAGATACACACCCCACACCCCAGTTTGTCTACTATAGTTTATTTCATCCAGTCCATTCTTCTTACCATTCACTTTATGTATCTCTAAAATATTACTGGGTTGTGCACTTTACTAGGGTTGTGTATACTGATTTTCTTTCATATCCGGGAACTTAGAAACACTGTGAAGATTCAGACTCGACCAAGTGTGAAGATTTACACCATGCAAACCAGGTAATAAGTAGAAAAAGTTATGGTAGCCACAGGTAAGATGTGCTACAGCAATAGCTGTTGCGTATTCCAATTATATCTATTATTTCTCCAGTGGGAGCAAAAGTGAAACCAATACTTGTGTGTAAATAAACTGCCACCCATGTCACCATATTTGTTTTGTCAATTGATAGATTTTATCTTTTAAAGATTAAAAAGTAAATCATAAATTGACCTCTATGTAGATTTTGAACTAAGTCAGAGATTCAGAATGGGATATGACATTTATTACAAATGTACAAAGAATTTCAAGTTGGAGTTCAGATTAATTTTGCAAATTGATTGACAGATAATAAAATAATGTGTTTTCAATCCTTTGGATCCAATCTTTCTGAAAAAACAACTTCATGTAAGGTTAATAATGTGAAGAGAAGTATGATAAAAACTTCGCAGGTAAAATAAGAATGATAGTAAAGAGCCTATTTTTCGATGATATTATTCGATACTGCAATAAGTAACCAGTATGAATGCATTAAGAAGATTTATAAGAAAAAGTGATCAGGTGGAACAAAAAAATCTTCCACCGATCATTTTTCCTATACATTCTGTTAATACATTCATACTGTTTTCATATTTAAATACCAAATATACTATAATGAAAGTTAATTCAACTGCTACCAAACCACATTGAACTCAATGTGGTGTTTTATTATTTTATTGTTTATTAGACCACATTTAGATAGTTTGATACTGTGGTGAACTATATTGATAATCCTGAGATTATTAAATGAGTAATATCCTAATAGCTTTCAAGTATTAGAATATTACTTATCTGGAAATACACTGTTTAAAACAAAGCTGTTTTTAACAAGAGAGACTATAACCTGACCAAAAATGAGCACATTTATTCCCCTAACATTCTGCATCTCTTGGTACACATTGACAAAGTGTATTTTTAGCTTCACAAATTAAATATTGCTTTTTAAAAATTACAGTATGATCAATTTTGTGATTTTAAATGTACATATGTAACAAGCCATGGCGTCTATGTGTTGATTCCAAATCAATTCTGACTTTAGAAACCCTCTTTGTATCAGAGGGAAATTGTGTTCCACTGGGCTTTTAGTGGCTAAGTTATTTTGTAAATGGAATGCCAGGCCTTTTTTCTGAGGAACCTCTAGATATGTTTGCATCAGAAACCTTTCAGTTAGTAGCCACTTACTTCAATTATTGTGTCATCCATTAACTTCCCTTACTTTGTTTTATGACTTTGTCATACTTCTTTTATAAAAAAACAATTTTTCTGAGGTGACCTTTCCTTTAAGACACTATGTTTTTGCCTCCATTTTGTAAAGGGCCCCAAATTAGACATGAACCATTTAAAACATGCCAGTGTGATATAAAGTGAGAGCAATTTTTATAATGCACCGCCTCACTACTTTTCTGTCTGTATTTTGAAATTTCATAGCTTGCATATTCCTGTGTTCCTGGAGAATACGGAAACTGTTCATTACAGTCACAGGATCACCCATGCTGAATAGATTTCAGAGGAGCTACCTGGAAGCAGACTAAGATGAATCATAACTAGGTGATCCACTTTGGGGGAATAACAAGTGAAACCTTTAAGAGTAAAACAGAACATTGTTTGATATAGTAGCAGCAGATGAGCCCCTCAGGTTTGGAGACACTCAAAATATCATTGTGGAAAAGATGCATTCTCAAGGAAGGGAAGACTTAATGACTTAGATGGATCAAAGCTTTGTGACATGCTGCTGAGAGATCACTACTCAAAATGAGGACAATTGTAATTATCCATTAATAATTATAGCTTGGAATGAACAAAATATGAACACGTTAAGATACATGTTGTAGGCATAAGTAAGCTGACATGGACTGGGGTGGATCATGTTGAGGTGCCCCTTTTGGGTCAATCTTATGATGAACAAAGTTGGAAATGTCAAATCCCAGAGAAAAAATATAGTATTCAGTGTCACAAACAATATTTGGAAGTTATCGAGGATTTCATTTTGCATTCTTCATAGTCAATGCTCATGGAAACAGCAATGAGGAAAACAAATGGCCTGGTTTTAGGTATATTTGGCACACAAGAACTCTTTATTGAGTTGACGAGCAAGGATGTCACTTTGAATACGGAGGTGCATCTGCCTTAAGATAATTGTATTTCAGTAGCCTCATAGCATGTGAAAGTTGGTGATATAGTCTAAGTTGATTGTGTCAACCTGGCCGATAAACACGTGGGGTTAATTGAAGGGTAGAGCGATAAATGGCTCCATGAGCCTCACCTTTCTAGTTCTCAGGTCTCTTGCTTTCTGATGGTTGGACCAGGGTGCAGCTGCCGTAGCCAGTTCCCTGCTTCAACTAACAAGGCTCACTTCTGCAATATATCCTTGAGGAGAAGCCACATGGATCTATCCTGATGCAGCCCTGGTTGCTGGAGTAGCCATGTGGAGATCCTTGCCAGTGCTGAGATGCTTACATGTTCACTGACTTGGCTTTCCTCCTGTAGTTGCTGTCATTGCATGTGTTTTGTGAGATGGAGGAGGACTTTGTGGATTGGTGTTGGACATATGGGTTAATGGGTTAATATCGGACTTGTGGGCTTGGGCAGCACTAGGTGGGGATGTTTTCTTGATGCACACTTAACCTTTATATAAAACTCTGTGGAGTTTCTGTGGAGTTGTTTCTCTAAAGTACCCAGACTAACACAGTTGGAGAATGACAAAGAAAGACTGAAGAAAAATTGGTGTGTTTGAATAATGAGGTTGCTACAGAACACTGACAGAATAACAAACAAACCTGTCTTGGAACAAGTACAACTGGAAGACTCCTAAGATGGGAGGATAGAAAGATTTATGTACTTTGGACATGTTCTCAGAAGAGACCAGTCTTGGAAAGGTGTACCATGCTTGGTAAATTGGAGGGTCAGGGACCGTGTGAGCCATACAAGAGATAGATTGACCCATTGACTGCAACAATGGGCTCAAGCATAATAATGATTGTGAGGACAACACAGCTCTGGGCAGTCACTTGTCCTGTTGTCCATAGGGTCCCTATGAGTGGCAGCTGAGTGGCAACTGACAACCACACCGGCAAAACATGGAATGATTTGGGAAGATGGAAAGGTTACAAACAATCACTTCATTATTATTTTGTTTTTATTAACCAAAGGCTATCCTTTATTCACATTTCCTTGGTTGATGACTAATGTTCTTTTCTGTTCCAAGATCCCATTCAGGTTTCCACGTTTTGTTTTGTCATCCTGTCTCCTTAGCGACTCTTGACAGGCACTTTCTCAGACGTGCCTTCTTTGGATGACTCTGGCAGGTTTAAGGAGCACTGCTCAGGTGTTTTGGTCCCTCATTTGGGATGTGTCTGCTGTTCCACTCATGATTAGACTGAGGTTCTTGGTTTTCTTTTTTTTAAAATCATTTTATTAGGGGCTCATACAACTCTTATCACAATCCATACATACATCAATTGTGTAAAGTGCACTTGTACATTCATTGCCCTCATCATTCTCAAATCATTTCCTCTCCACTTAAGCCCCCGGCATTAGGTCCTCATTTTTCCCCTCCCTCCTCACTCCCCCCTCCCTCATGAGCCCTTGATAATTTATAAATTGTTATTTTGTCATATCTTGCTCTGTCCGATGTCTCCCTTCACCCACTTTTTGGCCGGCTGGCCCCCAGGGAGGATGTGACATATAGTTCCTTGTAATAAGTTCCCTATTTTCTACCCACTCTCCCTCTACCCTCCCAGTATCACCACTCACACCACTGGTCCTATAGGGATCATCCGCCCTGGATTCCCTGTATTTTCAGTTCCTATCTGTACCAGTGTGCATCCTCTGGTCTAGCCAGAATTGCAAGATAGAATTCGTGTCATGATAGTGGGACTGGGGAGGAAGCATTTAGGAACTAGAGGAAAGTTGTATTTTTCATCGTTGCTATATGCACCCTGACTGGCTCGTCTCCTCCCTGAGACCCCTCTGCAAGGGGATCTTTAGTGGCCTACTCATGGGCTTTGGGTCTCCACTCCGCACTCCCTCCATCATTCACTGTGGTAAGATTTTTTGTTCTGATGATGCCTTGTACCTGATCCATTTGACACCTCATGATTGCATAGGCTGGTGTGCTTCTTCCATGTGGGCTTTGTTGCTTCTGAGCTTGATGGCTGCTTGATTACCTTCAAGCCTTTAAGACCCCAGATGCTATACTTTTTGATAGCCAGGCACCATCAGCTTTCTTCGCCACATTTTTTTTTTTAAAGAATTGGTCTGTGCTCCAACATTTCAAGAGATGGCATATGCTCAATATCTCATAGCGTGGAAGGACGTATACAAGCTGCAGTGAGCATATTGACCCAAACCAAGATTTTAGGAATTTCCAGAATACCAATTGAAATGTTTCAAACGACAAATGCCCCTCTGGAAATCATGAGTCTATGCAAAGAAACTTGGAAGACAGCTGCTTGCCAAAAGTGCCTGGAAGAGATACATATTCCAAAGAAAGGTGACCAAAAGAATGTAAAAATTGTCAAATGATGTCATTAATATGCAAGTAAAGTTTTTCTAAATATAATTTTTTTCATTAAAATTGACTCATTTGAATTGTTGAATGGGTAGAGAATATTGAAAGTACCAAGATGTCGAGAAAAACTAAGAAAACGGTCTGGACGGGAAGTACAGCCAGGAGGTTCCTTAGAAAGGAAGTTGGTGAGATTTCACCTCAAGCCCTTTGTAAATGTTATCAAGGGAAATCAGTTCCTGAAAAAGGATGGCAGGCTTGGTAGGGCAGAGGGTCAGCAGGAAAGAGGAAGGCCCCCAAGGACATGGACCAAAACCGTTTCTACAAATCTGGGCTTAAGCCTAACAACCACGGTGAAGAGGAACCATGACTGAACAGTGTTTCCTTCTGTTGAACATGAGGTTCCAGTGAGTCTGGGCTGACTCAACGGCATATCACAACATCCATGCACCCCGTCCCAACCAATGTATGTTATCATAGAAAATATATTCCTACACTGTGCAGAAAAGGCATAAAGAGAGAAATAAAGAGGAAAGGAGAGATGCAGGGAGGGAAGCAGGAAGGCAGGGGAGGAAGGGAGGAATAAATTTGGGAAGGGGGAGGAAAGAAAACAGGGAGGAGGGGAATCACATTATGGAATAGATCATGTTATTTGATTCGCGCTTGTTTGCTATCATAGTAAGACAAATAGCCTTGCCTCTTGTAATACCTCCGAATATATAAGTATTAAGATTACAAATGCAGCTCTAGGAAATATATTTGTTTGTCATACTATGCCACGGCTTTCGATGGAATATTTAGGATACGGCACATATGGATCTTTGGTCTTTTATAGTTTGGTACATATTGAATCTTTTTCCTTCTTGACTACCTCGAAAGTCCCCACTGGAGTAACGTGATGTTTTGGCTGTAACAAGATGTTGTCTTATGCAATGTGCTTTGTAAGTTATGACAGAAATCAGCACAACACTTACCGAAAGTTAAAGAAAACTGCTTTTCTAGGTATGCAATCAAGGTTTCACTAATCCCATTCAAACAATATTTTAGCATTTTCTAAAATAAACTGACTGTACATAGGAGATACTTTTCCTAAATTTGTGGAAAAGTTCCATTGTCTTTTAGTTCCATTTTTTCAGAAACTTTTTTGAAGACTCCTCATACATATGAAATATCAGTAGTTGCTTTATTCATACATAGAAATTTATACTCTAAAACTAGCTTGAAAATGCAATATAGTTTCCAAAAATGTTTCATTTTTATTGCAGTTTTCTTTCATATACTAATATTGCTTTCATAATTCACATGCATTAATAAAGATCATTATTTCAATTACTTTAGAATGAGCAGCATGAATATATTCAGCAACATTTAGTTTTATGACACACACGAAAAATCTACCCCATGTTTTACAGATCTTATTATTTAACTCACACATATATTTAATGAATCAAATCAATCTTTTATATAATTTTCTAACCAATAAGATATTTTAAGAAAAACCTTCTTTGATCCTGTTTTCTTGTGATATTTTAGTCATATATAAGTTCAAAGAAGCCATACAAATGATGAAAAACAGAAAGAAGATAATTAAAGCTTACATGGTATTTATGGATTATTCTTGTATGTAGAAAATAATGTGTTCTATGAGTTGAAATATAATTATTGAAAATTATGCATATGTTCTCTACTGGATATAATTTTACTTCTCTGTTTTTCACCCAAGAGTTTAAATATATTTGGTCTGAGATTGTAAACTAAAGATGTGGGGACCCTGATTTTGGTCTGTTTCGTTTCTCATGGCCCTGCTGTTGTTGTTTCCTGAGCATACTCTGAATTCCTAGGGATCGGTATTATAGAAGCTTTATCTGTCTCGCTCCCTTCCGTGTTGGTGAGTATATTTATTCTCCTCACACAATTTCAAGGCTCCGAAAGGCAAAACCATGACCTGCTGTAGCTAAAGCTAAAGAGAGTTCGAGCTGATTTAAATGCTGTTGCACTGGCTCTCTCTCTACATGTTCACGACAATGCACAGATATTCTTTATAGGCAGAGTGACCCCAGCATGGATGGGCCTTGAACCACCACAGAGTGATGGCTTATTTAAGTCCTTTTATCTTTGTCGCTCTCAGTGCCTCACACAACAGCCTAATCAATGGAAGGTGAGGGGTCTGTCCCCCTGTTTCACACACATATTCAAAGGCAGGGGAGATTGTCCTAGTGAAGAGCCACCTCTATTTCCTACACGGCACAAGCATGAGAGAGATGGACACATTCGTGTAGGGTGTCCAGTGTGGCTGCATATGGATGCGTATGCAGATTAGTATAGTATTTTTGCAACATTTCACTAGAAAACAATATATGGGTACCTCCTTCTACTTTACACAAGAGGGTCACTTTCAGCCACTTCCTCCAAGGGGACACAGAAGAGATTCTGTTCATATGACCACTTTCTGGGGAGAGAGAATGTTGATAATATGTTATAACATTAAGCATTTCTAATGTACTCAGTATAGCGAACAAAAAAGGATGACTGAGTGCTCTAATTTTGTGGGGCTTATTTTCCCTTTCATATAGAATTTAACAGTTCTTGACTTTATAGGAGAGTGGTGGGTCTTGTTGGAGCGAGAGGTCTGAAAGTGCTTGTTACCAAACAACTCCATGCCATTACATGTGAAACCATTCTACCTTCATTAGTTATTTTTATATCATTATTCCAGCTATTTAGCTTTTCATGGAATTGTAAACTACAAGAATCACTGTGAGAGAATGCGCTCTAATTTCATACCGCTCTGCATCATTGGAAGGCAATCATGGTTATGGGGAGACATCTCGGGGGCAAAGCAACCAAGGGGGATAATGGAGAAGCAAATGAGATGAGGCGCCCATCATGGCAGGTCCAAGGCACTGCAGAGATGGATGAAGAGAAAACAGTTCAATTTTTTCCTCACTGTTGTCTTTGTTTTCCACTATTGCCTGGTGCTTTTTCCTTTTATTTCTGTATATTTGGGGATTGGAGGATAGAGGGACATTTTTAGCATTTGTTAGACCTGCCCAGGAATACTGAATGTCAAAAATTCTTGCAGCAATACTAACAATCAGAATATAGCTAGTTAAAGAAATAAGTAGATATTTTAGAGGTATATAGGTAGAGATGTATAGATTTTTACCTCACATGTATTTGATACCATTTACTAAAATAAACATTTTACATTAAATATGGCTATACATATTGGCATTAATACAGAGAGAGAATATGTTAGGACCGAGTATTTGAACCAATATAGAATTGCTATAGATGTATAAGTTCAATGTTAAAAAAAATAATAGGGGCACTAATGTCCTGTTGAATTATCCTGTGACCATAATAGAGCTATGTTATAGAGACAATATAATGGGAAACTAGGTTGTTGGAGCATCTTTTATTAAATCACCTTCTGTTTTAGTCAGGGTATACTAGAGAAACAAATCCATAGAAACTCATATGTGTATAAGAGAGTTTTATTTAAAGAGTAATTGTACATTAAAAAAAGCATCCCAACCCAGTTTAGTCCAAGCCCATAAGGTGATATTAGCCCACATGTCCGATACCAATCTAGACTCACGAAACACATGCAATGATGCCGAATGTAGGATGATCAGAGGCCAATGGGTAGAGAGTCTTTGGATCCAGTGGCATTGTAAGCATCTCGGTGCTGGCAGGCATCTCCACATGGCTTCTCCAGTTCCCAGGGCATGGGGTCTATCAGCATAGTGCCATGTGTATTGCCCTCAGGGATGTCTCCCAGGAAGTGAGCAGAGAGAGAGATAGTGTCTCCTGCCTCCAAGAAGCAATACAGGATTTCCCAGAATTCTCAGGAGTAGGCCATGCCCACACAGACACCTCATTGGCTATGATCCCGTTGACAGACTAGACCCCAACCCTTCACTCATAATCCCCTTCACTCGTAACCCTCTCAAATTGACGCCAGATTACCTAACTACCACACCTTCTAAAATGTAACTTCCCAAAGCCAAAAATGTCAAAACATATATTCCATAGGTATAATTTTAATATTCACTTTTATTTTCATGACGATAATTTAATTTTAGAAACTTTTCATTCCAGGGTCAATTTTCAATTATCATTAATCTAATATAACACAGATAAATTCTTAAGTGTATTATTATTATTAAAATGATTGCTTTAAAATAGTCACCAAATAATTATAAATCAGTCATTAATTGGTGCAGATAACCTGAAAAATTTGTAGTGCTCACTGTCTAATATCAGTTTCTCACATCACCAGATTTTCTGTTGGTTTCCTATAATTAATAGGGAAATAATTGCAGAATTCAAACAAACAAAGCCAAGCCAACTCAAAATCGTATCCTGTTTCCATGGAGAACATGCCGACCCCTAATAACTAAGTTGTATAGTTTCCACACTCTTTGAAAGGCTGCAATCTTTGCAGGGTTGCCATGAGGTGGATCCACTCAATGGAAGTATGTAAGTTTTTGCGTTAGATAGGGTTCTCTAGAGAAACAAAATCTTTATGGAAGTAAGACTGGAAAAAAGAGTGAAGATGGAGATTTGGGAAGAGCATGTGTAGAGTCCATGACAGCATCTGAGTCCTTGCAGCCCCAATGTGCAATTGGAGAATCTCCTCTGTGTATCAATTCAACGCAATTCTACTCACTGCAATCAAGTGGGCCCCAGCTCCCATGGAAACCTGGAAAACATGTGCTTGGCATGTAATGGAGGAGGGTGCGAGAAATACTGTGGTCAGCCACTCTGGCAAATAAGGATTTCTTCCTACAAGGAGTCTCTAGATAAAATTCTCTTGTGATGCCTTAAGTCTTCCAAAAGTAAATCTTTGTCATAAGAATACGAGTTCTAATAACAGAATTTGGGTGCCATAGTGTTTTCTCGTGGTTCCAATCACTGAAATTTCTATTCTCACTTTAATCACTATACTTGGAGCGCTCCTAAACTAGTGGTTCTCAACCTGTGGGTCGCGACCCCTTTGGGGGTCAAATGACCTTTTCACAGGGGTCGCCTAAAACCATCAGAAAACGCATATATTTACGATGTTCTTAGGAACTGAGATACCACTCCTCTATGCGTCTCTAGATATGTTGATCTGGTGAGAAAGAAGCTAATTACACTGATGTTGGCTTTTTATGCATACGGTTACAAAATGTAGCTATGTAGTTTACTGTTGTTATATTAAGAATGTTACCCATGCTACACCAGGCTTCAAGACAAAATTTCACTTATTTGTAATTAGAAATAAATATTTCACAACATGTAATTACATATTGTTTTTGTGATTAATCACTATACTTTAATTATGTTCAATTTGTCACAATGAAAATGCATCCTGCACATCAGATATTTACATTATGATTCATAACATTAGCAAAATTACAGTAATGAAGTAGCAAGAAAAATATTTTATAGTTGGGAGTCACCCCAACATGAGGAACTGTATTAAAGGGCTGCAGTTTTAGGAAAGTTGAGAACCACTGTCCTAAACTGAAAGTAGCACACGTGTCACAGCAGAAGAATATACCGCCTGCCAAATTCAGGTTTTGTCTCAGAATGATAATTTGTTCATTTTATTTAGTAACATTAAGAAGTCTGTTCAGAGTTTACGTGTCTCTGGGGTGCGCTGATACGTCAAGAAGGATTGCTACAAGGGCTCTAGTTCAAACAGGAGTTTTCCAGAAAAGCCTGTTGAAACACCCTTCTGTGATTAACGGCGGGCCACAACCAAATTCTTAGTAACACATTGTTCTAGGTCTCTTTAGGGTAACTTTAAATAGGGTCCAGTGAAAGTGAGCCGTCCAAGGTCATCTAAGCCAGTTCAGTTCAAAACAAGTACGTCAGCTCAGAAGGCGATGTTGACTCTTTGGGGGCATTCTCAAGGTGCAGTCTGGGGAGATATTCTTAACAGGCACTGGGCAATCATGGGGTGTTTTAGGAAGAAGTATAAAAAATGGAAACTATTGGTGAAAAAAGGCCAGGAGATTTGGATGTGTGTGTGTGTGTGTGTGTGTGTGTGTGTGTGTGTGTGACAATAATGCATCTGCTTAATCTTCTGCGGTATCAAAAGCTTTACTTTTAGAATTTCATTGGAAACTTTTCCCCATCCACCCGACAGCCCTGATCTTGCCCCTTCAGACTTCCTTCCATTCCCACAAATCACAAGACTTTTAAAGGGAGCACAATTCGAGCCACTCTCGAATGCCTCACCTGGTAGTTGTAGGTCAAAGAGCCCAGAATTCTTCAGGGAAGTGGGAGAGAAATGAAAACACTGTCTTTAGAATGGTACAGATCTAGATGTTGGCTGAGAAACAGTGGCTTCACATTTTCATCTGTTATTGTGTTTTAATGAAGGTTTCTGTGGTTTTTCTGTCATCCTTTATTACTGGATCTCATATTATCTCATTTGATCCTTTTAGAAATCCACTGTCTTATATGGAATAGGCATTTTCCCACTTGGCAATTAAGGGATAGGAGCTAAAGGCTACGTTAGTGACGTCGAATCCCATGGTTAACTAGACGGAGTAACTGAGCATAAACAATTCCCATGACTCTCATTTTTGTTCTTTTCTCTTAATTTAAGAATTGCAGGTATTCCTAGTCAAATAATCTTTACCTTACCAAATAAATTACTAGTAATATCCTGTTTTTAGGGGGTGTTCCTTTCAGAAGAGACACACAGGAAAGATATTATCCACCCAGCATCCACATTACCGTTTGCAAATCTAGGTGCTACCATCAAATATCTCTGATGCCAAGCAACATAACATTGAAGCCACACATGTGTGCATTGCACACATGTGGGGCGTCCTGTAATCTGTATCATAGGCATCATTAACTTTAAGCAATTAGTTCAATGTCCTGGTTTCTGTTGACAAGTGCTACTATTTTTAGAATTTTTCTCCATTTCTTGCATTGCTTGTTCATTCTAGCATCTCCTGAGAAGAAAAGCATCACATTTATGTTCATCCTTTTGAAGCTTCTCCATTGCAGCCAAAGGTGAACTGTCACCGTAATTAAGTCCAGTGTTACTTTTAAGGAAGTTCCGGCTTTGAAAAAGCCGGTGCTAAAGGTGGTTACTTTAAATACAAACCAATCATGAACTTCAGGGCCACTTCTGGGGACTCTCCTAATGACTATCAATCACTCAAATTGGTTTATGGCTGCACTAATATACCCTAAAATAACTTAGTAGAAGGCATGATTGAACCGTCACTTGGCAGTCTGAGTCATTTTCTTTTTTAACAGGCTTATTTCCTACCAATTACTCCCCAGGAAGATATCTCTGTTGGATTTCAGTGGCAATGTGTAGAATTATTTTTACTTCCTTTTGCCCCTCTTAGAAACAGGGAGAGTTTATACAATGGAGCTATGTTATCAAGGGCATCAGAGGGAATATCATAGTATATTTTTCAAGTCTAAACTGTAAAAGCAAGATCATCATAGGCACATGATAAGACTGTTGAAATAGGATATAATAAAACTATGGCCAGAGACATTTTAATTACTAAACATCATGTAGTGATCGATTTTCTAGGGCATGCACCACTTTGCAAAACCCTCGAAAGTCATTGCTAATAGAAACATAACTTCAGTAAGGTCTTCAGTGATTCTGTATCTAAAACAGCACATGGATGTATTGTCCATGGATCCACTGTGGTCATTTTAAAAGGAACATATAACTGAATTATAGGGTTGACCCGGGGTTGGAGCCTTGGAAGGGACAGAAAAATTCCTGTTTCTAATCCTCATTTAGTTAGATGTGAATCTTAGAAAATGTTTGAAAGCTTAGATTCTGGTTTATTTACCTGTCATTTTCCCAAGGTATATGGATCTTGGGATATGTATTTTTTCACATTTTACAATGATCATAGGTTACATTGTAGGTGTGCTTCATAACATACAGTGGGCTGAGGGACTCACTGTTTAAGTTGAGCACATCGGTATTTTACAGTGAGCCAGTGATTATCATAGTTGGGAGACAGTTTCACTCTGACCTGGTCTTACTGGTGATCATGCTTTGCCACCGAGTGTGTGGTTGCCAATCATGGAAAATGTCCCATAGCCTTCAAGATGTTTGAGAGATCCAAATTTTAGATAAAATAGGCTGGCCTACCCACCGCAGCTTAAACATTCTAAAATCGTGCCTATTTTAGACTCGAGAGCTCTGCTTCATTCCACTGAACACTGTGCACTTCATCTCATGCTTCATGGGCAAGTTCAGAGACAGAAGCACTGAATGAAGAGCATCTGGCAAACTGCCAATGCCCTGCAGCTGCTGCATGTCCAGGTGGGATTTTATGGAGCTTTGACAGAAGAAGTGTCACTCAAGTGTCAGCACCATGGTCTTCTCACTGCAGGAAGGGGAATAGTGGATGGCTTAGTGGGCATGGCAGCTACAATTAATCCTCCGGGCGAAAAAGCCTCTTACTTAAGCAGTATTAGTCACTTCTAAAAATGTGTTCCTAACCACCAGGAACCATATAGAATGCCTGGCAGATCCAGAAAGTTAGCATCACCTTATTCTTCCAAGACAACTCCAGCAGCAACAGTAAAATCATATTCTCTATGTCAACATAAAAGGCAACAGCAGATCATGACGCACAAGTATGAGCAATTAGTTGAAATACTAGGGATCATGTATGCCGCATAGACCCGTATAATGTAATCCGTCATTGGGCACAATTGCTGAATAGGATGATCTTTTCCTTATTGCTGCATTTTGGATCTCTTAATGGGGTGAGCTTCCTTGAAACATGGAGGACAGAGGCAAGAACTGAACACATGAGCCTGCCTTCACTCAACAAATATTTTCTTTGCATTTGCTTGTGGTTGGAATTATATTTTAATTTCACCAGAATAACAAGGTACGACAAACAATCCCATATCAATAATTTTCTCTTAATGCATCTAATCACTTCCAAAGTACTGTAGACTTGCAAGTTTACAAATTGATTGTTTTGTTTTGTTTTAAAGAGTACTGATCTCTCAAACAAAACCAAAATAGCCACAGAGGAAATTCTTTAAACTCTACACAGCCTAAAAGTGAAGAAAGTTACCTTTGGTATTAATAGACATATATTCTTCCTGTCCTCTTCTGAAAATTTAATATGCTTATGAAAACATTTCAGCTGTCAAACCAAAACAAAATAAAGCTTCTTACATGACTTATTTAGAATTGATCTTAAGGTATACTATCCCTAATTTAGTTCAACCAAGTGATATTCAGATAGAAATACCACAAACCTACATCGATTGTGTCAATCTTGATGGAGCGTTCCAGATAGGATTGGGTTGAACTGCTTCCTATGGTTTCCAAGGCTGTCAATCCCATGAGAGAGAACTGTCCCATTTTTTTCCCTCTTGGAGGGAGTTATGGGTTTGAACTGTGAGCACGCGGTTAGTAGACCAATACTTAAACCTCCATGGCCCCACTGCTCCTTGATGTCTACATTGTTGCTATTCTTAGGCACCACCAAGTCAATGGAGACTCATGGAGTCTGTATGTACAACGGAATGAAATGTTGCACTGTCCTCCACCATCCTGAGAACTGTTGAAATATGGGGACCCATTCTGGTGTCCGTTTTGTCAATTGGCTCCTTGTGGACATTTTTTCTTTTTCACGGACCCTGAAGTTTTCATATTTTGATATTTTTTCCAATGGCTGATTTCTCTTAATAACGTGTCCAATGTACAGGATACACTATTAAAATAACTAAAGTAATGACCTATAAATATGTATAAACTTTAGTATCTGATAGCTCATATCTATATATGTATACACATAAATATGTATGTGTGTGTGTTTATAAGCACACACATCTGTATTAGAACTTTATTGTGTTATTATTACATGGTTTAAATTATAAACATGCTCTATGATAAAAAATATGCATCTTATCGTTGTCAATTAACATGCACATCTTTTGTAGTTCACTTGGAGAATTGGCTTAAAGACAAGAAACCACAGTAGAACATCTCATTGACATTCAATAGGGAAATAGCACTGACAGAATGTTACAAGACTAGTGGGGATCCAGGCCAAGAGAGTAGATTAAAAACAGTCTGATGGCTGTCTTAACATTTTACAAGGCAAGCAATATGATCAAGTTGTTGAGCTGACATCATAAAATCATTTGAAACCAAGATTGGGTTCTGTTTCAGAGACTCAATTTTTATAACCTTGCTACTTTGATTAAACGGTGCATCTCCAAAGCTTTAGAAAGTAGGCCAGCTATATAGATGGTATACGCACAGCCCACTCATTCACTCACACACACTTTCTTATAAACCCTCAAGGACAAATGAGCAAACTTTTTTTCTGGAATTGAATTTCAGCACCACCTCATTTATTTGACCACTTATCTGGATCTCAGTTTATAAACATCACATACTTAACACCAAACGGTGACATGCATTTTCATACAATACATCATCTTGGCAGCTCACACACTTTCTAGACAAGTAAAGGCGGCAAGGGCCTGTTTTCTCATCTTACACAGGAACATTTTTCAGCACCCTTCTCCAGAAAAATATAGTTCATCATTCCTTTATACACCCACACAGGCATTCAATAACTGATGACATATTCAAAAAATGAGTAATTCTCTCATTAACTCAGTGCACATTTGTTCCACACTCACTGTGTGCTGAGTACCCAGTGTGGTAATGTACTGACATGCTATCTGCTTTTACAGAGCTACTTCCAAGAAATATCACTAATTGCATTCACAAACTTTACAATATTCAAGAAAGAAGACCTCTAAGTGGCCAATACATTGGTTCACCTATCAATTTAAGAAATATTTTTGTAGATGTTACACTTCAGGCCTTTTTGAATACCAAATAGAATCTTATTACCTGCACACAGCTTTTGTTCCTGCAGCACCATGTGTGTAGGTAAACAGTGTGGCTCGTCAACATTTTTGTTTTTGGAAGAGACCAGATAAGTAAATATTTTTGGCATTAATGTTGCAGGTGTTTTTACAGTTACATTTTTTTAATGGTTTCAGTCTGCTATAGATTTTGGATTTCAGGACTTGGGGGTGAGGGGGAGGATACTTCATTAAAGAATGTTTGTGAAATATGGATCTGAACCAGTGACTCTTAAATGGGTGTTATTTTTGTACCTTAGGGACACATGGCAATATCAGGACATATTTTTGATTGTCATTATGTGGAAGGAGTGCGCCTGACACTGAACAAATGTGCTTAATATCCTACCATACCCAAGTTAAGCATACACCAAAGAATATGGCCTCTTAAATTGTTTGTAGCACCCTGGTTGAATACCACGTGTCTAGACTATGGTAGACTATGAAACAGCATTTTCCCCCGCATTACAATTCTTCAGCTGTGATACTACTATATTAAATCCTTATGTGACTTAGAGACATATTCTTTTCATTTATAGTCTATCTTTCCTTTATCACTGATGGAATGGATTTAAGCTGGTTTCTTTTCCTCTTTAAGTATCCTCTGATATCTTCCATGTGACAGCATAATTGAGCAGTAAAATTCTCAACAGGATGACAGTAAGAGATAAAGGACATTTCTTTACCCATAATTAATCTCATTGCCTTTAAAGTTTTGCTGGATGTGGCTATTACTAAATGTTTCAGCTTCCATAATACTCATTTTCTATTAATGGCACGGTAAGAAAATGTCTATGTCTCAAGGTTATAATCAAAGGTGCTGACTTGGTCTCCCTGATTCAGAAGCAAAGACCTTTGGTATGTCAGCTCTGATGGGGTCAAAGCCCAAGGGTTAGGACTTTAATCTCTTTAATGAATTTTGAATATTCCTTTAAAAATGCAGTGTTATTTCTATAGGTCATGCAAGAGGCCATTTACATCACGGAAATCATAAAATACAAAAGTAAGAAGAGGTCTTTGTGCAGTCAAGTGGATTCAGAGCAGAGCTAAGCAGTGGGGTGTGCGGCTTAAAGTTCATACAATTAACCTGCAATGTAAATAAAGGGGCAAAAAAGAAGCTAGTTTCACAGATAAATTGAACTTTGGACTACTAGTTTGATAACATTAGCTCTGTATTTGAGGCAGGAATGTTTCAATATTCATGCTATAAACTATGGCTTTTCTAAGAAAGAAGGAGGGTTTCACTAGGGAGATTTGGAATGGTCATCCTTTATCAATATCACTGATGCTATTGGCTGGCACAACACATGTGTTGCTGTTGCTGTTGTTAGATGCCATTGAGTTCATTCCAACCCACAGATACTCGACACACAATATGAGGAAACATGGCTCGGTGCTTGTCATTCTCATGAGTCTTCCTATGCCTAGCACCATTCTTCTTCGTCTTCTTCTTTTTTTTCAATAATTAAGTCATTTTATTGGGGGCTTGTGCAACTCTTATCACAATCCACACACACATCCCTGTGTCAAGCACTTTTGTATATTCTCAAAACATTTGCTTCCTACTTAAGCCCTTGGTATCAGCTCCTCATTTCCCCCTCCCTCCCCACTCCCCCCTCCCTTATGAACCCTTGATAATTTATAAATTATTATTCTTTTGTCATATATTACACTGTCTGATGTCTCCCTTCCCCAACTTCTCCACTGTCTGTCCCCCAGGGAGGAGGTTATATGTAGATCCTTGTAATCTGTTGGCCTTTCTCCCTCACCTTCCCTCCACCCCCTGGTATTGCCACTCTCACCACTGGTCCTGAGGGATTCATCTGTCCTGGATTCCCTGTCTTTCCAGTTCCCACCTGTACCAGTGTACATCCTCCAGTCCTGCTGGATTTGTAAGGTAGAATTGGGATCTTGATAGTGCAGTGGGGGGAGGAAGCATTCAAGAACTAGAGGAAAAGTGTATGTTTCATCATTGCTTCACTACACCCTGACTGGCTCATCTCCTCCCCACAGCCCTTCTGCAAGGGGCTGTCCAATTGCCCACAGATGGGCCCTGGGTTCCCACTCTGCACTCCCCCTCATTCACAATGCTATGGTTTTTTTTGGCCTTTGATGCTTGATCCATGATCCCTTCGATGTCTGGTGGTCTTACAGGCTGTTGTGCTTCTTCCATGTGGGCTTTGTTGTTTCTCACTTAGATGGCCATTCTTTATCTTCAAGCCTGTAGAACCCCAGACTCTATATCTTTTGATAGCCAGGCACCATCGGCTTTCTTCACCACAATTGCTTGTGCACCCGTTTTTGTAAGCAAGTGTGGCAGGAAGGTGAGCATCTCAGACTGCCAAATTGTTAGCACCATTCTTAACAAGTTAACTGCTATGTTGGGACTTGTAAAAACACTTTTAGAGTATCTTCCTAATAGAAATACCTCTGCTGGTATCAGGAATGCTAGTGATAACAATCACACTAGCAGTGATGACAACAACTGCTCACATTTTATGGAGCATGTGCTTTATGTGGATCACTATCTAACTTCTTGATTATCATCCTCCTAGAAGTCATTTAAATGAGGGACTCTGCAAAATCCTTCCTTAAATTTAGGACATAAACTAAGACACAGCCTAACAATAAGGCTTACCCGAGATCCGAGCTAGTGTAAAGATACTCTAAGTTGCAGCCTTTGGGTAACAGTCAAAGGAAGCACAAAGCAAATGTGACATGTGAGAAGCAAAACAGTTGCCACTGAGGTCATTCCCGTTGCAGTCTCACTGTAGAGAACTATGCTCCGTGGTTAAGACCTTTTAGAAGATGGCCAATCTTTTCTTCCTAGGAGCTTCGTGGTGGACCCTTTCCATTGTAGCCAGCATTTCATGGTTTGTGCCACTCAAGGATTCCCAGAGGGGCAAAAAAAAAATGTCCATTTTCATAGTTCCCCCATCCCCATAGTTCATTTAGTTAACCTAGTGCCACTATTTGATTCAGTAAGAAAGGTTTCTGTGACCAAATACATTTAATGAAACCCCTTTTCATATTTGCCGCTTAGTCAATCACAGCATATTAGCGTAGCACATCTAACCTTTTTCAATTTGTGATTCTTAGACTTTTCCATTTCACACCAGAACCTTGAGTTTCCCTTTTTAATTTCTCTTGTCTTATATACCACATAGCGCTATAAAGAATTCATGTTTGGAATCTACAGATCCAGACATTTGAAACCCATTGAATTAAATAATAGGCCTGTATCAAAGTGTTCAGGGTATGGAGCATAAAAAATGCAATAGCCTGTGGCCATCAAGTAAATTCTGCTCATGGCAAACCTCTGTGAACGGGGAAAACTGCCCTGTAGGGCTTCCCATGCGATAATCTTTACAGGGGCAGACAACAGGATCACTCCGTGACCACAACCTCTGTCTCTCTTGGACTGACTGCTGGTTTCAAACTCCTTCTCTCTAGGTTAGGAAGCTCCTAAAACATACCAAGATTCTAATAAATATAATAGGAGTATAAAAATGGTTTAGTTTAAGAGATGAGTTTAATGCATATTATAAATGCTACTAAAGGTAATATCATATAATGGTGCTGTTTTCACAAAAAAACTCTTTTCTCTCCTTTGGCTATTTTACTGCCTATTATCTAGATTAAATTATTTAAAGCTCTGTAAGAAACCACCTCAGAACTTAGTAACAAAACAAAACTCCAAATCTCAGTGCCAGAGATCAATGCTGACTCATAGATACTCAATAGATCAGAGTGGAACTGCCCCTGAGGGTTTATGAGACTAAATCTTCATGGCTGTTGAAAGGCTTGCCTTTCTCGTGGAGCCAATTATGGTTTCAAACTGCTGACCATGCAGTTGGCATCCCAATGTGTAGCCCACAACACAACCAGGGCTCCTGGCTTACCGCAATGGATAACTAATCATTTCTCCTTATTATGTAAATCTCATGATTCTGTAGGCCAATAATTTAGACAGAGCTCAATTGGGGGAGATAGGCCATAACATGGGACCCTGGCTTTTTTCACAGGCTTGAAATATCACACTGCCTCCATGGTTGGTCCTTCCCCGTTTCCTTTCTTCCCCCCCACCTTCTTGCTTTTGTCCCCTTCTGGCATCTTTCTTGTTCAATAGTCTTTCCTAGACTTTCTCATAGCGTGATAGTCACTGTGAAGAAGAGGAAGAGGTCACTTCTAAATTGAGGCTGCCACCTCTATCAAGCTTGTGCTCCGAAATCAGAGCTCGTCACATCTGGTGTCCTCATTTCCTCAAAATGCGAGTCACAGAGCAGTCTAGATTCAAGAAAGGAAAATAGAGTCTATTTCTAGATGTGAGCGCATATGCCGTCTATTTAATATTTCATAATAATTTTCAGAATGGATAACAAAGAATGGCTTAATGGTTGTGGGCACGATTAAATTATAAGGGGAGTCCAAAAAGGTAACTGCTATCAAACATTTTGTATGATCCCGCAGAGGTGGAAGACATTTTCACAAAAGCAAGAACTAGAACTTGTTCAGATTTAGCTATAAGACATACGAATATGATACCCCAGGGACTGCAGATATTCGGGGAAGAAAGCTCAGTATTTCAATTCTATAAAAACTTTTAGAAATTTCCTTGTAGATGTATACATTTCTTCATGCACAGGCAAGAATATGTTAATCTATACATCACTTCATCTGAATCTTCACTCTTAGTGTTTCTATATATTTAAAACTAATTTCGCCCCAAAATCTTAATATCCCATTTATTTTCAATGAAGCTCAACAGAACCCTTGTGGTTACTTTACACTTTGAGCAGGGGCTCCAGGGTGGATTTCCGCATTGCCATGACATTTCTGTGAAGGGATCAGGCTCTCATCTTTGTTATGCGTTACTGTTTCAATATGAGGCTGCTTTTAATGAATTACCTTAAAAGTCATGCGGATAGCCACACAACTCATAATTGGTATACAAAGCCCTTGATATATTGGTGATTTGTTGAAAGTCCAGTAGCAGGAATTTAAGAAATCTAGCGAAATGAAGTTTCTCTATCTTGAATTTTTTAACTTTAAAATTGCAATATTTTCTTTCTCATAATTAATATATTCACAGCAATAACACTATTATTAAAGGAATAAATACCTGTAGAGATGATAAAATGACATCGGACTGTGGATATAGATATAGATATAGACGATATAGATATAAACACACATATTATTTTCAAACTAATAATCTTATGGCTATCTTGTGCCTCACATGATTTTTAGTGATATCTCTAGCTTCTATACACTGGATTTCAGGAAGCTTCCCCATCAATTTGTGACAACTGAAAATGACTCCAGACATTCCTAAGTATTCCCTGGAGGGAATATATTTACCCAGTTGAAAAAATCACTGATATGGAATTTTAAAAAATTAATAGATGGCACAAACAAAATAAATAAAAAATGACATCAGAGGTAGAGCACAGTACCCAAAAACATTCAGTATATTATAAGTTAAATAGTGAGGGTAATTTTCAAATATTGGCATCATCAGACATCCAAGAAAGTAATGATTTCCCCTGCATATATTGTTGTACAATGATAACCTCATGGATTATTTTTAAATTATGTTTCTTGTTATACAATGAAATATTGTCATTATGGAGAACATGAAGCATGCTTGATATTTGTCATTTTAAACTATAATTACTGTAACAGATAGCACACGATCAATACAGACATGGTAGAGGAGCTTAGTAGAGCTTTAGAATTACAATTTCCAACAAATCCAGGCCTCTAGGGTATCAGTTTAAAGTGTTAACTACACCGTGTTAATATCAAGTCACATTGGAGACTTCTTAAGCCAGAAGTCATCAGAAAAGTTAAGTGTAAGAAAGATTCAGCATACGATAGTTTTAAAAGTCAAAGGCAGGTCTGTTCATCCCTATGGTAAAATTAAGCCAAGTCTTAATTCAGCAGAAATTTAAATTAGAAGAATTAGAGCTTAAATAAGTTATTTTTCAGCTCTGGGAGACCTCCTTTAAAAAATTGGCTATTTCAGCTTAGTTGAACTTTGATTTTTTTCAAATAATGGTCTGTTACTATTACCCAAGACTTAACCCATGATATAAAATAAAACATAGGTCATTTGATCATCACAGCTTTCTATATTGAAGTAAATCAGATAGTAAATCCTTTATTGGATATTCTATATTCTTATAGGTAACATCCTAATGTAAACTATGGTAATTTCAGGACACACAGGAAGTCGGTAATGTTTACAGTAGGGAGACATGTACTTGTACTAATGCAGGGACCAACAATGATATTTTATATTGGTAGAACACGGTTAATTTGTCTCACTCTCCCTTTTCAATCTTCTTTTCCATCCTGTTTGTCATTGTGAGCATCTAGCCTATTCTTTCTGGTTTATGTATTAAAAGCCCTAAGCTAATGACTCCTTCCAACCCCAAACAGCACTAAAGAGATCTCCAAATGGCCCCATTCTCAAGCGACTCCCCAACCTCTCTGCCATGGCAGCTTTCTCAGCATTCTGAGACCCTATGGTACAAAGTCTTCAGGACAACATTGTAAGTTGTGTGAGACTGAGGAGGAGTTTGATTTTGTTGTTGTTGTTGGCCAAAAGACACAGAGGGGATTTTGGTTTAGTTGTTTCTAATATGAACTTTCATATTAGAACTTTCATCAACTTCGCCAGTGCTGTGATGTGGGAAGGCACCAGTTATCTTCATCCTTGGAACAGTTCAGGGTTCTTTAGTGGAAGCTGGACTTCTATTTAGCTCCAATTTTTGCTACCTCAGTATTATATTTCTTTCCTGTGCTAAGTCCCTTATCACAGTACCATTTACTTTCTCAGTTACTTCCTAAGTCAATCAATAGTGCTCCTGTTTCCTTCTCATCACTGCTTTATAATCTGTGCCTATGTCTCTTTGTTTAATTTTACTAGTTTGTCAGGAGAAAGTCAAAGTGAAAATGTACTCGCACACCCAGGATTAATTGGAAGGGAATGCATATTACTTCCAAATATGGAAGTGGGAAGAGGAAAGAAATACTTGTACTTAGAGCCATTATACAAAAAAGAATGTGTCAGCATTCCATTATTTAAAGAGTCAAAGGTACTGGAATGTTAGCACAAAACAACTTTCCAGGAATTGACAGAATATTTATGTATCTCATTAAAGGGATTAAAGGTTGAAATCACTTCCTTATCTGTGTTGAAACATTCAGAACCCATCCAGCAGGCTGGTTAACTGACTGAAATATGTCTTCCCTGTTCCTGTCCCAAAGAATGGTGATTCAACATAACACAGACCAATGAACAATAGCAATATCAGATGCAATTAAAACTTGGCTGAAGGTAATTAAGAGATGGTTGCAGGAGTGTGCATACATGGATCTTTTTAAGAAATTTAAGCCAAATTCAGAAGAGGATATAGAACTAGAATATCATGACTGATCCTGTCTGGAACTTAGCAAAGAAGAAAGAATCCCAACATTGTGAAAAGACACACAGCTGTGGAGATGAAAACGAATGACAGCAAATGTGGCGAAGAATGAAAATGTCATTCAGAACCTGTACATAGTCCAAGAGGCAGTCCTCGAACGGAACAAAGGGATATTGCCTAGTTTAATATCAGAAAAAGGATGCATCAGGGTCATTATCTTTTTTTTTTTAATTTCCACAAGTACATTTATTTATTTATTTTTAAGACATTTTATTAGGGGCTCATACAACTGTT
>NW_022111373.1:129972426-129985169 GCF_000313985.2 Echinops telfairi
GTGAGAAGCCCTGGGGCAGCAGTGGGTTATTCTCTGGGGATCTAAATACAAGGCAAGGACTTGGAATGCATCACCTAACCTGCAAGGTGGTCAAGTGTCAGAAAAGCACAGAAGCCATACTTATCTGTCATCTGAGCAGCTATTAATCAGAACGGTACAGCAGTGAGTTTGGGGTTCCTTACATCAAATAGTCCTCTGCGCAAGTCATCCAAGAAGCCTGACTATCTGAAGAACAGTGTTGGGATCTGGACGAAGACTCAATAACCATTTCTGATGGACAGATGCCATCCCTTGTTGACTTAAAGTGAAAATTCACTACCAGTGACTCAATTCTGACACGAATTGACTCTGTAGGTCAAGGTAGAACTGCTTCTGTGGATTTGTAAGGTTGGAATTGCTTAAGGGGGCAGAAAAGCTCTTCTTTCTCCTGAGGAGTGGCTGGCTGTCCACTCGGCTATCGGGGCCCCTTGATCAACGTGGCAGGGACGTAAAACACTCACTGTCTAAGACAATAGACTAAAGCCATCCGTATGGATTATGCCTCAGCATAATGGGGAAAAAAATCTTTATAACTGGACCAGTAAACAGCATCAAACTATTGAAACTGTCAAAATTCAAATGATGTATTATGTTAGGCAAATCTGATATTTCAGATACAGATATATGTGATATATGTAATATAAATATATTTAAAAGAAAAAATCCTGTGTTGTGTGGAGACCTGAAAGGCACTTGGTACAGTCCATATGCATATACACCAGTACATTATTGCACAGTTAACCACAAAGTCAGAGGATGTCTGCTGCTTCAAATGTTTATAGCTACAGAAACACTATCTAGAGTAGCTGGGACTCAGAATCAGTCCATGGCTGTGTGTTGTTTTTGTTGTGGTTTTTCATTTTAAGCATATGAAAGCTGGACAATACCTAGACAAGACCGAAGTAGAGTGGGTTCCTTTGAATTATGGTGTTGGAAAAGGATGTAGGTTATTCTACCAAATGTCAGAGCAAATTGATCTGCCTTTAAAATAATACAGAGCAATTTGTTCTCAGATGCATGGGTGGTGAGAATTCTAAGCACATGCTATAGACATGCTATTAGGAGAGACCAGTCCCTAGAAAAGCACACGATGCTCAGTAAAGTAATGGCTCAGCAGAAAGGAGAAAGACCCTCAAAAAATAGATGGGTGTGGTTTATGCAACGATGACCTCAAACATCACAATTGATGTACGATGGCACGTGACCTGGCCGTATTATATTCTGCTGTAGACCAGATCATTTTCAATTGAAGTCTGAGTCACCATCAACAACAACATGATTATCGGATACTAGGTGTGATTACTTTTGTTTTCCATGATAAGACACAACACAAAGGTGAAAGAATTACTTGTTATATACTGTTACACAAGGAAAAGACTACATAGACTCAATTCTGGAATATGTGGACCCCAAGCAAGAGCTGTGGAGAGTAGCTATCTATGCAAATTAGTTACTTTTCAATGGATCCCTGTTAATTGTCTCATTTCAATAATTGTGCAGGCTTTGGGGGAATAGAAGGTCTCCCTAGTTTTTTGTTTTAATGATCCAAGATTAATCAGGGTGGGTGCACAGTGGCCCCTGAGTGTGAAAGCCAATAAAGGAAATGGTTGGAGAATACAGTCAATCAGGCATTCAAGAAATGGAATTGAGAGACCTTAAGTAGAACCTCATAACAGGGTCAGGAGAGCACTCCAAAAATCAATAAATTAATAAATAACAAAATAAAATAAAATTACATCACAGGAGTTAATATCATTTCCCAATCCATTAGACGTTTACACTTTCGCGCATTTAAGTTTTATTTCAACTTCAGAATAATAGCAAGTTAAAAGATAAAAATTAGAAAGACCATTGTTTTGTGTATTGACTCTCCCAATTAAAAAAAACAAAACCAATTCCATTACAGAGAGGTTAATTCAAGCCCAATATTCTGTTAAGATTTATGGTGTTGCCAGGTATTATACCAACAGTAGATCTGTCTATTTGATGGTGTTATCATTGGAAACTACGATAATAGAGAGAGATAAAAAGATAATAATATTCCTATTATAAATTGCATAATATTTTATGTAAAAATCACTACCATCAAGTTGATTCTAACTCATAATGACCATATAAGGTAGTGTAGAACTGCCTCTGGGGGTTTCCAAGAATGTAACTCTGGGAGTAGAAAGCCTCATCCTTCTCCCTTGATTGGGTGATGCTTTTGAACTGACCTTCTTGTTTGAAGCTGGACCAATACTGGACCATTAGGGCCCCTCATATTATAGGAATAAAACACATCCAGGTCATCATCAGAAATTTAGAATATATGCCTATTTTACATAGGTAATACGTATCCTAAAATTTTGGTACTAGCTATCCTTTCCTCCCAAGGTATAGGCATATTTTGCATATGAATTTACTGAAAATTAGGGTGTAGATTGCTGATTTAGCTTAATGAATATTAACATTTATGTTACATAATTAATGTGTTGTCCCCAAAGACAGTCACATTCAAAGTATGTATAATCTCATAGTTTTTTCATTTCTTACTTTCTATCTTGGTAGCAGATTAAGGGAGCAGCTTTTTTCCCCAATGGTAGCTGTCAATGAAAGCAAGTAGAATTAGAACTGCCCTTGTCAGTTTTTCTGGATAAGGAAAAAGGAAGCCATTTTGTTCTCTCAGAACCACTGGTGCGTTTGAACTGCTGGCCTTGTGCTTGATTAGCAGTCCCATTCAGAACCCACTCTGCAATCAGGACTCACTGGGAGTCAGGACTGACTTTGCTGAGAGTGAGTTTGTGTGTTTGTTTGGGGAGCTTTCCTTTGTAGTGATGTCGTATGTAAAGCACTGGTGAAAACAGAAGAGATGAGCACACAGTTGGCACTGTAACATCCATAACCATCCTCAGGCCTAGAAAAGTCACACTAGCAGAAAATTATTGTATGGGCCATGCTGTAAGGACCCAAGAAAATTCAATGAAGGACAATAATTTGCCTGGAGCATCTATGGCCAATAATTCTTAGGGGCTGGGAGGCAGAGGAAAAAGATGAGAGGAAACCTACGTAGAAAAATATAAGAAATAATAGGATATGTGTACTTTTCCAAAACAGACATAAACATGACAGCTATCGTGAGATGCATATTTAGCCACGAGAAAAAGACTTCAGGGGAAATATTAAAGTTACATAAAGAAAAAATATACATATGTATATATTTTTTTTATTTCTAAAATTAATAGTGTCAGTTCTGGAAAAAATACGACACACAAAAAAGGACACTCTGAAGGTTGAAGTGAGAGAAAGATGTTCTACTCCTACAGAGTTACAGTCTTGGAAACTCCCAGGGATGCCACTACCTATGTCCTATAGGTGGTTATGAGTTGGCATAGATTTGGATGGCACAGAGTTTTGATTTGGATGGTTGAAGGAGCTTAAATCCTGGGCTGCTAATTGAAAGGTTTTCAATTCTGGAACGCCCTGGCCTCTCTGTGGGATTAAGATGTGCTACTATGTTTGCATAAAGATTGCAACCATACGAGCCCTGTGGAGACTGTCTATGCTCTCCTATAAAGACGCTATGAGTCAGAATCTATTCAGTGAGGTCGAGTTGGCTTTATTTTGTAGCTGTTCTTGTTATAGAAAATATATTGATTACCTTGATAGCCAAGTAATAAATACGACTATAGATTATCACAGAGTAATTAAAAAAGGTTGAGCAGGACTATTTGATATATTATTTCCACGACCCCAAATATTGCTGAAGTGATAGAGTTATACAAATGTGTTTTTTTTTCCTGGTTAGTTTTAAAATGTTTAAGAAATATATTCAGCCAGATCTGAAAAAGTTCAATTTATGCCATTAAGCCTACATATATTTTCACTACAAAAGGAATTGCATTTTAAAGTTCAATCTTAGCAAACTGAGCATCTTAATGAGGCAGGTATTTCTCATAGGCCAAGTTTTTTTTTTCTTCAAAGAAATAATACTTCTATGCTTTTAGAAAAAAATATTAGACATCTTTCAACTCTGCCCTTCTAAAAACATCTGAAAACAATATATTTTAATGGAAGCTGAAGCAATTCCATCCCTTTTCTTTCAAAGGAGTCCATTTAAAGCATTTTGTGGGTACTATGGAAGTTAATAATCAGAGAAAAGAAAATTAAAACATATGAAACACATATATGCCCACTTTATTATCTTTCTACAATTGCATTTTCTATAATAATAATAGTTATTATTATTATTTACTTTCAGGACAAGAGTTTTAATTTCTGAATTAATTTAAATTCTGGTTTTAATTTAATTTCTTAATTCCTACAAGATCCATCCTTGTCCTTGAGAAGGACTTATCATTTGTTTGTTTGATTTTAATTTAAAATTGATTTATCATGAATGATTACTTATTTTCAAAGTCAAACCAAGCACATTGGCATCAAGTTAATTTCAACACATGAAACCCCTACAGTACAGAGTAGAACTGTGCCCCCCACAACCCCTGATTTAATGGCTATAAAGATTTATGAAAGCAAGAATCTCAACTTTCTCAGAATGACTGGTGCTTTCAAGCACCCACTTCATGATTATCAGCCCAACTCTTAACCCACTCTGCCACCAGGTATCCTTCTTTTGTTTAACACCACCTAATATTTTGAAGCAGTGAAGCCCAAATTCTGAATCAGAAGAATAGTCAATGTTATGGATTAAATTATGTCTCACCAGAAGCTGTGTTAGAATCCAAAGACCGAGCAGTGAAGTGAAATTATTTGGCATGCCTTTTCTACCCATCATCTATAACTTTCCCCAATCGAGTAGGTGGGATCATGCAAATTAGAAAGTTTTGCCATACTCCTGGATATCAACAAAGCCATCTCAAAAACAGGAACAGAACTAACGGGTATCAAAAAGATGACCCAAGAGTGATGCTTTTCTGCTACCTTTGCTCAGAGAAGATAGTCTAAAATGGTAAGGAGGAAGGCTTATAGAGTGAGGTGCCCTATTTGTGCGAAAGGAGCATAATTTGCATTCCTGCTAAGAGACTTGCCTAAGCAGAACAAAAATCAAAGCTGCGTAGCTGAAATACCAAACCCCAGATAGAGGTGTAACTGCCATTAGACAAAAAAGAAACACTGAGAACAAGAGAACTGTATTCGTAATATTTCTGATTCTGACTTGTAAACTGTTTCATTACATAATAAATCTCATAATCAGGTATTGCCCGTGAGTTCTATGTGGCCATTTTAATGGCTGTCAAACCTTGTGGAGAAGTAGACTCCAGGGAGAGGCAAGGGTGGTGTCTGGATAAGACGCTGAAGGTTGGAAGATGGAGGCATGTCTGACTTCTCCCTCATTGGTGTCATCCTTGGGTTGATGGGAATTTGAAATCGCCTCCCTTGAGTAGGCCTCCCTGTTATTTCTTCATCTCTGGTCCTGCTGTTCTTGGGAAGAGTTTTCTTTGTTCCATTAATGGTGTCCCAGGGAGTACAGGTAGGATGTGAGCTAAATCTAATCACTTCTGACTTATAAAAAGGGCAAAGTAGACATGAGAAAGCGCAAATTGGGGCCACTGAGAATATCATGAAAGCTGTTACTACAGACAATTAGATAGGGATCTTTCCACAGGACTGATGACTGGAAATTTTCCTTTAAAGTCAGTTCCCTCGATTTCAACTTCTAGTCTTCATGACTTGAGAACATACATGTCTTTCTTTATAATCACCCATTTGTGGTATGTCTATTGCAGAGTGATACAAAATTAAGACAATTCTTACAGTGATGGAGAAATTAAATCTTAACAGATTAATTCAACATTATCGGTATTAATATTACTAGTGTAGCTTTTGTTTGTTTGTTTTTGACATTTTTCAGTGTATTTTGCCCAGAAGAACATTCTGCAACAGGGGGTCTGACAGTGAGCAGCCTATGAATCTGTGGAGGGCCTTTTCACTTTGTTTTTGTGTTATTAAATTTTGAAATAGAATGAGCTATTGGTAAAATAGGGAGCAAGATATCCTTTCTTGATATAAATGTGTATAAACAGGGAAAGCACAGCTGACAGCATGTGATGGGACTCTCCCAGGGTAAATCGTTTCTGTCTCCCTCATGGAACTCCATGGTCTAAAGGGGTCTATGTTTTCATGGACTTTCCCTCAAGTTCAGACTCATTCGATTATCAATTCATCGTGTGGTTCTGGGACGGATTTAAGGATCCTTTTCTTTGCTTTGTCTGGTGCAAATTAATTATACCCATAAAGGAACTTGAGTTTCCAAATTCTTTTTCAACAAAAAAATAATTGGTGCTGACAAAAGTAAAAGATTGACTCAATGGGATATAAAAATAAAGTTTACAAATGCTGAATCTCTTTGCCATGCTGGTCATTTAATTTTTGTATTTTATGTTGTGCTAAAGCCATTGGATAAGTCTCAGCCTTATACTTGTGAATTAAAGTAATGTTCAACAAATAAGAACAATCATTGACTTGATTTAATAAGAAGTTGTAAATTTGTGATTTATCTAGGAAGAACAGGAATGTGAAATATCAATTTTTTCTTAACAATGTTATATTATATTCATTGTTATTGAAAAACATATACAGAGAGATAGAAAAACCAAACGCACTATCTTAACTCCCTCTAGGAGCTAATAGAATTGTTCCTTAACACTTCTAGATCAGTGAATATCAACCTGTGGGTCGGGACTCCTTTGGGGATAGAAGAACCCTTTCACAGGGGTCACCTAAGACATCAAAACACATCTTTCTGATGCTTTTAGGAACCAACACACCACTCTTCTCTCAGTCACCAGGCGGTTGCACCCACATGCAGATATGAAGACTGTTATCCATACTACACAAAATTTCAATTTATTTGCCATTTGAAATAAATAGTTCACAATATGTAATTACATATTGTTTTTGTGATTTATCACTATACTTTAATTATGTTCAGTTTGTAGCAATGAAAATGCATTCTGCATATCAGACATTTACATTGTGATTCATAAGAGTAGCAACATTACAGTTATGAAGTAGCAATGAGAATAATGTTATGGTTGGGGTCACCCCCACATGAGGAACTGTATTAGAGGGTCATGGCATCAGGAAGGGTGGGAATAGCTGCTTTAGACAGTAAAAGGTGCAGGTAGTCTCACCTTTTCCTGAGGAGCACCTGATTGATAGGTTTGAAACGCCTATTTTGTGGTGACCAGCCTGCTGCTTAACCCACAGTGCCAATATGACTCAATATTCATATTATTTGTATATATACAAATGTACATGCACATACACATAAATAAGTACACGTATATTTATAGATAAACACATTATAATGAAAATGAAATTTGAGTTTGATTATCCTACCAAATTATAAAAATTATTCAATCCACTGTTCACAAATATATACAAGCCTTTTATTTCCCAATTATCGCCCATGATGTACATATCTTTATGGACAAATAATTCAACGTGACAATCAATATAAAATGATTTTATTATATAAAACCAAACTCATTCTTAGAAGTGAATGATGTAGGCAAACATATCCCCTTTTTTCTATTTCTGCAATATTTTCTTGTGCTTGCTTGTAAACAAAGCTTAACTTTGGCAAATTTGATAGACCATACTTGTGTATCAAATTCAGATTTTAAATAGACTAAATATAACAGCATTGAGTCTTTTTTTTCAATTGATAAGGACTGAGCACCAACCCTTTGGATCTGAGGAAGAGTGATTTATATAGGCCCCAGTATACGAAACCCATGGCATAAGTTGGCAAGTCAACAATAGTACTATGAAATTATAGAAACCTTCATTTAAAAAATATAAAATTATGAAGTTTTTATCACTAAGAAATCCTCCACCTAGGTTTATATGCTTTGGAAGGCAAAGCTTGCATCCCTTGCACTTTTCCCCTTAGAATCTGCATCCTTCAATATACAAGTAAAAACAGTATTTTTGGTATCAATGCGAGACTCAACTTGTGTGTCTTTTAAAAGTTTTGTGCCTTTTAAACACTTAAGGTTTTGGAACAAAAAGTTTCAAGGGGGAATATATCAGGACCATAGGGGTAATGAGGTAGCTCAAAGATATCATTTTAATATTTACATATCACGATTAGGCATCATTAATATTACATATTAATAAAGTTTGCTGAAGATGATTCAAAGAGGATTTCACCAGTCCATTGGCAGGGAGTTGTCAGAAACTCAAGCTGTTTTCAAAAAAGGACTGGAACAAGGGATATCATTGCCTATGTCAGATGGATCTTGGCTGAAAGCAGAGAATACCTGAATGATGTGTGCTTGTATTTTATTGACTATTCAAAGACCTTGACTGTATGGATTGTCACAAACTATGGACAGCCTTGAGAAGAATGAGAAATCCAGAATGCTGCATTATGTATCCATAGAACCTATACACAGACCTATATGCAAATTTCAGAGCCATCCTTTCTGAGACTAAATATGACTTGAAGCATGTGCTAGTGAAAGTAACTACCACAATTTTTAGTGTGAACTATTCCGGAACATAACTAGCACACACAGACACAAAAAGTCACACAACTAGCCCAAGATCATACTAATGATGACGACAATGACATTTTCAATGATTTTGTCTAGCTATAGTCAACAATCAATGTATATGGATATAGGAGTCAAGAAGTTCAACTGCATAATGAATTGGAATGATCTTCTACAAATGTATTAAAAACAAAGGTGTCCCTTTGAGGAGGAAGATAAGTCTGACCCAGATCATGGTGGTTACAACCACCTCAAATAGAGGCGAAGCCCGAATGAGAGAAAATAAGACAGCTCTAATTAAAATGAACACATTGGCATGGTGGTTCCACAGAAGATTATGAAATCTATCATGGACTCCCAGAAGCATGAACGAAACTAAGTTGGGTAAGGAGTGTGAGAATGTACCTTAAAAAGTTAGCGAGACTTCATCTTGCTGATTTAGAAAACACCACTGGGAAAGAGGAATCACAAAAAGTGGACATTGTGCTTGGTAATGGAGGGGATCGGTGTGAACAAGAGAACCATCATGAGATGGAATGATAAGGTCGGGCAGGAATGACCTTAAACATACCAAAGATTGGAGACAATGCACGCAGCTGGGCAAAGTTTATTCTGCTGTCCACAAGGAAGCCAAGAGAAAGAAAGAAAGATCCAATGTGTTGACAACTACAGCAACGCAGTGTGTTGAGTGTGCTATATTCAAGACATCCTATGTCGCAGACATTACATTGAAGTTAAATTTTACCAAAACAGAATTGCTATATAACCTATCCATTTCATAGTGAAGGGAAATGAGATTTGCGCTATACAGTGAAACAGTGTTGATCTGCGATTGAATTGCCATTCTGTAAAACATTAAAACTTGGCTCCAAGATGGTCTATTATTCTGACTCTAAATTTCATAACTGCCATATTTTGTTGAAACGAATAAAAAATAAGTAAAACCTGGATATACGAAAGTCGGTAAATTAGACATAAAATTGATAGGAAGATTGAATGGTGCTGGATGAATTCCTCTTCATGTTTCCAGTGTTCACACTAAAGTTGAATTTTACGTGAGTTTTATAGAATAAAAAATGGAAATGATAAAGATACAGAGACTTGAGAGAACTAGAAAATTGAGAGAAATTAAAAATCAGTTTAATTTAAAGAAATTAAAAATAGGCTTTATTGAGCAGCCTCCTCTTTGACCTTGGACACAGACGCCCTTGCCGTATATCCAATGACCACCATGGATCCCATCAGTCCTGGGAGCCACTGGAAAGGACAAGGTGATGCAGGCCTGCTCCCACTTATATCCCAGTCACTGAAAGGACTCTGCCTCCCCAGACTGTTTCCTTAGTGCAGTGAGCTCCTCATTTCTGGCAGCCAGAATAATCACTCATGTTCTCTAGAGAGTTTTCATCTCTTGTCAAATAGTTCTACAGGGATGATTGCTCTTACTTCTCCAAAGATTTCCAAGATCACTTACTATGTAAATGACACTACTGATCATTTTTGTTACTCTCTTGTTTCTTGTTAATGTGGTGGTGGCTGGTACCCTAAGAATTTATTATGCTACCTGTGTTAATACAGGTAAACCAAAGAAATAAATCCATAGAAACTCATATATGTGTATGAGAGAGTATTATATAAAGGGAAGTTGTACATTAAGAAAGCACCCCAACCCAGTCCAGTCTAAGTCCATAAGTCCTATATTAGCCCTTATGTCTGATACCAATCTATAAAGTCCTCTTCTGACTCACAAAACACATGCAATAACGCCAAATGCAGGGAGATCACAGTGGGTAGAAAGTCTTTGGCTCCAGTGGTGTTGTAAGTAGCTCAGTGCTGGCAGGGGTTTCCATGTGGCTTCTCCAGTTTCCAGGCCTGCATCAAGGTAGGTCCATGTGGCTTCTCCTCATGGATGTCTTGCAGGGAATCAGCCTTGTCAATAGTGAGTCTCCAAAGGAGTGAGCTGAGACAGAGATATGTCTCCTGCTTCCAAGGAGGAAGTCCAGAAGTTCCCAGAATTCTCAGGAGAAAGCCAAGCCCACGCAGGGGCCTCAGTGGTTATATATGGATTGACAGGCTCTTCACTCCTAATCCTCCCCTTCACTCCTAATCCTCTCAAATTTACACCAGATTATGTAACTACCACACTGCCCCTAATAGGAGACTGCCTTTGGTGAACCATGGGCCATCCTCTGCTTGCACAGTACGGTGTGGAAGGCAGGGATGATGTGGATACTGGAAAAAAAAATCTGCCTTCTAAGAAGATTTTTTTATGGTCCAAGTAAAAGCAAGGCTATTAGATTCTACATAATCCCAAACAGTAAATTTAACATGACCAGAAAATAGTGATTTTTTTGCATTTTCCTACATATGTTGGGAAAGAATTGAATTAATGATTATCATTATCAAGCAAACAGTTGAGTGTGGTGAGAGTGATGGTAAGCCAGTATTCATAAAAAGCATGATGGATGAGCAATGATTCAACTTGCATTAAATAAATGACACTAGGAAATACAGCAGATACATTATTTAATAACAGGTGGTTCCAAAGAGCCATGTCATTGTCAGTAATATACATTTTGATTTTCCTTGGAGGGCAGCAGGTGGAGTTAGCCAGAAAAGACACATTAAATAATAAGGAACACAGAAAAAAATGCTTCCTCAACAAGCAATAGCAAGGAATACTGGGAAGAGTCTTCACATATGTCAAGTGTTCAGTAAATACATACTTTAATACCTCTTCTCTATCCTTATAAAAAAATCATCAACAAATCCCATTGCCTCAGAAAGGCCTATGGATTTTGAAGTAAAATCAGTAACCCACTTGTGTTTGTGGGTGTGGAGCCCACACAAATACAAGCTGGAATCGATTATACCCTCTGACACAGTCGCTGACTGCTGAGGACAATTTCTTGAGAGATTTACTGGGCGGCTTTGGGAACCAGTTAAGGCTGGTGAGCAGGTATTTTTCAATAGCACCGGGCTTAGAAGTCCATGAGCCATTTTCTATTCCAGAGCCCAGGTACTTAATCACTGCACTAAGAAAGCCTCGTATGTGCACACAGATCGGATTTAGGGTTTTCCTTGGGCAATGCAAATGCCTAGGCAAAAAACAAGGAAGGGGATTATAGAAAGAGAAGAAAATTACTCACTGTTGAACTGGGCCTATGGGTAATAGGAGAAAATAATAAAACAAATGGGAAAATGCATGTGGTCTGCTGTCCACTGTAAAGGGTGGTAGCTGATATGAGCATTTCACTTATATTTGAAATGTGACAGCAAGTTACCATCATTAGTCACAATGACTCGGGCATATCATGTAACATCACTCCCTGTCTGGCACTCAGGTATTTTCTTTTGAAGCCACCACTGGGCTCCATGCAGGGCTTCATTTGGCCATATCATGTATGCATTCTAAAATCAATTGCCATTTTTTCTCTTCCTCAAAAGCTGTTCTTCAAAATTCAGTTTTGACTCATTAGCACTCCATGTAGGCACAATAGAACTTCACAGGGCAAGATTTATAAGACTGTAACCCTTTAAACAAAGATTTCTAAGTCTTTCTTTGAAGATGCCTCTGGGTTGGTTCTCCCTGCCCACTTTTCATTGGTTAGTGATTAAAAACTCAGTCATTTGAACTAGCTAAGGACTCCTTGCATATTTATAGGAATATTTATTTCAAATATTTACCTATGTATCCACTTTCCCTTATAGTCTGTGGTTTCCCTGAGGGTGGAGATTGTCTAATTCATTTTTTGTTTTATTTCTACTGTGTATTCAGTAGTTTGCTGAATGAATAAATAAAAGAATGATGAAAATAATGCATGAAGAACAAACACAACTGAGCCACTTCTCTCTCTGGCTTACACTTGTGTCATTAAATAACAGAGTCAAGCTAGAGGGATGCTACCGTGCCTTCTAGGTCCATAATTATTAACACATTATTCAAAGTATATGTTCCCTCATGCTCATATAACTTTCCAGAGATACATATGAATAAGAGAATAAAGCACAAGACATACATGGACCTGGGGTAGAAATGCAAATTATTGATTTGAACAAGTACATTTATATTGGAAATAGAAAATTAAGGTTTTGAGAGCCACAAGTTCTATAAAATCTGTAGATCTCATTAAATGATAACAACCCAAACTCACTGGCCTCAAGCTCATAGGAATCCTGGAGCAGAGACTAGAACTGCCCGTGTGC
>NW_022111373.1:129986702-129989221 GCF_000313985.2 Echinops telfairi
ACAATGAGAATTCCACAACATTTCTTGGTTCTCATGAGAAACTTGACATGCATCAAGAGTCAGTTGTGTGAAAGAAACAAGGGATTACTGCATGGTTAAAAATCAGGAAAGGTAATGACAAAGAAAAAGAAAAAAATAAAGAAAAAAGAAAACAACACAACAATAACAGCAACAAAAGCTTGTAGTTAGTTTAAGGATTGTTTGTTGACCTTTAGGAGTGTTTTCCGGTAGAGTCTGATGGGGTGCCAAGACCTGGCCCAGAAGTCTATTTTTAGTATTCCTTGGGGACATTGTTGCTCTGTTCCCGGTGCTGTTCTGTGCACACCCTTAGTGTTTTGCCTCGGTGTGGTGAGATCAGATCAGACCCAATTCCAACACTGTGTCTCCAGTATTGTCCCCTGTAGGGCTATGGGTCAGTGAGGGATGTTGTGTCTCAGAGTGGGGCCAACCATATGGTCTTCTCGTGGATTGGCTGCTCTGAGCGGGAATATCATTCTCAAGGCTTGATGGGTCAGGATGTGCTCCACTCTCTCTTCCTCCCCCTTCATTTGCTCCCATGTGCTCTGATCAGACATGTCATCTCCCTGAACTGCAGCTTCAGTGTTGTCCTCTGAAATAAATTCTTCTGGGGGGAAGGGGCAGGTGTCTATGTAGGTAGGATTGGGGCTGGCCCCTCAAACCTCTCCACTGGTTCTGTGCTCTATGCTGGCATGTTTCAGTCACATCTTGGAGCACTGAGTTGAAGTCTAGTCCCTCTTTCCTTGTGGAGATATAAACAATTCCTTCCCCTTGGGTGGATTAGTGCCATGGTCCCCCACTACCCATTTCTTTCTTTTTTTTTGTTGCTCCCTCCTTTTCCCCACTCCGTTTTAGTTGGCTACCATATGTATCCCTGGATTTTGTCTGGCCCCAGCCATACTACCTGGTCTTCACCCCAGAAATGTTTGTATACAGTAGCTTTTCCCTATGCCCCTTTGGCATTTCTTTTTTAAGCTTACCTCAATTATAGAACAATGTCTTTGATATCATATATAAGTAAAAAATTTTTGCAGAGCCAACAAGAGTTGGAGCAGTATATTGACAGGGAACTACCAGGGATCAGGCCAGATCCAGAAGAGAACATGGGCAAGGGCTAGCCTTGTTGATGTCAGATGGAATTTTACTAAAATCAGATAATAACAGAAAGATATTGACATATATTTTATTGACTTGGCCATGTTATACTTGTCCTATTGTGCAGTTGATGGGAAATTTGGGTTGTTTCCAACTCCTTGCAATTGTGAACCATGCTGCCATGAACACTGGAGCACAGATGTCTGGCCATATTTTGTTTCTTGCCTCTTCTGGGTATATGTCCAGTAGGGGGGTTGCTGGGTCATATTGTAGCTTGATTTTCATCTGTTTTAGATATTACCAGATTGATTTCCATAGTGGCGGTACATACCTACAGGTCCACCAGCAATGGATGAGAGTTCCTGTCTCACTCTCCCTGCAAAACTTGTTTTTTTCTGATTATTTGAATTGGACTGTCTTTGAGGGTGTTCGGTAGTATCTCATTGTTATTTTAATTTGCATTTCTCTTATGGATAAATATCAGGAACCTTTTCTCATATGTTTATTGGCCATTCATATTTCTGCCCCTTTGAAACTTCTGTCCAGGCCCTTTGCCTACCTCCTCAGTGGGCAATTAGTTTTTTTTTCTTTTTGGAACCTAGAAGTGTATTGTAGATTTTAGTAATAAGGCCTTTATCTGATGTGTCATGGCTAAACATATTTTCCCAGTCCATGGACTCTCACATTTTTTGTGTGTCATTGGCTTGTTGTTGTTGTTGTTTTGCTTTCTCTTGTTGCTTGGCTTTCCTCTGTCTTGTTTTTGTGCATGTAATTATCTCCGCAGGTCTGTCTAAATCAGATAGGCTGTATGAACTATCTAGAGAAGAAAACAACGGGACTAACAGTTCCGGGGGAACATGGCAGAGGGGGAGGTGGGGGAAAGGAAGTGGTGTTAACAAACCCAGGGACAAGTGTGTTAGTCTGAGTAAATTAGAGTAACAAATCCACAGAAACTCATATGTATAAGAGAGAGTTTTATATAAAGGGTAAATGCCCATCAAGAAACATCCCAACCGGGTGCTGCCCAAGCCCACAAGTCCAACATTAGCACATATGTTCGACATCAATCCACAAATTCCTCCTCCATCTTACAAAAAACATGCAATGATGCCGACTGCAGGAGGAAAGCCGAATCAGTGAACATGTAAAAATTTCAGTGCTGGCAGTGGTTTCCACATAGCTGCTCCAGCATCCAGGCCTCAATTGGGGTAAGTTCATTTGGCTTTTCCTCAGGGATGCCTTGCAGGAAGTGAGCCTTGCAAGATGGAGCAGGGGACTGGCTGAGGCAGCTGCACCCTGGTCCAACCACCCTTCAATTAATCCCGCATGTGTTTATCAGCAAAGTTGGCACAAAAACTAGCTACCTCAACAAGGGAACACAAGTGAATCCAATTGGTGGTGAGGAG
>NW_022111373.1:129990384-130005290 GCF_000313985.2 Echinops telfairi
TGTGAGTCCCCAATAAAATGATTAAAAAAATAAATAATATGAAGAGGAAAAATAAATCAAGGAAGGTGTGTGTCAGGGTTATATCCTCTCAGTATACTTATCCAATCTTTATGCTGCGAAAATCATCCGAGAATGTGGCTTCTACGAAGAAGAATCTGACATCAGGATGGGAAGAAAGCATATTAACCACCTGTACTATGCAGATGGCATAACCTTGTTTGCTGAAAGTGAGGAAGATGTGAAAGACTTGCTGGTGAAGATCAGGGGTCAAACCCTGCAGTGTAGATTACCACTGTGTAAAGACCAAAATTCTTACCACAGGACCATCATGATAAATGGAGAAAAGGTTGAAGTTTTTAAGGGTTTGGTCTTGGTTGAATCCACAATCAATGCTCATGAAAGCAGTCAAGGGAGCCCAAAAATTGCATTTTTAAATCTGCTGCCCAAACCTCTGTAGAGTCTTGAAAAGCAAGAATGCTACCTACTGGGAGGACTGAGGTGTACCTGCCTGAAGCCATGATATTTTCAATTGCCTCATATGCATGTGGAATTTTGACATCGAATAAGGAAGACCAGATAATAATTAATGTGTTGCACTTGTGGTGGAGAATAATATTGAAAGTACCATACTGTGTACTGCTAAAGGCAAACAGATCTGTCTTGGAACTAATTTGCCTAGAGTACTTCTTAAAGGCAAGGATAATGAGACATTGTCTTATATACGTTAAACGTATTATCAGGAGAGACCAGACCCTGGAGAAGGACATCATACTGGGTAAAAGTAGAGGCATGGTGGAAAAGAGGAAGACCGTCCTAGAGATGCATCGACACGATGCTCAAGCAATGAGCTCAACCATAGGAGCAATAATGGGGATGGAGCGGGACCTGGCAGTGTTTCCTCCTGTTGTGCATGGTTTCCTCCCTGTCAGAATTTACTAACAACAACAAATAAGAACAACAATTTTATAGAGTTACTTCTTATTAAGCATGTCGATAATATTCTATTTTTTAAAATAATTTCTATTTTAATTGCACAGTTTTATTACATGTATGCAATTCAGTTTCCAGTTGTTAATTTAGCAAGATTTTTTTTAATGTTGTACGGTTGACGATGCTAATATTTTACTAATACTTCTTAAAATGTTCCATCAATAAAATAATTTTCATGTAAATGTAATCATTGTTATCAGCGATGTATAAAAAGTATGCAGTTTAGGAAAGTCTATAGGTTACCAAACAACAATGATGAAAACAAAACACTTAAAGGAAAGCAACCCCATGGAGTTGATCCTAATGAATCGGATTAACCCTAGAGAGGATTTCCGGGGCCCTAAAACCTTGTTGTTGATGTTCGATGCCACTGAGTCTGTTCCAGCATAGAAACCCATAACAGAGCATTGCCCAATTCTGCACCATCCGTTCAGTTGTTCTTAGTTTGAGGCCATTGTTGTGGCTACAGCTCCAATCCATCTTCTTGATGGATGTCCTTTTTCTGTATTTGCTTTCAAACATAGCTAGGCTCAACTATGGGAATCCTGGTGGCATCGCCAGTTGGCCATTAGGCCAAGGTCAGCCATTGGAAACCACTAGCTGTTCTGCAGGAGAAATATGAGGCTTTCTACTCCTGTGAACAATCAGATTCTTGGAAAAAAGCCCAGTCCAGTTCTCCTACCCCCTATGGGCTCATTATGTACCAGCATTGATTCAATGACAGTGATTTTTTATACTTAATTATACTAAGATTTGTATTTGCTTTGTCAAGTGGATTGTACTTAAGATAAACAGTTGTTCATGCTTTCTTGTGATAGGACTAAATTTTATTTACAATAAAACTGAACTGATTTATATTTTCACCCGTATTAGATGAGTCTTCAAATTGTCCCCTCTGTCACCAAGCTGGCTATTTTTAGATTTTTAACATTGCCCAACAAATTGATTAAAATGAATCCCTGGATGTTGCAAAACAATGGTCTTAAGGTAGATTGATCTGTTTATCAATTAGTTGAGGCATAATCAAATAGATTGTTCAAGCCAATTGTATTTGTATTTTCTTCCACTGATCTGACAGTTCATGGCAGTTTTCTATTAGGTAGCTCATATAACTAAGATACACTGACACATGTTGTAAGGTGCCAGTCTCTTCGGACTCAGAGAGACCTCAGAGACATAGAACGAAGCCCTGCCCAGCCTTTGCCAATCTCACAACTGTTCTTACGTTGGAGCCCCTTGATGCAGGCAGTGTGTCCATCCATCTCGTCGAGGACTTTCCTCTTTTTTCCTGCCCATCTACTTAAGCAAGCACGGCGCCCTTCTCTGGGACATGGAGATGCTGTCAGCATAGACCAGTTCCCGGAGAATGGCATCATACTGCGACCGACTCTTGCCATCTTTGCCTCAAAGGAGCATCCTGGCTATAATTCTTCATGGACCGATTTGTATTTCCTTATCTCACAGAGTTTCGTATTTCTTGGTGGGAAGTTTTGGTTCTTTGATAATAATTTTCCATCTTGTGAGAATAAATTTTATTTTAACTTGAAACAAATTGTTTAGATTTTATCTTTTCCAGTTAAATATTTAATTCAGTTAGAATTGATTATTGTGCAAGATGTGTAATAAGTTTGCAGTGTTTTTAAATAATCATATTCTAATTTTTGTTTATATTTTCTTTGTCTTCTAATATTTTACTTAACTTTTGTTTTATATCGCTATTAAATGTGTGAATGTGTGTGTTTTTTGTTAGAATACACTTTTGAAATCTTGAATGATTTATTTTCCTTTTTTAAAATTCATACCTTTTAATTAACATGTTATAAACATAATCCTTTTGTCCCTTTACTTCCCATAAAATTGGGGATATGATTTTTTAAAATTCCCGGAAAGACTTCTTTTTACCTAAAATTTTCAAATGGGTAGATCATCAAACATGGTTAGTCTGTTCAATGACAGGAGTAGTTTTCTCCACAGATTTAGTTCTTATTTATGATATGTCTATCAAATCTTCCATTTGCATCCATAAATTTATAATACTTTTGGTTTAATTAATTTTCAATTGAGATAAATAGTTTCTAAGTTATATTTTGGAACTCTCCTTTTCAAATCTATGGAAATACAGTAGCCTGGACATTGATCTTATGTTCAAAAGATTGGCTAGAGAGCTACATATAACCTCCTCCTCTCTGGGGGATGGGCAACAGAGGGGTAGGTGAAGGGAGATGCCGGGCAGTGTAATATAAGACATAATAATAATTTATAAATTATCAAGGGTTCATGGGGGAGGGGGGCAGAGGAAGGGATGGGGAGGGGGAAAAAAAACGAAAATGAGCTGATTCCGGGAACCCAAGAGGCAAGCGAATTTTGGGAATGATGAGGGCAACAAATGTATAGATGTGCTCTACACAAGTTATCTATGTATTGTGATGAATTGTATGTGCCCCAATAAATTAATTAAAAAAAAAAATCTTCCTTCAAGATTTAATAATATTGGTTCCTGGGTACACTTCAAATTTGGACAAAGGCATATGCTAATTTCTCACCACAGTATGATGATATTGTGAGTTTGAAAATTATCTGATGATCGCTACTAAATGTGTATTTTAATACAATGCAATTTTAACTTTACTTTTATTTATAATAATAGTGGCATCTCATATGAGGCAGACACTGTCCTTAAATAACTTATTTATATTATTAAATCTTCTAAAAAATTTACATGATAAGATTTTGTCAGCTCCACTTAATAAAAATAGAAATCAAGATTTTGTAAAAAAAAAATAAAAAAAAGATTGGCTAAACTCTTGAATTAATTGTAAAATTTTGTTGGATGCTGGCTTGGATTTGTAAGTGATGATAAAATCACATCTATAAATAACAACTGTATTTATCAATAATTTTATCTTTGCTCCTTGTTCCTATATTATTGATCTACATTGGACATCTTACTAAACATTTGGAAATTATCTTAGTTTCATTAGACTGTCAAAATACCACAATATGAAGTGCTTTGAGGAGCACAAAGTTGTTTCTCACCATCCTGGAGGCTCTAAGTCCAAAACCAGGGCATCAGCAGGGATAAAGCAGGTCCAGGAGAGCCCTCTTCATCCCTTGGGCCTGCAGGAGCCCTTGGGAATTCTTGGTCTGTCACACAGTTTCCAGCCTGGAATGACTGTCTCCATGTTGGAAAGCAGGGATTCGGATTAGGAGCCACTCAGCTCCATTTTTATTTAACTTTGAACACAAAGAAACCCCTGTAAGCCAAAACTGGGTCACATTCATCAAGACAGCGTTTAGGAATTTTGAGAGAACAATATTCAATCTTTACCAGAGTTCTAAATGCCAAAAAGGACCATGTGACGGGTCATGAATGCTTTTCTGCAGGGTTAATTTATACAGACATTTTTTCCCCTGACACACTTTAAACACATATTTGAATGAAGATTTTGGAAGAAAAGTCATATTAATAAGGTTCCCAAATTCAAAGTAGAGCTGCCACTGGCTTAAATCCTCAAAGAAGACTGTCCCCACTCCTAGCATCTGAAAAAATAAAAAAGCTTTAGAAGGAATAATAACTGTTCCTTGTTTCCCTGGGTACTAGTTATTCTATCTATTTCCTCCAATCCACTTCCAGCCCTGAGCCAATTCAAACTTATCACCCATAAGACTGCCAGCCTCCTAGATGCTAAAACACTCCTGGGGCTTCAGTACTCACTGCTCTGTTACCTTCGCTCCTCACTGTACAGCATCTCTTTCACTTTCTCTCTGAACCTTGTTAGCCAGTCACCTGCTGGCAAGCATAGGAGAGATGATGCTTAAAACCTGTGAGCCTCTTCCCAGGAACAAGCTCCTTCATTTAAAACTGCGTTCATCTGTGTGTGCACGTTACTTTTTCAAAACAAAAATGTTTACATATCAATAACAAATTATGCAGTTCTGAAGACTGTGGAAACACTTTTAAGTCTTTATAATGTTTTCAGTAGCCTTAATTCAGATTGACCTATTTTTAACTTCTATTTTTCTAACAACTTATTATTATATTTTGTTCCATATTCTGTAGTTTTAAAATGTGTTGTTGCATATAGAGACATGTAACTGTAAAATTCATCTCCCTCTCTTTAGTACATTGTTTTTTGCAATATATTCTGCATAGTAAGTACTCATTAAAAACGTTTCATATTATATATTCTTTGTTAGGTCCTCCTTATCAAATCAACTGTATCACTTATCATAAAAATAGATAAATATTTCATTGATATCTCTTTATATATGTGGGTGATATTCGAATGGAACAGGCTCTGAATTTAGAAAGCTGGTTGCTAGAATACTCATTGTTTGAAATTAGGGAGAAACCAAAGTCCACAAGAGTGGTTTTCGGGGAAACCTTGTGTACATGATCTGTGCTGTCCCAGTGACTAGTCTTACACATCTGGTTGTGGAGTGATTGTCCCAGGAGAAAGATTTTACCACCTATATGTGTCCCCTTATCTATGGTTATAGACTTCACAGTAAAAGTTCTTGAAACACCACCATGGATGTAGCACTCAGCAGCTTTATGCCCTTAATCTTTAGATTCAAGAGTTACCAGCGGGATTTTACCCAGTGTATCTTACCTGTTTTCTTCTACATCTCTGGGTCCTTTCATAAGGAAAGTCTTGAAATAAGCAACAATTCCCTTCTACGTGGCAGATTTTTATCTCCGAACCCTTTCCTTAAGGCTAAGTATTCATAAATGTTTTACTTTTCCCCCCAATTTTTCCCATTATGCTATAGTATTGGAAATGAGATATACAAAATTAATTCACAAAGTATTGCTACTAGGATTTAAGTTCTTACATGCAAATCTTTAGTCCAAAAATATGTGTATACATGTTTCTGCAGTCAATGGGTGCTTGCAGATTAATCCTCTCAGTAATAGAAATAAGTACTTTGGTCTCAATAGAATGCCTTCAAAGGGAAGGGCCAATCCAATCCAAACAATAACTTCAGTTGGGATTTGCAGAAAGTAAAAGGTGGATCAGAGGTTTCAGCTCAGAACCATATTCTTTCGCTTCGATCTCAAAGACTCAGTTGAGAAGTTTTCTTGAAGGACACCTGACAACCATGAGAAGTTATTAGAAACAAGTTTAAAGACAATTAATTGCAAACTGTATTTGTTTAAAAAAAAAAAAGACCAAGGAAGTGATACTGATGATTTTGTTGTTATTGTTGTTGTTATTGTTGTTTTTCCCTGTATGGCCATTCTTTGAGGGTAACTGAGCCAGTCCTTGGAGCCCTGCTAGCTTAGTGGTTACGCATTGGGCTGAGAACCATGAAGCCAACAGATAGAAACCACCAGCTACTCTGAGGGAGAAACAATGGGCTTTCTATTGCATAGCGTTACAGTTCTGACAACGCATGGGCAGTTCTGCCCTGTGCTGGAGGGGTCCTATGAGTCGGAATGCATTCCTTGGCAGGTAGTCAAAATTCCTATGAGAATTTTGGGGGAAAACAGATTTTCCCTTCCTGTGATCTTGCTCTCCCGGAGTTCTTTTTCCTCCCAAGCTCAATGGACATGGAAAAGAAGCATGATTTGATTTAAGTCTTTCTAGGATACCCAAACTGCTGTTTTGACATAGCGTAAGTGGAAGAGCCCAGGATTTTTGGTGGCATGGGTACTGGGATGGATGCTTCACCATCAGAAATCAATACACCCACCTGAAGAATAAAATCAAAAACGCCAGCTTTACATCTTGATATTTTTGTTAATAAAGGCTTTTAAGGGTTTGTAGCAATATATTTTGTTTATATATACTCTCATGAATCCAGGCCCATGTCGTATTTGTAGTGCCCCACTTTAAATTACTCTTCCTCATATCAAACCAGCCCTTTCCTTAGTTTTCTTGCTGTAGCTGGAGTAGCCTTAGGAATCATGTCCCTGCCCCTGCTGCACGTACTTTAGGCTGAACTGGTGCTCTGGGTCTTGTTGAAGCGGAGCTCCTAGCTTTGTGGATGTTCACATTTTCCTCTGCTTGCAATATTCTGCTGCCACTCATTTTTATTGCTCCACTACTTTACCAATGCCCCATGGAGAAATAGGTCGGCTCATTATAAAGGGATTTGTCTTTATGCTACAACCCAGGAGAGAAAAAGTACATGCCAAAGGATAGCTAATCCTGTGCTGATAACGCGCCTTTGGTCTTGTCTCTTCTGAGTTTGAGAGCCTTAACCAGGTCTTTCTCTTGACCCTAGGACTTCTTTTGTTAGGTTTTATGGCGCTGGTCCTTAGGTTTTCAAATACTTATGCATTTATTCTCATTTTACTAATGCATGTATGTTGTTTGTTGATCTTCTTGACCAATTTGGCCAATTGGGTTCTTTTTAATTGTGATTACTATACAGCAAAGCAAAATCTGAACATTTCCCCGTCAGTCATTATATACACTTAACCTTCACTCAGCCCTGCCCCACACCCACCCCAAATGCAAGAATACATGCACACACCCCGAGGATGAAAGTCAGTGGAAACATGTTTTTAGTAAATTATACGTTGAACACATAAAACAAGGTTTAATTAATTAGAAATTATGCAAGCAAATAGAATTGTGAGATGTAGATACTTGTATCTTCATCTTTGTTTACTTATTAGTTATGATTATATTGACCACAGCTTGTACTGCCTCATCTCAGGCATATGGAACCCTGACCAGTGGACCGAGGGCCTTCATGTCACTCTGCCACACAGCCCCATCGTATCAACAACTATTCCTGTGTTTATTCTGCTTTGTGGTTTCCTTGCCTCGGCCTCTGGTCTCCTCCTGGTTCATTCATTCCCTCCTACAGTCTCATCCTACAGTCTCTGGGGCCTCGGTCTGGGCCTCCACCACTTCACTCAGGGATATCTAATGTGCTCTTCTTCCAATGGATCTGGGGCTTTTTTCTCTCTTCTGGCTTCAAAGATAACTCGTTCTTACAGGGGTGGGAATTAAAAGTGACCACTACCATCTATGAGGGTTCTATCCATGCCTCTGTAACTCCTACCAAATGCGTGTTTCTACAAATCATTTGGTAGGAGTTACAGAGGCATGGATAGAAGAGTAATATTAAGAGATTTAATTCCACCACAGTGTTTACTATGAACAAAACTCTACAAAAGTTTCTATTCATCTATATCTTGGCCTGTTAGTGCTATTTTCATAATTTGTTATTTTATTTCTTATATATTTCTTCCCATTCTAAATGGGTATGAAATGACAGAGTTTTATTTTGCATTTTTCTGGAAATGAATAAGGTGATGTTTGGGGGTATGCTTACTTCTGTTTGTCTCCTTTTCTGTAAATTTGTTTACAAACGAATAAATTCAGTTATTTTCAATTGAGCATAAATAGTCTGCACTCTAAACTCCATTCCAGGAGCTTGAAATACCAACATGGCTTACACTTTTTCTTCAGGTTTCTAAAGTTCATCTGTAATAGAAGTTCTAATGGTTTTTATTTGTTTGTTTAGTTTTTTTTTTATCAATTTATTGGGGCTCATACAATTCATCACAATACATAGATCAATTGTATAAAACACATCCATACATTTGTTGCCCTCATTATTCCCAAAATTCGCTTGCCTCTTGGGTTCCCGGAATCAGCTCATTTTCCTTTTTCCCTCCCCTCCCCTTCCCTTCCTCCTCCCCTCTCCCCCATGCACCCTTAATAATTTATAAATTATTATTGTATCTTAAATTACACTGTCCGGTGTCTCCCTTCACCCACCCTAATGTTAATAAAGATTAGACAATATTTCTATTTGTGCATGTCATGTATATTTAAATAAACACAGATTTATTATTGCTTTATAAGTTTATTCTAAATTTTCTTTTAGGAGACCTTGTGGTATATTTTTTACACATTGGGTGGCATTCCAAGGGGTTGACAGTTTGAAACCCACAGCAGCTCTGTAGGAGAAAGATTGGGAATTCTACTCCTGTAACAGTTAAAGTCTTGGAAACGCCCAAGGGGTTGCTATGAGATTGCACTGACTTGATGAGAATGAGGTGTTTCATTTTTTAAATATTTTTAATTAAATATATAAAGTTTTGTTTCTGACACAAATGGTAGTTGTTGCAGTGCATGATAAAATGCAGGTAAACTCGTTTTGTTTTATGCATCTGAAAAGTAAATAGTCCCAGCACTATCTATTTAATGCTTTTGCCTTTTGTTCAATTATTGTTACTGGGACTTTAGCCCTTTATTGAGTTTCCATTTAAGTGTGGATGTATAACCTCAGTTATTTTTCCATTACATTTAAGCTCCGTTTATGGTAATAAAATACAATTTTTTATTTCTATATTTTAACAAACTTTTTGATAGATTGGAAGCTATTCTGCCCCTTTTGCATTTCCAAAATGTGTGAACTTCTTGGATATTTTTCTTCCACAGAAAAATTAGGATTACTTAGACATCCAAAGAATCCTCCTTAGGAATTTTATTAAAATAAATCAAAACAAAATGTCCGAGTACTTGAAAGGATTCTAAGTCATAGTGGCTCCATAGAACAGAGTACATATTCCTGCTCTGGGTTTCCAAGACTTAACTCTTTACTGTCATGGACAATCTCATCTTTCCTCTACAGGACTCTAGTGGGTTCCAACCACTGACTGAATAGTCAGTGAGAAACTCTGCACATAACCCACAATGCCAAAAAGGGAATCTTTGGAATTTCTATAGTTTTTGTTGGGGGCTGGATTTGCTTGATATTGTGTTTTCTAAAAGACACTTTATTTTCACTTTATAGTTTCTCTCATTTAGCACTGAAGAGATTTAACATATTGTATAGCTCTGACAAATTGTTACATTATTAATCCAAAAGTACAAATTTGTCTCTTTCATTACTTCTGCTGAATGTCTTTGATGATGTTTGGCTTTTTCTTACTTTTTTTAATTATTATTTTCCCTCGATGACCATCAGTCCTAGAGGGAAATGATCTATCAAGATATGTTGAATACTCTATACTGAAGCTCCCCTGGTTTCCTCGATGTCCTATTATGTGAATAGTGTGGGTTCCCACGCTATACCTGTCAATGGACCTGAACCTCCTGCCTACATGAAGGGAAAGCTTGCAAATGCGCCTTCTCAAGGAAGGGTTCTACCATTGTCCGGCTTCAAGATAACTCATGGGGAAAAAATTACCTTCCTTCTTTCATATATAGCCACACACACTTTTTAAATCTCCTAGTTGTATATATAAGGATAGTTGACATTAACATTTTGTGTCTATGTGTCTTTCCAGCTCCCTTCCTGGCTGACTCTGTCTTGAATATAGTCAAGGTGGAACTCATAGCACCTTGGAATTATAAAGGATGCCATCCTGTTTAAAGGTAGGAACTATTTAAATGATGTGGCAATACATGTTTTCAAACTCTTAATGAACACAATTAATGTTCTATTGAATAGTTATTTTACACGTGTGTCTCCTTAAAAGTCAGACAATTCAATATCCATATATTTAGAAGTGGTGGTTGACAAACCCATGTCAAAATGGTCAAACAGTACAAGTAACCATTCCTTTAGCAATCTATCTAGCTCTCAATCTCTCCATCAAATCCTGGCCCCTTCACTGTGTGTTTCCATTTACATGCAGATTTGAGAAGACTTACTGGCTATGTTCTTCCTCAAGAACAGAAATTGATTTTTACTTTTTATGTTCTATTTTTATGGCACTTTGCCTACTCCCTTGTAATTAGTAGATATTACTTCTGTTAAATCGGTTATGTCTCACTTCAATGGCAAATCTCAGACAAACCCTCACATCAGAAATAGAGATTGTCACAACTTTGTGTGCCCTTACTAATATTAATATGACATCGTCTACTTCAATTGGTCCTTTAGTAAGCAGTCATAGACTTCTATTCATGGGCTGATGACAAGACTCTAAACCTAGAAATGTTGACATGTACAGTTAACCTTCCTGCAGACAAGCAATTAGAGTGTTGCTCTTCTACTCCCATTTTGGTAATAGTAGAATCTATTCTTAGTTCATAGTGAAAACAAGCTTGATATTTTCAGCTCCCAATCAGTGATCAGTTAAGATAACCCATTGATATAATAACTCAGAAGGAAAAGGTTAAAGAGATAAGAAAACGTGTAATTAAACTAATGTGGCATTATAGAGCTGCCTGTGATATTTGTTTAAACTCTCTGTGCGTGCTCTTAATTTAACGAGTAGAAATTTTCACTGCTTCCTCTTTTCCATAAATTTTATTTCATGAGAGTTTCATATTCCTAAAATGTTAGTTTTCAACTAAGCTTCCTAAAACTACCAATTAACTTGAAACTGCTAACTTTGAGAGAATATGTAATTTTGGGGGGTTAAATATTTATTTCAAGAATCTATGTTAAAAGGAAATTGACCATTTTAATTCCAAATAATACTAATGCCCAATGTCTGTTACCACCATCTACTTTACATTTAAATGTATTGCTAATGGCAATGAGAATTATTGTGTGCAAAATATTGTGCTTTTCCTTTTTATTTTTTGCATGATTATATGTCATGGATTCATTTTAGAATTTCTGGTAATGAATGATTTGCAGTAAGGCTTCATTCCCGATCTCCCCTACCTCTTCAAAAGGTCACATTCCACCACGTTGCTATTACCAAAAAAGCTATATTGTTGTTCTTAGCTGATGTGAGCCAGCTCCAACTGAATGTGACCCCGGTTCTGTGCCGTCCTCCCAGCTGTTCCTATGTCTGAGCCCACTGACACGGGGACTCTGGATCAATAATAATCAGACAGAATAACGGAGAGATGACTATAGTAGATTAAAATGATAAATCTGACTTGAGCGATCAAAATTTTGTCAGTTGATCTCCCTTCTGATCCATTTTGTGCTTGATTTGGTTTTTTTTAACTTTTCATGTGTGTGTGTGTGTGTGTGTGTGTGTGTGTGTGTGTTTCATATTGGGGTTTGTCTGTTGTATTTGGTCATTGTCGGTAGCTTTTTTGACTGTTAGATGGGGTTTTTTGTTTGTCTGTTTGTTTTTAATGTTTTCCAGTATATGAAACACAGGATGGATGAACCGATAGGGACAATGACTAGATAGGGTCCCTGGAAGTATGGTAGGGGTGACGTAAGACAGAGCCGATATCAAGAAGTTCAACAAGGAGGAGAATGTTTTGAAACTGACTGTGGTAGTGATTGTACAACACTGCTCGATATGGTTGAACTATGGAATGGTATGATGTCTGGATTAGCTCCTGGAAAAGAAAAATAACCTATGTTTGAGATGAAATTGACCATTTTCATCTCAAGTACTACTAATCCCAATGTCTCCTGTTATGAACTTGACATTGTATTTTGTCAAATATACTGAGAATTAATGTCTGTAAAAGTACTTTGCTTTTGCTTTTTTTTGCTTTTGTTTGACATTACATCATGGGTTGTCATTGGAGGCTATTCCCATAGAAATCAATGTTAATTGCTTCTTTGCTTAGTACCATACAGAGTTACAGTCTCATTGGCAGACTTTTTCTTCATATAGTGGGGAATTTCAGTACTTGTTTTCATCTTGCTTATCTCCACAATCAATACTCATGGACGTATCCTGCTTATGACGTGTTCCTAATCAATACTTGCACTCATGAAGAGATCCTTTGAGATATGGGTTCTATAGCAAAGTAGGTCAAGAAATCAGATGGTGCCTGACTTTCAGAAAGAATAATGCTTGGAAGCTGCACTCAATCACTGCCATTGAATCAATGCTGTCTCATAGTGACACCCCTGTGGGTTTCCTAGATTGGAACTGTTGAAGGCAGTAGAAAGATCCCTCTTTCTTCCAGGAGCAAACTGTTGACCATATGGACCACAAACCAACTACACCACTACACCACTAGGGCTTCCTTGTCTTAAAAAAAAAAAATCAGCCATCTAAATAGGTGTTAGCTAAATCCACATGGAAGAAGCACACCCGCCTGTGAAATACCGGGAATGTAATTTGTTTTAATGTATTACTGGAGGTGAGGATGGCTTATAGCTTGGACTCTGAGTGCCCATTTAGAGACCGCTATGGATGCCAGGGAAAGACCACGTTCTAGCCAGGTTCCTGTGAATCCCCCCTGAACAGAGACTAGGGACGTGAATAATCTTTCTATCACAAAGTACATTTGAATGTGGATTATTATAGATGTAGTTCACTTAAAATTTAATGCCTTATCATCTGATCTTGTTAATACATTTTAAATTTGTTCATTTTTAATATTTCTGCTTTTTAATTGATTTTTGTTTTAATTTATTATTAAAATTGGTTCTATTTTTTGTTTTGCATGGTGTTCTGTATGCAAAATCCAAGAAAGGTAAATCTATAGGGACAATAGCTGCTTTTCAACACTATGAAAACTTCTGGATTTTGTGCATCATATTTTCCCAATGCAATGCTTCACTTGCCCCAATTCAACACTTTTATGTGTTGAAAAGCAAGCAGGATACTTTGAAGACTAAGGTGCACCTGACTCAAGCCATGGCATTTTCAATTGCAACGTGCATGTGAAAGTTGGACGTTAAATAAGGAAGAACAAAGAAGAATCAATGTATGTGAATTGTGGTATTTGTGGTAAAGAATATTGAAAGTACCATAGACTGCCAAAAGAACAAACCAATCTGTGCTGGAAGCCGTGTCACCAGAATGTTCCTTGGAAGAAGAATGGTGAGACATAGACTCGCATACTTTGGATATGTTCTCAGGAAGGATCAGTCCCTGGAGACAGGTCAGGCTGGGTAAAGCGGACTGACTGCAAAAAGAGGAAGACACTTAGCCACATAAATTGTCACAATGTATCCAGTAACGCACTGGGCTCAAATGAGAGAACAATTTTAAGGAAAGCACTGGGCTTGGTGGTGTTTATTTCTCTTGCACACATGGTACCGATGAGTCAGAACTGACTCGGTGGCACTTAACATTACATGTCACTTGTTTCTTCACTGCTGCTTCCATGAGCATTGATGGTGGATCCAAGCAAGTTGCAATCCTTGAGAAGTAGCATCTTTTCTCAGCTTGCCATGCCGTTGGTATTTTTTTCCCCACAATCAGCCCCTGGCCTTGTTTTGCCTGCTGATATTGGCGTTATTTATCTCTTTCCAAGGACATAGTGTTATGTCTGTTTTTTTCATTTGGCAGGTTCATGTGTACTGTCAGAATTTATGTGCCTGAAAATAAGTATTTGCATTAAACGAGGCATCAGTTTTATGGAATTCGGTGAGGGCTCTCTAGCATGTTTTCTATGGAAAGGTCCTAACTTTTTTATCACCAATCCTTATCTTTTGTTTTCAACTTTCACATTCCAATCAGTAGTTTTTAACACTGCCTCTTCATTTCATGTTTATTTGATTTTATACTCTAGAATTTGGTAGAATTTTTAAGTTTCTTCATCACTGACTTAGTGTTTATTGTGTGACTGTCAATAATGGTCCTGTTAAGTGGCCTTTCTTCTAGTCTCATGGATATTCACCTGTCACAGTCAGCATTAGAATTCAAGCAGTATGGGCGTTCAGATGTTCTGAACAACAGTGAGTGGGTCATCCCAGTTATAGTAAACTGTCTGATTATTTGACTTCAAAGATCAATACTAGTATATTTCAGCTCATTAGTGATCAAACTTTATTAATTCAATTTCATTGCTGATAACTTTTAATCTTCCCAGTTTCATATTTTTATATTTCAAGTTCTTACCATTAATGGCTCTTTGCAGCTCTATTTTCTTTTCGACTAGTGCACCATCAACAAATGAATGAACACAAACCTTTGAATCGGAAATGTTATTAAAGTTGACTTTATTTTAAGGAAACAGCTCTTCTCCAATCATGTGTTGAGGACTGCCTTCCACCTTGAGGGGTGGTTTTCTGATGTTGCTTTAGACAATGTGCCACTGCTATGTATATGATGTTGATTC
>NW_022111373.1:130006715-130011212 GCF_000313985.2 Echinops telfairi
TATTTCCTTCTACTTCCTTTAATTTCTTAGACCATGAATTCTGTGCACACCAGTATTCAGAAGACACCTGTTTATTGAGATGCATGTAAATAGTTTTGGGTTTTAATTGAATGCAACCTTTCTGGATTCTTGGAGTATTTTACTAGAGAGAGATGAGGCCCCAAAGGGCTGGACAAAAGGAAAGTTTGGAAATGGATGATTTGCTGACACAGAGTAACAACAGACTCAAATCAGGCTTAAAAAAGTATTTAGGGCATTGGTATAAATGTCAGGTCTTGACCCTCAAGGTGAGCTCCTCTCAGCAGTGATGAGGTAAAAAAAAGAAATGGATGGAAAAACAGGGGAGCAAAGGATCTGATCAGCCCTAAGTGGATTTGAGCACTTCTGGTTTTAGTACTCAGAGCATCCCGCTGAGTTGACAGTAGGGATGAAAAAAACAAATTACATTGCCATCTGTGTTTTAAAAGAAGTATGCTTGTAAGACGTTACTAGAAATCATTTGGTGGATGGTTTTAGGACATGTTTCCCCTGATGGGTTATTGTTTGGGTTGCAATTAGCACACAGGAGGAACATAAATGCAGGGATAGTTCTCATTTGGGGTAATTGTCAAAGGTTAATCATTTGAGAAAGGCCTGTGAGGATTTCACTGTGGACTTGTCAATGGCCACTGTGATGCATCACCTACACAGAATAATAAATACAAAGAAGACAGGGAATGCAGAGGCTGCTTGACTATTTCACCCTAGACTTCTGTTCAGAAGATAAGAGTTGTTCCAGTTGCTTGTAATTACTACCAACCTCCAGGATCATTAAATCAGATTATCTACACGTGAGAGCAGTCTGAGGGGAAAAAAGTAAAAAGAAAAAAAAGAAGGAAAATCCAAATAAGATGCCCAAATCTCCATGCAGGTTCCCTGAATGGAATTTTCATTTTCTTTGCTCAATATTTAAAGTGACCCAGGCCACAGGGTGCTCTTAAATTTATATACCGCCCTGCCCCCATTTTTTCATTCCATGACACATATTTTCAATTAATATCAAAGGTCACTTTCACTTTCCATCCGTTGTCCTGAAGTTAGTATTCCTTAAATAAAGAAAAAATTATTCCTTTCTCCCCTGCCTACTAGCTTTCAAGTAATCCCTTAATATGTCATGCTGTTTTGATGTTATATGACAGGCCACAATCCAGGCCTTGGTGTTTTTGCTTAGGAGAGCTTCAGCTATCACAAGTAAAAGTGTGCGTGCTCTTTATTCTACTCAAAGGAGTACTGCGGGAGAGATAAGGAGAATGCACAGTTAGAGTCTATAGGACAACAATCTATAATTTACTTTGCAGATGTCTGTGTAATTTAAGCAGCAGGCAGAAACAACCGCATCATTGTAACTGCTTTGGGAAAGGATACCAAGAGGCCCATAAATCATGGTAAGGATTAAAAGCAAAGACCATTCATCTTCTTAACTTTGTAAGGCGATATTGAAAAGCCAAGGATTAGAAGAAGCAGAGCCTTGAATCTCTGTGCGGGGAGAAAGGGTGTCCAGGGTTTTCTAAGGCTTCTCTCAATTAGCATGGACGTGCCACTTGCAAAGACTGTTATTATGAAGTTGGTATTTTTTAATGAGGACCCTATCACACTGAAATAAATGGGCTGAGGAATGAACTATCGTTGGAGGATCTAGGACAGTGAAGTCCAATCATATGCCAAGGCTATTTAATTTCATGGATTGAGAGATGTTTCTTTTTGACACTCCCTGGGAAATAACCTGGGGAAATAACTGTTCTAGAAGACATTTACATTGAGCTGAACATTTCCTAAATGGCTGAATCCTCATGAGCAAACACAATCCGCAGGATAGTCATGTGAAGGAGCTTCTCACAGCTGGGTCTGTCCTGTTGTATTTAGTAAGTAAACGGCCTGTTACTAATTGTTTGTATTTGAAAAACTTCTAATCAGAGGTTTGGGAATATAAATAAATATATGCTATTCAATGAAAGAAGTTTCCATTTTAGTAGAAATTACTAAATTTAATCAAATTCAAAGCATTTAAAAACATTAAATGGTTGCTCCATATAGTGGCAGCCTTACGATATAACTGAGGGTGCTGACATATTAGGAACAACCAGGTTACAGGCAGACTGGTAAAAGCACATGCTCAAGGACAGGTATAGACGCTGCTATGTGATCCCTGTGATTAGTATCAAATATCCCTGGGCCATGATTTCTTTTAATGGAGCCAATGTTTAATTATCTATTTTAGAGAAGAAGAATAGAAGTGTGGCTAATTCAGAGTGAAAGTTTTTTTTTTTCACAAATTACATATTTCACATGGGAAATAATTTTATGTTTATATTGATCATAATTTAATTTGGCATTTGAGAAACTTCAGGTTGCCTGATATTTGAAAACAACTAGAATAACATTCCATATTTTTGTATTTGTGCTATTTCTGCACTGAGTATATCCTATTTTAGGCACCATGTTAAAAGAAACTGTTATTTTGGGGTAGGAAAGAGGAATTACTCTAATTTATTTAAAATGCTTTCCTAGCTACCACTTCCTGGGTCTGCAATTCAAAACTACTAGCCTCTCTACAGAAGAAAGGCGGGGGTTTTACTCTTGTAAACAGTTAAAGTCTTGGACACTCCTAGTGGCAATTCCACCCTCTCCTGTGAGTAAGCATCTACTTGCTGGCAGTGAATGTGGTTTGGCTTCTGGTTTCTCATCCTATGGAATAGTATGCCAGCATCTGGTCCTTCCTGATAAGCTTACATGGTGAGTTGGTAGGGTGGGATATTATTGTAACATCATCATCGAGAATGTAATATTGCTCTTGTACCTGTTATCTAACTTGATGTGGTGCATGTTTTGTGAAGAATAATTTTAGACAAGAGGGAGACAAAACCTTGACACTTGGCTAGGCTTCTCTGCCACATAAGCCAAAACTCCGCCTTCAGATCCACAAATGGGAAAACGTTCAGTCTGTGTATGCAGGAAAAATAGAGGAAATCACTTCTGGTTTAGTAATAACACCTTTTCCAGAATCTGCAAATAAGTCACCCTTTTTAAATAAGTATATGTCATTGGTCTATAAAAGAGCAAATAATATAATTCTATATCTAAGTGAATCCAAAGTCATTGTTTAGAATTATTTATTGGAGCAAGGAGAGAAAAGCGAAATAATGAAAACTGAAAACAAGCTCACTGCCATGGAAGCTATTCCAAACCATAGCAATACTTTAGGACCATAGGGCTTCCCGGGTGCGTTTCTAAGACTCTCATTTCTAAAGGGAGCCAACAGCACCATCTTTCTGCCAGGAAGCTAGATGATTGTTTTTGTTAAGTACCTTCAAGTTATCCCATGGCCAAGAGAATGTAATATTGCCTTGTCCTATACCATCCTCACAATTGTTATTATGCTTGAACTGATTGGTACAGCCACTGTGTCAATCCATCTTGTTGAGGATCTTGCTCTCTTTTTTTTTTTTTTGATGCCCTCCTACTTTACCAAGTATGATGTCTTTCACCAGGAATGGGTCTCTGTTGGATAGTATGTGCTGAATTTATTATATTAGCATTCTTCAATGTTCTTTTATATTACAAAACTTTTAGTAAAGAGGACTCTGTATTGTTTTTTCTTAATCATTTCTCTTTAGTGTACACAATGTTTTTCAGGGAGAAGGTTGTGAAAGAAGTATAATAGTTGGATTGAAAATTTTAAAAGCATGCCTTTAGAAAGTCTCTCTGATAAAATAATATTTGAAGGAAAAAGAAAAAAAACTTGAAGGAGATGTGAAAACAAGAGATGAGAGTATTAGATGAAGAGCATTTCAATGTAAATCAGGTGTTCCTTAGACTCCAAGGTTCAATCTCTTTGATGTGGAAAATCAAACCCCAGGAAGAAGACCCTTGTGTCTGAATGTTGGAGAAAATGAGGACGAAGTACACAAGTAGAAATAAGACATGAAGCGGGGTCTTAGAGGGCAGTGTAGGACTGCCCTTTTTCTTTTGAGTGAGAAAGTAATTCATTGAATGAATCTGAGAATATCATTGTCATGCATTATTTGTTAAAAGACCTTTGTGGATAATAATGTATTATTATTATGGGGCAGGGGCAGTACTGGAATCAGGGAGGCCTATTTAAGGCAACAACAGAACAGTCGAGAATGATAGAAACAGAGAGAATCTAGAAGAACTCTTGAGAAAGTGGCAGTTGGAGGCTACCTGGCTTAATGATGAGTGTGAGAAAATGGGTTGGAAGCTGAGACTTTAAAATACTCTAATTTCTGGAAGATGGTATCCCCATGAACTGATCACAAGAAGTCTAAATTATCATTGCGCACCTACAAAGAAATGTTGATTGGCAGAAGGATATCTTTATCCTGGTAATAAACTTGTTATGATATTCATCTAAATTAACTTTTTAACAAACACTTGATGCACAACACAATGAAACACTGCCGGATCCTGTACCATCCCCACAATTGCTCCAGCACTTAG
>NW_022111373.1:130012201-130017838 GCF_000313985.2 Echinops telfairi
TACAGACAGATGCTATTTAGAAGCAAGGATAGAGAGACTTTGTCTCATGTTCTTTAGACATGTGTGGAAATACCAGTCCCTGTGGAAGGACAGCACAATTGATGTATCTATGGATTGTGATAAGAGTAGTATGAGCCCGTAATAAATTAAATTTTTAAAAAAAGAATGAAACAGGGTAGTGAAAAAGGAAGGCCAAACAGGAACAATTGTGATATGATGCATGACCCGACAGTGTTTTGTTGTGTTGTACATGGGTACCTATGAGTTGTAAGTCACTCAATGGTATATAATTATAGCAGCCTTTTAAAATGATTGAATGTTGACTAATTATTTTGGGTACCGTGACTGTGAATTATTTTCATCTTCTTTGGATGCTTCCTGCATCATTTAATATTTTTTCCATAGATTCTTGTTTTCTTTAGTTCTTTCAGTTTAAGATATCCTGAAACCATTCCTCTCTTTTGGTTTTTGAGTATATTTTATTTTTCCTAAGCATTTTTAATGTTTTAGGATTTGTAAGTATATTTTATTGTAACATTATAATATTGTCATAATATTTTGTTTCTCTCTTCTTGGCCTTCCCTTAAAATGTTCATTAGAGCTCTTTGACTTCATTATTTGCTCCATTTGTCTCAGCTACTCTACAATTAAGAGAAAGTTTCAAAACCTCTCTCAACATCTAGGTTGATAGTTTTTATTTCTTTTCTCATTGTAATTACATTTTGCTCTCTTCATATATCATGTTCTTGATGTCATCCGCAACTCATCAGGTCATTATTGTTCAATGCATAAAATGTGTTCTTGTTCTTGAAATCCGTTTGTGATATATTCAAGCTTGCATTTTGTTGTGGTTAGACGCCATCAAATCATTTTTCACTCCCAGAAACACTAAATACATCAAATTGAAAAAGTGCTCCGTTCCAGGGTAACATCAACATCCATAACATGGTACATTTTCACCCACTGCTGCAACCACTGTGCCAGTCAACATCCTGCAGCAAGAACTGCTCTCTCCTGGTAGTAGAGCCAATGTGTACGAGATGGAGATTCACCATCCTTCCTGCTAGCGGGTATTTTGGGTGTTCTTTAAAGGCATGTTTGCTTGTTCCCCTGGCATAAGCTGCTGTTTTTAATATCCTACCATAACACCATAACTCAAATGCACCAATTCTTCTGTAGCTTTCCTTATACTCTGTCCAGCATTCACATGCATATGAGACAATTGCTCTTTAACACATTGAAAACCTCTTGTGTAGTTGATCTGCTCATTTCAATCCATCGTTTGCTTTCTTGGCTTCTGCCTTCATAAATTTTATTGTAGATCTAAGCCAAGTGTAATACTTGATAACTTCAATTTGTCACCACTTATCATCATATTACATATTGATCCAAGGATGAGGATTTGTGTTTTCTTTATATTGAATTCAATCCATACAGATGGCTGCATTCTTTGATTTCATTACACAGTAAGCCAAGTCCTCCTTGTTTCCAACAATCAAAATTTTGACTTCTGCATATTGCAAGTTGTGAATAAGCCTTCCACCTTGTTAGTAATTTTGCCATGTTCTTCCTTGGCTTTTCAGATTATATTTTCAGTAAACACATTGAATAAAAAGACAGCAAAAGAATGCCCATATTCCATGACATGAAGCCATGTTGCAGCCATTTGTCCTGTTGGAAAGACTGTCTCTCGGTCTATATTTATTGCAGTAGTATCACAAGATTTAATTGCATATTATATTAATTTTGTTGTTTAGTAATTTCCCCATCCTGTTTGGTCCACCTTTCCTTGGAAAGAAAACACTGTGGATCTGAATATTTCTATCAGCTATCCTGTAGGAATCACCAGTCATCTCATCCCACATTTCTTGGCACATTCTAATAAATGCTTTCCAGTACTTCATCAGTTTCTCAAACATTGCACTTTGTATCCCATTAATTCTCTGAGCTACAATCATGATTCATAATTGTGTCCATTTCATGGAAAGAGGACCCAGGCTAAGGCAGATATTACCACACAGTTTTACCATGGAAGTAAAATTATCTAAAGATAATCCAAGAATTTTTGCACCAATACCTTGACAGGAACAGTCAGAAATATAAGTGGAAGGAGGAATGTAATTAATAATATCAAGTGGATCTTAGTTGAAAGGAGAGATTATTAAAAGATGTTTACATAAATTTTATGACTCAGTGAAAGCATTCAATTATGTATATCACAACAAGTTATGGATCAGAAGTTCTCAACCTGTGGGTCATGACCCCTTTTGGGGTCAAACAACCATTTCCTAGGGGTCACCTGATTCATCACATTAGCAAAATTACAGTTATGAAGTAGCAATGAAAATAATTTTGGGGGGTCACCACAACATGAGAAATTGTATTAAAGGGTCGTGGCATTAGGAAGGTTGAGAACCACTGTAATGGATAATATTTTAAGAATGCATTTTCCAAATGGATAATATTTTAAGAATATATTTCCCACAACAGTTAACTATGCTGCTGTGGAATCTTCGTATGGACCAGGAGAAAGTCATTCAGTCAGAGTAGGAAGATATCCTGTGATTTTTCTTTAAAAAGAGGAACAGTGTGTGTCGGGACTGAAGCCTTTACCGTACTTAGTCAATCTTTTCCTGAGAAAACACCAAAACTTGGGCCACATGATAAAGACAGCAGCATCAAAATTAGAAGAAGACACATGATCAATCTGTGATGTGCAGATGACACAACCTTGCTTGCTGAAAATGAAGAGGGTTTAGAAGCATTTACTGAAGAAGGTAAAAGAATATGCTCTTCAAAAATGATGTTGTTGAATGACTGTGTTGACACAGAATATTGCATATACCGCAGATTTCCATACAATGAACAAATTCATCATGGAGAAGTACTGCTAGGATATTCCTTAGAATCAAAGATGGTGAGACAGTCTCATGTATTTTGGACATGTTAGTTTATGGATTAATCTATGGAACATCCGTGGAGTAAGTCATTATCCTTGGCAACCTAGAGGGTTAGTGTACCAGAGGAAGACCATCAATGCTCTGTATTGACACCTTAACTAACATCACAGACTCACGCATAACCATTGTGAGCATGTCAAGGGAGTTGGCAGTGTTCCTTTCTGGTGTACACAGGATGTTAGTAGGTGTGAGCAACTCAATGGCAACTACAGCAATACCAACCAAAGCAGCTGCTCATTTAACTTCATTCTTATGGCCACCCAATGGGGCAAACCGTATTAATATCATCACTTTTATAGCTAGTGAAATAAGGTTATAAGTGTGAAGCTCCTAATACCACATATCTGAGAATTAACAGCACTATTTAAACTCAAGCAGTCTAGGCCTAGAGTCCATTTTCTCAGTCATTATTCTTTTCTCCTGTTATAATATTTTTAATATAGTGGATAACTGGATTAATAATGGAGCAAGTATACAAGACTAGAGATTCAAGACCCACATTCTGTGTGTGCTCAGTAAAAAGAAGCCCAAAAGTTGAGGAAGAAAAGGGGGAAGACTTAAAATGATCTATCAAGGCAAGATGAAGGATAAGATGTGTGATGTCCTGAAGCCAAGGGAAAATAATGCTTTAACTAGGTCAAGTGCTGATATTGAATAAAAAAAGATCAGCACTGAGAGTAGCCCCTGGAATTTACCAAGTGAATTCCATCCTTTACATTGACAAGGGGAGTGTGAATAAAGTGATGTTTGACACAGATTGATGCTGATAGCTTGGAAAGCAGTCTGATGAGAGCACTGTAGAAGCCAAATAAAGACAAAATTAACTTTCAACATCAAGCTAAAAGCTTGAAGGGCATTATTGAGAAGAAAAACAACAATAAAAACAACAAACTAAGATATTTTCTTAGTATGTTAGCTCCCATTTGAAACAATGCAGGGTGGATGTCGTGAAGGGATTCAAATGTTTCTCTTACTATTTTCAGTCTCTTTTCTTATATACACAACTTAACACGGTGACAGTCCCACATGGAAGTTGATACTTCACCTGTGGACAAGTGAGGAAATAAAGTCAATAGTCTTCAACTTGTGATATATTTGAGCTATAGGAAGGCATGCATATGGCTGGTTTAGTTTGTTTGTTTTTTTATTTGCTTATTGTTAGTACACATATGTACTATGTATAATGTTGAGGTTCATAATCTGATGATGGTATCATTCTCAGTTGTTCACTCCCAGATGTTCAATGCTTAGGTTTTTGTTGTTTACTATTCAGAACATAGCTATATAGCATGAAATAATAAAAGCAAAAGACATTAAAAAGCAACCAAATGAGCTACTTGACGGATGTCACAACTAGTTAATACCAAAATTTGGATCACAGGACCCTATTGTAAGGTGGGGACTACATTAGTTTTGACAGGATATATTTACTTGCACAACTCACTAACAGAAATCATACCTACAGAAATAACTTTTCCAGTTTCTTTCTTTGAATGATTATTTCTCCTCCCTTAAATAGCCTACTACCACAATCAATCTTCAAAGATTCTCAATGAAGATTTTTAAAGGAATGCATCTATGAATAGCAATAGGTTTCTTGAAAGATCTGTGGCATCTGATAAAACAGATGGAGAAATCCTTATTTTCAAGTAAGACATTTATTCCATTTTTTCCCTCCTGTGTGAAATCTATTTCTTCTCATGCCCTGCAGGGATGGATGCCTTCTAAGAACATATTTGAATCTAGATAGCATATGTCTTATATATCCCTTGGGTCTGCCATAGGAGTAAAATATAGACTAACTGCTTCTTCAGAGGGACAAAAAGGGGTTTCCTTTGTATAACTGGTATTCCTTCCATAGAGCAAGATACTGAGTTGTAAACCACTGATATTTTAACTAAATAGCTAAATTTATGTAACATTGAACCTGATCATTAAGATACTTGGAGGATAATCAATTCTTCAGCAGAGTACTCCAGATTTATCACAGATTGCATGGTGTGTTTGTGGATAAACAAACAATTAGTCCTACTAGTAACTCTATCTGGTCTTATATACCTTGTAAGTCTCATCATAGTGGCATTCAAAACCTTATCATCTACTCAGAACTATTTTCCTGTCCTATACACATCCATCCTGTTATTGGTTGGATTGGTTATAACTTCTGTGTTACATAACCTTCCCTTATCCTGAGAATCTGTGTTATACTCTTCCTGATTTTCCCATTTCTCATCTAGCTTTATTGTATTACAGACCTTTTCTTGGCATTACACTGAAGGTTTATAGATCCCAGCCTCATTCCCGCTCCCATTCTCCCCAGTTTCTGATCCCAGTCTTCACCTGTCACGCGTATCTACTACTATCCTTCTTTCAGATTATCTGATTCATTTCTCACTTCAAGTTACCTCTTTCATAGAGCAGTTTTCTCCCCACCCTTCCACCATTATCTTGAAGTATTTTGCCCTACCTAGTGTTTATCTCAATGGAAACTTTTAGAAGGCATATTTTCTATATTTATCTTTCATCTTTAAATTAAATGCAATAAGATACATCTTCAAACTTATATAAAGTTACATAGGAGACACACTTGAGATTAAATCATGAGTAGCAATTACAATATATTAACATTTCAGCCTACACCATGTGTGGGGACTTTTATTTCAGCTAATAATCATTT
>NW_022111373.1:130018724-130019851 GCF_000313985.2 Echinops telfairi
GATTTCATATACAGAAAATCAAACAACACAGGAAATAAACAAACAAAAGAAACCAACAATGACAAAACAAACCAGAGTGAAACCTCAGTAGAAAATAGTAAACACTGACACAACTTTGCAGAGGGTCAAATGGGAGATCAAATAATTAGCCCAACTTCATCTGCCATAATCAATTCTACAATGCTTCCTGTCTGATAACAAGGCTATTCATATTCATATTCAGTGGTTCTATGTCAGAAGCTTAATCCATGTGCAGATTCTGCAAATGGATACTGGGCTTCCACTGTCATCCATAGCCTTCTGCATGCCAGGTGTTTAGAATTAAGGTCTGATACCACTCCTCCAGATTTGGAGTTTATTAATTGAAATCCTTGGATTATATAGGCTGTTGTGCATATATTGTTATTGTTGTGTTTTTTTAAAATCTAATAGGATTAGAAAAGCATATTATATTTGGATAATTTGGAATTAGACCCAACATAGTTAAATAATGACCTGTCAATGATGCTCATAAGCTAGGTTCAGTAAGTCCCCTGAGAAATAAGCAAAAGATCAGTTCCATAATATTATTACATTAGTTGCAATTAAAAAACGAACTCTGTCCTTTGTAAAGTTTAGTTTCAGGAGAACACCACCATCATGTCACACAACAGGTATCTGAACACCTGAAGTAGGACCCTGCTCACCTACCAGATCTGGAATAGGAAAATTGCGTTAATCAACTATGCCTTCTGTTCATGCTCAGCTTCTTCTTCAACTGAAATTCAGTATTTTGGAGAACTTCTCATTAGTAGAACATGCGTCACTTTAGTCATCACGTCAAAAAGATCTGAGAGCCAGGTTTTTACTTTTCAGGATTGGTCAGGCTTACAGCAGCACTAGATAGACGTTGAAGCAGCTGCTCAGTGACCCAATGCACCATCTTCTACACTAGTAGTTGGCATTAAAACAACCCCACACACACACACAACAAAAACAAAGAAATAACACTAACACCATTTAAATGTCCTGGGAATATTTTTCCATATTCCATAATGCAATCATAAAAGGATGGCACTTTAAAATAGAGAAGCCAAAGTTAGTTATCCCTGAAGTTATCTTCAAATATTTCTTGTAAGAAAACTTTT
>NW_022111373.1:130020776-130043501 GCF_000313985.2 Echinops telfairi
TCTAGAGATGGGCATTGGGTCCCCATCACGCGCCACCCTCATTCTTTTTATAACTTTGGGATTGCAGCCTAATGCATAACCATGGTGCCTTTAGGGTTTCTATAGAGATATTTAAATCCATAATTACCTATAAGAGAAGATATTGGGAGGAACACACATATATGTAAGTGCAAGTTAGAATTATGGAGGAAAATGAGATGAAACAAAACAAATTGCATCTCTTTTCTACCCAAATATAAAATTAAATTGTATTTTCAGTGACGGTGGAAATTGAAAGTAAAGTGTCTCCTCTAGATATAAAGTTTCTTCTTAGTGCCAAGTAAGGTGCTGAACATATTCATATATTTATGAGTAAAATGTATTACACTCATTTATTTGTTTTTCATGCATTTATTCAACTCTTCTTTCTTACCTATTTCAAATATAGGCTAATTCATATTCCCTATAGGATAGTTACAATCCTGCAGACATACAGGGGCTCCTATGAGTCAGTCAGCATTGACTCCAGGGCCTTGGGTATGAGAGGAAGGCCAGAGTAGAGCTCCGCCCTAGAGGATTTGAGGCTGTGAATCATTGTGGGAGGAGATAGCTTCATCTTTCTCCCAAGGTTCCTGGGGGAATCAAACTGCTAACTCATTATCCCATCAGGGTCTGATATGTGTCTGCTTTCTTAGAGTTTATTTAATCATTGAGAGGGACAGAAAATAAATAAAGCTTTAAATATCACAAAGGCATTTGAGACTGGAAGTACAATAAATACATTTTTTTTAATTGAAGCATTAGAGAAAGACCTATAATCTATAATTCTCATCTGAGAGTCAGAGAAGCTTGCGCTTCGGTGAATGAGCTGTTTGTTTGTTTGCCTGAACCAAGACTTGAATGGCCTGTGGGAACATGACAAAAATCACGTGGGTGTGGAATTAAGCACAAAGAAATAAGAGCTAACGGCTGGGGCTGAAAGGAAATAATCTTGACATATTTGAAATGAAATTATCTTGAAAAGAGCATTATGTTGGTCAAAATGAAAAGGAGAAAGAGGTTGAGGTCCAAAGCGATTGCGGATGGCTGATGCCATTGCCAGTCCTGGCTAGTGAAACCTTCGGTGTCTGGTCACCTAGCATATCAATGTGTTGGGCAGGAGAATGATACAATTATATGACAGAATTATTGATAATTTCTGAGGAACGCATAGAGGGGAGAACGTACTTTCAGTACGTGGGATGTGTAGAAGGAAGAGTACAATCATTACATCATGGAGGAGCAAATCTTTGAAACAAATCTTGAAGGATGGGCAATATTTGGCAAATGAAGAAACTACGTAATAATATGCAAATAGGAAGTGAAGGAAGCTTTAATACATGAAAAGTCCGTTGGACTGTGTGAATAACAGTCTTAGAGTTGTAAAGGAGAACAATGCCTGGGAAAGTAAACAGGGTGCCCAGTGGTTGACCACACCAGCTGTCTCTTCACTGCTCTACTTGTACAGTGTGTGTCCTGTGACCCCTGAACTGTATTCTTCTGATCAGAGGAAATTATTCTCTGTGGCACCATTACCTCAGCTTCTGCCAAGCAAACTCTTCAACTTGGCATGTAATAAAAATCATAAATGAGATACCCATGAATGTTGTCAACTCATTACAATGGTCTGTTTATTGGAATAGATGTCACTTTGTTTGTATATTAGAAATGAAAGCCAAAATAATCAGAACTCTTTGGTCCAAAAACATGTCTTTGAAGAAGGTGCTTAACCTTTTTCCACAAACTCAATGAGGTGTATAGTCAAAGACAGAGTCTCAAGAACCCCCTGCATTGTTACTATGATGCTTTGCTGTATTTACAGAAGGAAGGTGTGTGGGGACGGGTTGACAAAAGAAACAAATCCAGTGACACTCACATATGTCTAAGACAGAGCTTTATATCAAGAAGTACTTATATATCCCACCCCAGTCCAACTCAATGCCCCAAGTCAGATACTAGTCACGAAATGCCTCTGAAGATATTTGTAGTCACATGCAATCATGCAAATGCAGGAAGAACACAGATGGATGTGTGCAATGTCGTGTGGCTCCAAGCCTGAAGGAAGCATGGCCGGCCTCTGGCAGCTCTCAGGATGTCCAGCCAGCAGGAAAGTCAGGCAAAAAGAGGTATGTGTGGTGGGAGTTGGGAGTTCCCTGAACCCTCCATATGAGAAGGCCACACCCACCCGGAGGCATCATCAGGATGTGACCTGATTGACAAGTTGCTTATCTATCACCCATACACTTTTATAGATATTCAAGTTGACATAAAACTATGTAACTACCACAGAACACTTCAATGGTCGCTAATTATTGCTTTTGATATGGGATAGCCCAACTGGAATTATCAGGGAAGGAGTAAACACTGTCTGGACAGAATAAATACTAACTTTATTTGATATCCAAACGTTTACACCTATTGACTTATCTTTCCTTTATGGAAGCCAAGGTCTGATTGAAATTAGTAAACATTTCCTTTCAGTGTCTACCACTCATCATAACATCACAACACCAAAAGAATATCAATGATTTTTTTCAAGGTCTAAATTCAAGAGAAAAAGTAAGAGCAATAAAATTGTCATAATCAGTCTACTAAAATTATTCTAATATTAGCTAAAATATAATTTAAAATTGTGACATATATGTATATCCATTTAAACAATCTTACCCATAACAATGTGAAATTAGGTCTTACTGTATATTTTGGTGACCATGTTTAACTGTGCATACAGCATCATGAAGTAGTTTTTAAATGTTCACTTTACAAGTACACACATAACAGTTTATGATGCTGTTTTTTTGTTGAATATGGTAATGACAAATTAAAACTAAATCTCATTGAACCTTTGTAGACATTTCTAGAATATATAAATCTTCTCTTTGATTCTGTTGATGATAGAATGGTCATTTTAAATGTAATGCCACTATACATCAACTTTGACAAGACTCGTGTCAAGGTTCATCTCTTTTGAAGATTTAACAAACCAACACCAACCCCCAATGTGACCGAGTCCATTCTGAAACATAGGGACTCAGTAGCACAGCTTGGTACTGGCCCTGTTAATTCTGGGGCTGGAAATCTTCTGGGGAAACAGAACACTTCATCTTTCTCACAAAAGGGCCCTTTGTGGATTTGAACTGCTGACTTTTTAGATCAGCCCACCTCGTAAACCACGATGTCACCAGGGCTCCCTCAAGATTCAGAACTCACTGCCATCAAGTCAGCTCCGACCCATAGCGACCCCCATGTAGGTTTCGGGGATTGAAACTGGTTACAGGAGTAAGATTTCATGGAGGTTGTAAGATATACTAGAAGTCTCTATTCAATGGCCTTCATTACCAGAAGTGTAAATTTAAATCTATACATTTTAATATAGTCGACTTGCTGGAAATATAAGCACAATTGAGTAATCATAACCTAAATTCACTCCTGTGGCACACATCGTTTATTTTGGGATAAAAAAGCCATAAAAAGATATCCATGATTGCTTCTCGGCCTTTTGGTAAGAGCAAATTAAGATATCCATTTATGGTTTAAATGGTTAAGTCCCTTTTGCTGAATAGTTTAAAAGTAAAGACAAAGAAGCAGACAAAGACTATTGTCAGATTGTGTTTGAAGACTCACTCAGCTGTCGGATTCAGTTCTCTTCCATATCAGGTGTGTCAAAGCACATTAAATCGTAGCACTACAAATGTGTGCTTCCTGGAAACAAAGGACTTTCTTCCCAACTCCAGCATTTATGATTTGATTTTTGACTTTGCCATCAATACTTGACTGTGTTGGATGCTGTATCAAAATAAGTTATTGAAATCAAATGACATTAATGCAATCATACATGTCTGCTATATAATATAAATATGATGGATTTATGTAGCTAGCCGAGCATATAATTTTATTGGAATTAAAACCCCTAGTCCCCAGGTGTTCATGCCAGTATTAAACACTGTTTTCAGCTGATAAGATATATGCTCACCTTAGTGTACCTGCATGGTTTACATTTACATTTCTTTGATGTTGCTAGCCAAAAGGGAAATGATTTTTGTCTTTTTAAATATTGTTCCTGATTAATCCAAAAAAATTAAAAGATGGGTATTTCTTTAGATACTTTTCTTGTCTCTAATGTGTATTCCTTATTTATAAATTTCTCACAACTCCAAAATCAATATTGTCTTCTCCTTTATGTCTTCACCTATTTTTAAAACTTCATTTGATGCATCTCTTTGCATCTTGTACTCCCTGTTTCAGGTTTTGTTTTCTCTTCCATGGCCATAGAATTACAGTAATTTTATTTATCAGATTCATGACACCCCTGCTTTCTGGTTCTATCATTGATTGTCAGACTGTGTGGTATATATTTTAACCCAGATCTTATCCTAACTGTCCACAACATAAGGATCCATTGTGACCCTTTCTATTAGACATTGGGCTGCCAGCATCTAGTTTGGGGACCCAAATCCACGCGCTGCTCCTCTGGAGAAAGATGAGGCGGTCTGTTCACATGAAATGTATGCACCGGTAAACCTGTGGAGGGGCTAAGAGCTGGAATGGACTTGACTGCAGCGGGTTTGGTTTGCACCAGTGTATACTTGGTTTTAAATGGCATGATGCTTGTTCACATGGGTATTTTGATTAAAATACTGTTTATAGTTTGAGCATGTTCTTAGTCTTAACCAATTTATTATTCTTGTCTGTCTGCACACATGACACTTCCTAACACCAAAGTGGGGTCAGAAGACCCTGGCAATGATGTCCTCTGAACTTTACTGTCTGAGGAACGAGCCACCTCACTGAACAGCTTACAGCTTCACATATAGTTTCGTTACTTGTATCATGATGTCTTGTTAGGGTTGCTGTTAGCTGCCTGCCAGGTGACTAACTCATCGTGAGCCTACATACAAGCAGTCAATTAAACAATTCCATGCCCTAGGCCATCCTCACAATTGTTGTTATGTTGCTGTATAACAATTATTTTATTGTGTTGTGCTGTAGCTACTGCGTCAATCCCGAAGTTCTGCCTGGCTGTTCCTCTGGCGATATATTTTTTGGACCTACGTCCATAATTGTCATTCTCTCTGTGTCTTCAGTCGGCTCTCATGTGTCACCTTGTCACAGAGGCTCTCTGTCCCGAGTTCCCCATAGAGTTGCAAGCCCAGTCACTACCCATTGCCTTTCTCCTGTCTCCAGTTTCCCTCCTATCGTTCATTTTGCATTTCTCAAAAGCAAGCCCTATAGGAGCAGGATCCATATATATTGAAGTATTTCAAATTCGTAAAACTTTTCTTGTGGCAAATGTTCAATAAATCTTTATTGCAGTTTTCAGTACTTGTAAAAGTCTTGCCCCTATCAGTATATTATATAAATTTGAGTGTTAAATTATTTTCGCATCTTCTTCCATGCTCTGATGGAAGTTGTGACATAACGTAGTTTCAACCCATAATCACATAATTAAAGAATTTTTCTTATAAGCATTGTGTTATTTATGTGATATTGTTTTACAAAGAAATGACATAAACAAACAATAAATACTGTTTTGCCTTCAAAGTCACAGAATGGTAAGAGTTCAGTGTGTGTGTGTGTGTGTGTGTGTGTTTCTGTGTAACTTTTGAAAGTCACTAGATAATTTTTAAAGAAAGTTGAGCAAAGTTCTAGCTAAGCAAATGGAGCATTAAATTGTCAGAGGTTGTCTATCACTGAAAGAACACACAGGCCATATGGATGAATTGACTGCCTTCATTTGTACATTTTATGATGGACATATATCAATTCATCATAGTCCAAGGTGAATAGTATTTGTTGGGAAAATACCTGACATAATGATATTTCTCACCTCAGCAGAAATGCCATGATGATATATAAAGTTAACAGGGCACAAGGTGTAATAAGAACAAATATAAGGTCTAGTTAGGGTAATGTGCTAGAATAAATTGGCGAAAAACAAAAATAACACTATCAAATCCATCACAGATCATATCTACCTCGTAGGACCACGTGCGGCAGGGTAGAACCGCCCCATGTAGGTTTCCAAGACTTTAACTCTTTGCAGGCGTATAAATCCTCATCTTTCTCTTGTGGAGCAGGTAGTGGTTTCAGAGTGCTGACCTTGAAGTTAGTAGCCCAAAGCTTCATCCACTATCGCACTCATTAAGAAATGAATAAATAACCTTAAAAATATTCAGATGTAATATCCTCAGAAATGGCATTCACAGTCTTCTACACAGCCCTGATGGTGGACTGGCTCAGTAGGGATCTGCTACCTTAGCTTGTGATGTCCCAGGAGAAAGACTTGACTATTTGCTCCTCTAAAGATGATGTCCTTGCCATAAACAAGTCTCCTCTGGGTTTCCTAGTGCCACTAGGCAGGGATCATACAGGCCTCCATACTCCATCCTTCTTACCTATTCAGAGGACACTAACTATATCTCCATGGTAGACTATTTCTGTGCTGGGTTTCAAAACTCAACGCCCACACAGATCGCATAGACTATATTCAAAATTATGGGGGGTTCATTGGGAAGTTAATAGGTTACCACAAGTCAAGATAAGTAGGCAGCAAGGATACCATCATTGCTACGCAGCAACACCTCTCCTCAACCAGAGCCATGCTTCTTCTTGGTCCTCAGCCTTTCAGCATTATTATCCCTTAGACCAACAAACTCACTATGGAGAGACCATCTGGACCCTCCATCGGCAAGAAAGGCCCATGTCACTCTGTCTCACAATCTCATAGCCTTGGGGCGGCTCCTCTTGCTCTGTCCCATAGGCTCCTTACCACAGTCTCTGATGCCTCTGTCTTGACTTCTGCCACTTCGGATAGAGGTCTGGAATGTGCTCTTCTGAGGGTCCCAGGCTATCTGTCTGTATCCGAGATGTCCCTTGCACAGACGAATAGCTTTGAGAGAGTGTGGTTTTTATCTTTCAGCAGACCCTGTCACCAAGGGAACAAAGGATGGGGACTGAAGTCACAGCCTCCCTTACGGTCTAAAGAAACATGTCATTCTACTCCTGAACAAGGGCTCCCTCAAATGAGGGACTCTAAACTCAGCATGGGGTCGAGAATTAAAACTTATTACACAAGGAATTATGGACTCATGGCCAGCATTATCTGACTACATCTCAGTCCAAGAAAAATCAGGGGGGGCAATATACTCTTGCCACATGTTGTCTAGCTGAGTCAAAGTCCAGAAGAGGACACTCAGCAGTGGCATCAACTCTCAGCAGTGGCATTAACGCTACCATTCAGTGACGCTTTTCTCAGGTACTCATTGTCCCAGATGGAAATGGACGTCTTTAAAATAATTGTACTTTATGAAATGTTTATAGGTTTTATTAATCTTCATTTATTATATTACTTTAAACGTGAAAATGGGGATAATAAATATACTGAAAGCACAGTGATCAAATAATAGCATAAGAAATGTTAGATTTATCTACAAACATATAAGACAGTCTTTCTTTTTGTAAAATTGATATAAATAGTGTTGCTGTTTTTAAGCACCATCAGTTGGTTATAGCTCGGAGGGAACCCATGCACAACAGGAAGAAACACTTCAGTCTTGAGCCATTCTTAAATTGTTCCGATGCCTGAGCCCATTTTTGGCAGCCACTATGCCAAACCATCTTTTGGGGGAGCCTTCTTCTTTTCTGCTGCCCCTTGACTTTACAAAGCATGATGCACTTTTCCAGGGACTGGGCTCACCTGACAATGTGTTCAAAGTATGTAAGATGAAGAAGTCTTGCCATCAATGTTTCTAAGGAGCACTCTGGCCTTCTATCTTCCAAGACAGATGTTTGTCCTTTTAGCCATTCATTGGTATTTTCAATATTCTTTTCCAGCACCACAGTTCAAATATAGCCATGCTTCTTTGGTCTTCCTAATTCAATATTCAATTATCACATGCATATGAGGCAATGGAAAATACCATGGCTTGGGTCAAGCACAACTTAGTCCTTAAAATAGCATCCTTCCCCAGCCCATCCCGAATACTTCAAAAAGGTCCTGTGCACCAGATATACCTAATGCAACAGTTCCTTTGATCTCTTGATGGTTTCTTCCAAGAGCCTCCATGTGGGTCTAAGCAAGACAAAATCAATGATAATTTCAAACTTTTCTCCATTTGTAATGAAGCTATCGATTGGACTAGTTGTGAGGATTTTGATCTTTTCATTGGGTTATCATTCACAGTGAAGTCTACAATACTTTACTTTCATCAGCAATCGCTTCCTGTCCTCCTCACTTTCAACAAGCAAGGCTGTGTCATCTGTATATTGCAGGTTGTTGATAAGCCTTCCTCTAATGCCGATGCCACACTCTTCTTCATATAATCCAGCCTCCCTGATGACTTACTCAGCATGCAGGTTGAACAAGAATGGTGATAGATAGAAAACCACGCTGACGTACATCCTTTCTGATCTGAAACTGTACACTCTTCTTCTTGTTCTGTCCATGCTTCTTGATATGCATGTTACTCATGAACACATGAAGGGTTCTGGAATTCTCGTTCTTCTCATGGTCATCCATAATTGACTACTGTCTGTCGTCAATAAAACACAAGTAAGCACCTTTCTGGTAACCTCTGCTTTGAGCCAAGATCCATTAGACTTCATTTTATTGCTAGAAAACAATGCAAAAGGAAATATACTATAAATGGTCTCTTGCTGAAAGAAAAAAAGCAAACAAAAATATTTATATTTACTTTTTATGAAATTGACTTTGGGATCATTTACACCCCTTTACAAACACTAGTAATATATTTTGTAATTTCAAGTGAGATATGAAAACAAAAGCAGCACAGGTCTACACCATGAGTTGTGGGGTCAGTCCCTCCGCCCATGCAGGTAGCTTGGCACTTGGACGTTCACAGGGGAGCATTCTACAGCTATTCTCTCAAGTAATCAACAGCATCTCAGTAACTATGGTGTCTGGAAAAGAAGGGGCACTTTTGTGATATTTAAGCTTGAGGAATTTGGGCACTCTCCCATTAAACTAAATTCAAATATTACATATATGTAATATATATATATAGTATATGCAGTATTAGCTAAAGTCTCATGAATAAGGAAAATGATGCTTCACAAAAAAATCTGATCTCATAAAACAAAAGTCAAACAAGGTAATGACAGCCAGAACATTACAAATCTTGTGCTTTTATATAATGATTGCGTGAGAATGAAAACATAGAGACATATCACTGCTGGTGAAAAATTGACTTCTGAGTCTAAAATTTCTCATCATTGAAATTTGCTTAACATGATGTAATAATGAGTTACATTACTTTTTACAGAAACACACATCTTCATACTTATTTGTTTCATTTTTTTATTTTCTCAGTAACTTTTAAAATGAAGGTTATAGTAGATTTAGTAATTTTTATGAGTATATTCTAGCTAAGAAAAGTCTTGGTAAAAAGAAAAAAAGGAAAAGTCAGGGTAGATTGAAAGTTGATTTTTTGCTTGTTTGTTTCTTTTTGCTTTTTGACCTTGTGTTGGCTTTGCTTAATGAATACATTCTATTTTTTTATTACATGATGCCTGGGAAAGCATACATATAATAAGTCCCCCAAAATTAAATCAATAAAATAAAAGCAAACAAATGTTCATACTAACAACTCCAAACATCAATCTTTGGCCAGTCCCATCGGATTATGTTTACTAGAACATGCCATTCAATTTCCAAAATACATACAGCGATTTAGTTGCACTTTATATGTTTATAATTACCCAAATTCCTTTAGGTAAAAGTCGGCAGTCTATATTCAGGGGTGCAATGAAGAACAATAAAGAGCAGTCTTTCGGTGGCTTCACCTTAAATAGCCTCCCTTAGAAAGGCTGTCTTTGCCACGTCTTCCTTGTGGACATAATTTTTCTGCATATTGAGTTAGAATAGTATTTTTAGCAATGTAAGTGATATGGATTTGTTTGTTTTTCTTCCTTTCTTTAATGACTTTATTGTCTGTAGATCACTTGACTCCATTAGGTCGAGAGCCATATGCCTTTGGCTCCGCCGTATTTTAAATGAGTGATTACACAGGTGCAGAACACTGTCCAAAGGGGTCAGTATGTTATGAAAAGGTTTTGGACTAAGATATGTTGAAGAAACATCTATATACTTTACCAAGGATGTTAGAAAACAAGAATATGAAACTTAGAGTCACTAAACTTCTATTTTATTTTATTTTGTAAAGAGAAAAAAAGAATAGACAGATATTTAAATAAGGAAATCAAGGCAAAAAATGTACATTTTGAACACTGTTCAGTCCTTTTCCTGTTAACTGCTGACTAAGGTGATGGAGAATGAAGGCAAACCAGCCAGTAAAACCGTACAGGAACACGTAATGAAGACTGTTGTGTAGATTATGTAACAGGTCAATTCTGTCATCTCCAAAAGCTTGTCTGAAACAAGGAATTGTTCACTCTGAATATCTGCCTCAGTAATGCCTAACTAAACAGGCTTGGCTTCACCCTTCGACCATGAATGTATTGTGTACTGCTTCTTCCCTTTTCATGTGCACAGCTAATGGCCTTTGAATCTCTCAATAGATAATAACATAAACAGGCTGGAATGCTCTGAACTATTTATATGGTTAATTGGACTTATCCCATCTTTCTGGGAGATAAAGAACAAATAGAAAGTCATTTCCTCCATTTTCATTCTGCAGGTACACAAGGAAAGGCTTTTCACAATTATCTACATGATAATATGTATTCATTAACACCTTTAGAAAAGGAAAAAGAAGTAAAATCCCCAGAAAAGGACTTATAATGTATAGGATTTAATTACATCTATAAAGAAATGAACTTTGATTTTAAAGGCATGCTCAAAAACAAATGGAACTTGCTTTTCATCAAGAAAAACTAAAGCATTTTGCCTCAGCAAACAGTAGCCAATGTATTATAACAATGAAAGCATTGCTATTAATAATTTTATTTTATAATTTGACAATTCTCAATGTTTACACATTCCTATTTGAATGTAAATTTCCCTTTGGTTTTTGTGAAAATTTCCTAGATGGTATGATAATTTTTTTTTACTGATTTAAGTATAATTTCCCAATTTATATGTCAAATAATTATATAACAAAAATATTTTGTAATGTAAAATTGTTATCACAAAAAGGAAGCCTCCTGCAAAGGATTCCAATTATTTAAAGAAAGGAATGTGGCCTAATATTGAATTTTTAAAAATATATAAGAATTTTTAAAGAGACAAACGGAATTGCGTATCCTCAAAAATCAGTCTCCCAATAGGAAGGCTTTGTTTAGACCTTCTCCCTCCGCTGTTCTTCTGCTTGTCTTTGGCTGCATTACATTATGACCTTGTCCAGTTCTGGTTAATATCTCTTTCTCAGCAGACTGATTTTTGCTTTGCCTATAGTAAGTTCACTATTAAAAATAATTTTGTGGGGTTTTTTTGTTGTTTATTTGCTGTTGTCAGAATAAACATATGATTGCTTTTCTTCATTCTAGCAATCAACCTTGAACTGGAGGTTTGTGTTAGACAGGGTGTCCTAGAGAAAGAAAACCAGGACACTTAAAGTATATATATATATATGGAGCAATAGAAAGATGTGTACAGCATGAAGGAATTTAACAGTTAGTTATTCCACACAGCAGTAGAGAGGGCTCAGTTCAACTCACTTCCATGGAACAGTTAATATACTGGAAGTCCTTCAACTTACAAGGGCTGCTGAGTCCAAGGTCAAGGAAGCAGAGAGCTGAAACTTCTCTAGGGCAATACAAACAGTCCAGTTACAGGCAGCAAACAGCAAGGCGGGTCACTAACAGTCAGCAGCTCAGAAGCTTAGTGAAGCAGGCCCAGATGGGATATTGAACTCAAGCAATGCAAGATAATAGTATCCAACAGCCTCAAGCTAAAGCAATGTATACACCCGCAGCATGGCAGAGCAATTTTCAAAGGAACCTCAAGCTCTAGCAACAGGATCCAGGGGGTTGCTGTCCCACAAGTAGTGTAGCTCACAAGTTGTGGCAGAGAACAAGCTAAAGCAGCTGTATGCTGGTCTGATCATCAGAGAGCAAGAGAGAGAGGGGTAGAGCTTGCTAAACCATTTATCTCTTTGCCCTACAAACAAACTACATTCTTATTAATCCCACATGTTGCAATTGGCCAGGATGGCACAATTAACCTACACTAGGGCCTCCAGGGCTGAAGCACATAGTGTTGCTGGCACAGGATGCAAAAATGCCGAAGTGGATCACTAGGAGTAATAGTGAGAGATACCACTCCAGCTTTCACCCCTTGGTTCCTGGACTCATGAATTCTTGCTATTGGAGACACAGAACCATATATTGGCCACTGGTTTAGAGCATATGCAGCTTCCTGGAGAACATTGCCCTGCCCTGCAAGTTGTTGCCACCTAGCTGGCACCATAATTGTGTCTTTAGGAGCCTATTCCATCACTCTATCAAGCTAGCGGCTTCAGGATGATAAGGAACATGATATCACCAGTGGATTCCATGGACAAGGGCCCATTGCCACACTGCATTTGCTGTGAAGTGAGTTCCTCGATCTGAAGCAACACTATGTGGGATGCCATGCTGGTAGATGAGGCATTCTGTAAGTCCACGAGTGGTAGCTTTGGCAGAAGGCAAATCCATATCCAGAGTAGGTGTCTATTCCAGTAAGAACAAAATGCTGCTCCCTTCATGATGGAAATGGTCCTATGTAATCAACCTGCCAAGAGGTTGCTAGTTGATCTCCCTGAGGAATGGTCTTGGACTCATTGTTGGCTTCTGATGCTGCCAGATGGGACACTCAGCAGTGTTAGTGGCCAAGTCGGCCATGGTGAGTAGAAGTCCATGTTGCTGTGCCCATGAATAACCTCCATCCCTGCCACAATGTCCACTTTGTTCATGTGTCCATTGGGCGATGATAACAGGAGTGGTGGAGCAAAGAGAACTAGTCTCCATTGTGCGTGTCATTTTACCTACTTGATTATTAAAGTCCTCCTCTTCAGATGTAACCCTTTGGTGAACGTTCACATGAGACATGATTATCTTTACGTTTTTGGCCCATTCAGAGAGGTCTCTCCACATACCTCTTCTCCACACCTCCTTGTCACCAATTTTGGTAGTATGTTCCTTCAAATTCCCTGACCATGCAGCCAAGCCTTTAGCCACAGCCCATGAATCAGTATACACTCTCACATCTGGCCATTTTCCCTTGCAGGCAAACTGAACAGCCAGGTGCACTGCTCAAAGTTCTCCCTATTGGGAGGATTTCACCTGACCACTGTCCTTTAGGGAGATCCCAGAAAGGAGCTGTAGTGCTGTTGCTGTCCACCTTTGAGTGGTACCTGCATATCATGCAGAGCCATCCATAAACCAAGCATGACTTTTTTGTTCTTCAGTTAAAGTATGGTAAGGAACTCCGCCAGGAGGCCATAGTTGCAGACTGAGAGAAAGAAGGTACTGTGACAGTAGTGAAGACTGGGCATTTGGGCCACTTCTTCATGCAGCTTACTTGTACCTTCAGGTCTTGCTCTAGTCTGATCTCATCTATACCACTTAATAATGGAGTGTTGCTGTGCACGTCCAACTTTATGACTCTGTGGGGCAGACAACACCCAGTTCAGGATGGGCAGCTCAGGCCTCATGGTGACTTGGTAACTCATGGTGAGACGTTCAGTCTCCACCAAGGCCCAATAACAGTCCAACAGCTGTTTCTCAAAAGGGGAGTAGTTTTCTGAAGAGGATGGCAGGAATTTAATTCAAAATTCCAAAGGTCTACACTGTAATTTACCAATAAGGACCTGCCAAAATCTCCACACTGCACCTTTATCTACAATTGACACCTCTAGCACCATTGAGTCAGCTGGATCATATGTCCCAGTGGCAAAGCAGCTTGCACGGTGGCCTGAACTTGTTGCAGAGCCTTTTCTTATTCTGGGCCACACTCAAAATTGGAGGCCTTTTGTGTCACTTGATAAATAGGTTGAAGTAGAACACCTAAATGAGGAATATGTTGCCTCCAAAATCCATTGTGCCTCCTGTTTAGTTGTTGGGGTGCCAGATGCAATAGCTTATTCTTCACTTTAGTAAGAATGTATTGCCATGCTCCACACCACTGGGCCCCTAGAAATTTTACTGAGGTTGAGGGTTTCCTGAATCTTGATTGCGTTGATTTCCCAACCTCTTGGATGAAGATGTTGTAACAATGAATCTAGGGCCTTTGATACATCCTCCTTACTGGGCCCAATCAGCATAATGTCATCAATATAATGGACTAGTGTGATATTTTATGGAAGAGATAGGTGATCAAGGTCCCTTCAGACTAAATTATGGCACAAGGAAGAAGAGTTGATGTACCCCTGGGGGAGAGATGAGAAAGTGTATTGTTGCCATGCCAGCTGAAATCAAACAGCTTCTGGTGGACCTTTGAGACTGCTATTGAGAAAAGACATTAGTCAGATCAATAGCTGCATACCAATTACCAGGGAAAATACTTAAGATGTGCTTCTGAGGTTCTGAGATTATCTCTTTCCATGATCACATTTTCTATTATAAGGAGGACCAGCCAACCAGCTTCTCTATCCTTCTCATCCTGAACAAAACTGCTGAAAAATATCAAACACACGATCACCCAGAGTCTCTCCTTTTACCAGAACTTCATCCAATGTTGGTGATACTCTAGATATTAGCTTTGTGACTTCACACCATGAATTAACACCACCCACTCTGATAAGAGTGGCAGATTTATCCATGCCTTTAGGGATAGAGACAGCATTATCAGTGCTGTTAAGCCTAATCAGACTAGAGATCCAATTTGAGAAGCCCATATTTATGATCTGGTTTCTCTAGAACCATGCCTGATACCAATTGTGCTAGACAGAATTCTCAAGAAAAACAAAACCAGAGCACTTATGATTTTATAAATATACATATGGTTGATATATACTGTATGAAGGAACGTAACAGCTAATCAGTCTGCACAGCATTACAGAGGGCTCAGTTCAACTCACTTCCATGGAACATATTAGAAGTCCACCAACTCATGAGGCTGTTGGGTCCATGGCCAAGGAAGCAGACAGCTAAGTTTTCTTTAGGGCAATGCAGGCAGTCTGGTCACAGACATCAAACAGCAGGGCAGGTCATCAATAGTCAGCAGCTTGGGAGCTTTGAGAAGCCGGCCCAAATGGGATATCAAACTCAAGAAATGCAAGATAACAGGATTCAACCGCCTCAAACTCAAGCAATGTACACACCAGCAGCATAGCGAAACACGTCTCAAAGGAACCTCAAGCTCTAGCATCACAATTTACTGGTTGGCTGTCCAATTGGCTGTGTAGCTCAGAAGCTGAGGCAGAGAGCTAACTATAGCAGCCACCTGCTGGTCTGATCAACAAATAGCAAGAGAGAGAGGGGCGGGACTTGCTGAGCCATGTATCTCTTTGACCTCCAATCAAACTGCAACCTTATTAATCCCACATGTTCCTATTGGGAAGATTGGCACAATAAACCTACCTACCACAGAAGTAGTTATTAAATACACTCAGGGGGAAAAAGAGGCCAACATTGTTACAAAAGGCTTCTTGACTCTACAGGAGTATCAACATTTCCCTTTAAGCTGGATTGATCTCATATTACTAGAAAACACTGAACCTCTCAGGTACCTGATAGAACTCAATCCATCACTTGAAATACAAGTACTTCTTGTTAAAAATGATGTTGTCTGTTTTAGAAAAAAAGCAGACATATCAAGTTGAGAATGGTAAGGGAAATTCATTAGCTTTCTCAACAAGCTAAGATGTTTCAGCCCTGAGGAATCTGTATGTGTCCTGACAGTAAATTTTTTACATAAGCTTTGTAGTACAGGAAGCTTTGTAGTACAGGAGCATAGATGGGACCTCTTATGAGGATCAGTCCCTGCCAAAAATCATTCAGGAAACAAAAAAAAAAAGTGGAAATCCAAGAAGTTGGCAGCTGCATAACCAATTCTTCTGCTCCCGAGGCTTTGTTTATTTGCTTTGGTGCTTTGCTTTTTGGCCCTGAGTGCAACTGCCCTAGGAACAGTGTGGTTGCCAGGTTCCATGTGTTCCATGTGTGCTAGAGGGCTGCATAGAAGGATGCTTACGCCCAGCAATATTACAAGTGAAATGAAAGCAGACTCCTGCTGGATCTGGGTGCAGATTTTGATGGCATCTCAACCAGGTGACTCAACCAATGTCTGTGTGTTTACCATTTTCTCGAATTATATAGCGGGGTGGGCTTGGTTAGGACTGTATAGTTTGGAAATTATAATTGTATAATTTATAATACATCATGTAATTTAAAATATCAAACAGAGTTTACCTCCTACTAAGAAAAAAAAAAGGAAGCAAACAAACAGAAACTCCTCTGGAGAAAGACTGGGCTTTCTATTTCCATAAACAGTTACAGTTTTATAAAACCCAGAAAGGGTGGCTGTAAAGCAGAATGAACTTCACGGCAGTGATTTTTTTTTTTTTTTTAGTATTCCCTTGTTCTGTCTGCACAACTGCCTGTTGATCCATGTACAAGTTCCAAATGTGCACAATGAAGTGTGCTTGCTTCCCATTCTTCTCAATATCCACAGTTTATTATGGTCCCAGCAGTCGAATAGTTTTGCTTAGTGTGGTAGTCACATAATCTGTTTTCATTTGAGACATTATGAGTAAAGGGGTGGAGTTTAACCTGTCAATCAAGTCATAGCTTGATGACCATGTTTTGAGGCCATGAGGAGATTAAAAAGCTCCCTGGAGGCAGGACACAGGTTCACTCCCTGGGAGACTTTGTAGCTGACAAGATACATGGAGCTACTCTAGTATCCTGAGTTGGAGGAGCCACTTAGAGACTCCTGCCAAAACTGAGATGTTTATACTGCCACTCAATCCACAAGACTTTCCACCCACTGACCTGTGATCTTCCTGTGTTTGGCATCATTACATGTGTTTCATGTGTCCGAAGAAGAATTTATACATTGGTATCAGACATATGGGCTAATATTGGACTTATGGACATGATCTGGAGTGGGATGGGATGTTTTCTCAATAATCAATTGCTATTATATATAAAGCTCCTTTTTATACACATATGAGTGTCTCTCTGGATTTGCTTCACAGACTTACACATTATACTACCAGGAGTGATGTACTAGAGAAGCAAATCATAAAGATGGAGAGTGGCTCCTTGTTTGACTTCTGCATCATGGGAATTTTTCTTCTTTGGCTAGCCAGAGATCAAATATGCAGTTTACTGAATTGTTTTCTGGAAAGAAAATGGGAAGTTAAAGTGTTGATTATTTTGTTTGGTTGTTGTCTTTGGCTATTCCTGTTTGAGATGAGGAAAATGAATGTTGTTAATATATATTTTGATCTCAGAGGTAGAAATCAGACCTGGATTTCTCAGAAACCATGCTGCTTAGTGAAAATGGCTGATAGAAGGTCAAAATGGTTGACTAATAGCTTGCCTCTGGCTTGTTGCTGTTGGAGGCCTAATGCCATACTTTCTGTCAATGGAATATTTTAGATAAGGACTAAGATAAGCTAAATAAGGATTGAACTTGACTGCTTTAAGAATTGAATTTATTATCTGATTCAACTTTGTAATACTAATTCCTTCAGCTTATTATTGTTGATATAATGACTGGGAGAAATGATTATTGGGAAGTATGAAAATGAGAATTTATAAGCCCACTAGCCTTGACCCATTAAAATATGAATCTTTAAATGGGTTAAGGACATGCCCACTAAGAAGGCTCTGGAAAGGTAAGCTCCACCCAGTGCTTTGGAATACTCAGGACATTTGCATTCCAAGAGACTTGCCTAGCGGGTTGTGGACAGATTGAAGAAAAAAAGGAACTTTGGCTTTTTGAATCTTGAATGAGTAGTTTTTGTAAGAGGCTGGTAAAAAGCTGGAACCATGAAGAAAACTCCTCTCTAGGATTGAACTTTAAAGGAAGCCTGTGGGCAAGCTGAAATGCTTGCTAGGTGATGACCTGGATCCACATGTTGAGTGGAAGTAAGAGAAATACAGCAATAAAGAGAGAGGTTGAGTCTGACTGCTGACACCAATGGACCTGATTGACATGAACTAGAGGAGAAGATGAGTGTGGGTTGACTGTTCTGAAGTTCATTACCTAGCACAAGTGGGTGAGGGTTATTGAGAAATTGTGATGCGTCCAGGGTCCAGAAGGCAAGGCAAGGCGACCAATGGGCACCATCGTGAGACTAAGTGAGGCACCCCACATTGAGTTGGCCAGAACCTGATCAGATGAAGGGACAATTTTCAAGCCTGTGAACTGGTGCATATTGCTGCAGATTTTATGGATAACCTGTCCTGATTTAACTTTGTTTATGGGTGTGGATTTTACAAGGTTCCAACTAGAATGAAGAATAGGATTGTCTTCTCAAGGCACTGGATTGATGTAAGCAGGCACTATACAAATTGTATACCAAAAATGGGGCATAAAAAGGCATGAAGTGGCTGGCTTACAAACTTTCATAGGTGGGGGAATATATTCATAGGATTATATGATTAAAGTGTAGGGGTTGCTTAACTGCAATTTTTAGGTATAGGATATTTTTGTTTTATTAAACTTTTAGAATGTTATGTTTAAATGAGGGTGGCACATTTTGAATTGTATGCATTTTAGTTCTATCCTATTAGGTACAGATATGATTTGTGTGTGTGTGTGTGTGTGTGAAAATTATATATGGCTAAAGAGTGATGTGAAAGTGTCAAATTGACAAGGGGTGGTATGTGGTAGTTATATAATCTGTTGTCAATTTGAGACTTATGAGTAAATTGGGTAGAGTTTAGCCTGTCGATCAGGTCATAGCTTGATGACATCGTTCAGAGGTGCTAAGGAGATAAGGAGCTTCCTGGAGGCAGTACACAGGCTCACTCCCTGGGAGATATTGCAGCTGACTAGGCATAAGGAGCTACTCTAGTACCCTAAGCTGGAAAAGCCACATAGAGGCCTTTGGCAGTGCTAAGATGCTTACACCGTCACTGGAGCCACAAGAATTTCTATCCACTAGCCTGTAATCTTCCTGCAGTTGATGTCATTGCATGTGTTTTGTGAGTCTGAAGAGGAATTTATACATTGGTATCAGACATGTGGACTAACATCTTATGGCCTTGATCTGGACTGGGATGTTTTCTCAATATTCAATTGCTCTTATTTATAAAACTCTTTCATATACATATACGAGTGTTTATCTGGATTTATTTTTCTAGTCAACTCAGACCTACTGAAGAATTGTGTACAAGTGCCAAGTTGGCAAGGGGTGGACTGTGACAGGTAGGTTTATTGTGCAAACCTGACCAATGAGAACATGTTGGCTTAATAAGATCACAGTTTGTTTGGAGGGCAAAAAGGTAAAGTTGTTATATTCCTTCGTGCTGTGTATATATCTATCATCAAGCCCAACCCCCCCATCTCTTTCCTGCTCTCTGGTTATCAGACCAGCATGTGGCTAGTTCTCTGCCTCAATTTGTGAGCTATACTACCTGTGGGACAGCCAACCCATGGATTGTGTCACTAGAGCTTGAGGTTCCATTGACAACTGCTCTGCCACACTGCTGGTATATACATTGCTTAATCTTGAGGCTGTTGGATGCTGTCTTCTTACATTGCTTGAGTTTGATATCCCTTCTGGGCCTGATTTTCTAAGCTTCTGAGCTGCTGACTTGTTGGTCACCAGCCCTGCTGTTGGCTGCCTATAGCCAGACTGCCTGAATTGCCCGAGAAAAGACTCAGCTGTCTGCTTCCTTGACTTTGGACCCAGCAGCCCTCATGAGTAGAAGGGCTTCCAGTATATTAACTGTTCCATGGAAGTGAGTTGAATTAAGCCCTATGTACTGCTACGTGGACTACTTACTTGTTATCTCTAGAGAACCCTGTCTAACATACATCATCAATGAAACACAAGTAAACATATTTCTTGTTATTCTCTGCTTTGAGCTAAGATCTATCTGGTATCAGCAATGATATCCCTTGTACCTTGTCCTCTTCTGAATCTGACCTGAACTTCTGACAGCTCCCCATCATGTATATTCACACCTACTATTAAAACCCAAACAAAATCCCAAACTCTGAAATTGATTCCAACTCATAATGACCCCATACGACAAAGCCAGTCTCTTCCGCAGCATGTGGGCGATTGCAGTCTTTACAGCAGCAGGTTGCCTCCTCTTTCTATGTTTGAGCAGTTGGTGGATTTGATCGGCAACTTTGATTCAGCAGACCTGTGCATCCATAACACACCATACCATCAGGGCTCTCATTGGGAGTAGTGGGCCACATGTTGAAATGCCAACTGAAAAATCCTCAGGTTTCTCCAGTGGAGCAGCTTCTGCATTGGAACTCTCTCACATTTTGCTGTTAGCCATTCCCAATCGATACCCAACCCATTGCTACCCAGTGGAGTCTGACTGGTAGTGACACTACAGGTGAGAGAATATTTGCTAAATATGTCAATCTGCACAGGGTCAGAGATTTTCCCTACGGAATGACTAGTGGATTCAAGCAGCTTATTTTGTGGCTAGAAGACTATTGTACTAACCACCACTCCAGCAAGGCTTCTATCTAAAAACCAAAATTCATCGATCATAGAGTTGATTGTGAGTGTGTAATCTACTATGCAACCAGGGCTTCTATACTAAAAGGACCCCAAAAACAAAAAGCAGCCTCACCACAATCTAGTCAATCTCTACTTATAGCAACTCTTTAAGACAGAGAGAGTATAGTTGTCCCTGTGAGTTTTCAAGGTAGTAGCTCTCTATGGCTTAGAAAGACTCATATTTCTCCCAAAGAGCTACTGATGGTTTTGAACTGGTAACCTTGGGGTTAGAAACTCAAATCATAACATCTCATGCCACCAGTGCCCTAGAGTGGATATTGAATAAATACTATAAATGATTTTATCTCACCAAGTAGAAGATATATCTATGAATTAAATTTGAGTCATTTCAAAGTATTAATAATTTCTGTGTGTTTCATGTTACACAAGTAATATGTTCGTTACTTACGATGTTACTGTTGGCTAATTTTATATCATCACTGGCAATGGTATGAAAGGGGTGTAGGAAATGAGCAGGGCAGCAGCAGGGGTGGAAAATGAAGTGGGCAGGGAACAGACATTTCACAGGTACCATTAGCAGTGTTAATGATTTATGAAATTGGAAGAGGAGCCCTGATTGATTTTGTATCCAAAAGCTAGTTGAAGTCTTTAAATTTCTTGAGACATGAAACTCATATTAAATTTATATTATTTATCTCACTGAAAATCAATTTAATTACCCTATAACATGCCCCATTTAATAAATAGTAAACCATATTATATAGTTTTTACTTTAAATCAAGTTGTTTTGAAGTCATTAAAATCCAGTAAGTTGCATCATTAGATACATTTTTTCAAATATGGATATACAAGTATTTTGAATCCATTAGTGTGGGTATTGAACCATATGCAAATTTACACACTGGTTACTGAAAAATAAGCCAAATTTCAAAACAAATACAATAGATAGGTGACAGTCACACCACCAAGTATGTAGTAAGTAGATCTCACTTTTGCTCAAGTTGTAAAAAATAGATAGATAGAATACTTATGTAAAAGGAATCATGATTTGGAAAGTGATTTTACAGGGGAAGACTTCATTTTATTTTTAATAGCATATCCTACATTTTATCTTGAGATTAAAGCTAGTTTTTCCATTTTAATATACAGTTTTTAATAGTATATTGATTGGAGAAAAGTAATTTGTTGAAAATTTTTTAAAAAGTAACCTCTGCGTAGCAAATTAAAAAAAATTCAGTCATATTTATAAGGTCAAATAAATTGCAAATAGTATATCTTTTAGTATTTAAAAGTGATGTGAATTTACATTTAGAATATCTTATTTCTTGACAGTCATGTTTTACCGTTTCTAGATTTTTTTTAACGATATGTTTTTAAAGATTAAAATGCAATTTCTCAATTTTTAAAGGAAAATATTTTCAGGAAAAGTTTAGTGGTAATACTTTCAGGGATTTTTTTTGCAGCACTTTTGAGTCTTCTTTTATATACTAAAATAGCTGTTTACATATATGCCTCTGGATTTAACCTTATCTGAGTACATTTACATGTGAATTATAGTAAATTTAATAACAATTAACTCATCCTTTCTTAGTAAATACAGCATCTTTATGCATTTCTATTTCTGACATACATTAATATACTCAGTATTTTAATTACCATCCATTCTTTTAAATAGTTTCACAATTTCTCTTACATTTTCTGAAAATTAATACTGTGTATACTTGAGTATAAGCTGACCTGAATATCAGCCGAGGCAGCTAATTTTACCACAAAATTGCATTAAAAATGTGCTGAAAAACTCGGATTATACACAAGTATGTACGGTCATCATAATATTTTTATGTATGAAATGTTTCCTATTAATGAGTGGTCTATTTCTCTTTTATTGTATGCAAAATAAATGTGTGTGGTTTTGCATTTGTAATGTATGGTTAAAAATTATTTTTTTATTAATAAAATTAAAGTTATGCAAAGTAACAAAACTAAGAGTTAATATCATTCTAGATCACAATTCCCAAATTCCGAATTGAAAAATGCTATGAATACTTCATGGCCATACAACTGAACCATATCAGTGTAAGAATCAGGAAAGAATGTTCTTTTCTTTTCTTAGTATGCTCAGTAATTTCTGTCCCCCACCTCCCCCCAC
>NW_022111373.1:130045333-130051315 GCF_000313985.2 Echinops telfairi
TAACATTAGTTGGGTCATAAATTGTATATTAAATCTAAAGAAACACTTACTCAACTGTATGCAATTAATAAAAGGCAAACCTAGTTTTATACCAATTTTTATTCAAAATTAAATAGTTTCACACTATTCAAATTTTTACTTCCATGCTTTCCTTTGTGTGTGTGTGTGTGTGTGTGTGTGTGTGTGATTTTGGCCATTTTCATCCATATAGTGTATATTTGTTTAAAGTCCATCATGGCAGTGTTCAAGTGCATGAAAAGAGAAGCAAAAACAGTTAAAATGCTCTTCTAAAATAACGTATATTCTAGAAAGATTGCCAGGAGAATAGTAGTAAATAAATAAAGTGTATGTCAGTAGGTGTTAAGTGCTAGAAAGCCTATAAATCACTGAAGTAGAGAAAAACTGATAGTGAGGGATGAGGGACTCTTTATATGGGGTGTTTGGGGAAAACTTTGGGATTAAGGTGCTATATTGGCAGCGATGTAATATAAGTGAGGAAGTCATGCATTTCTGTATGGAAGGAAATTCTTTCACAGAGAGACTATCCACTGCACAGACCCAGGTGTGCAAGTAAGCTTGGAGCGTTTCAAATGCATCGGTGATTGCGACAGTATCCCTGTGCTAAGGTAAGCAACGCAGGAGTCAAAAGTAGAGATGAATACCAAGGACAGTTTAGCCAGGGTCTCTGATATCATGGTAAGGGATTTATATTTTATTCCCAAAATGCTAGTATAATGGTCAATTATTAGAGATCATGGGCAGAAAAGTGGTGGTATGGTGCTTACACTTTAAAGGAATTATTGTGGTTTCTGAATTAAGTGTGTAATATAGTGAAGTTCATGTGAAGATAGCAAGATTTCTTAGAGACTAGTGTAACAATGAGCCATGGAAGATTTATGAACCAGATTATGTCATCATATATAGTGGATTTTTAAAATGTATTTTGAATATAGGACTCAATGATTAAATACATAGTAGAAAATGAGACTAATTAGGAATTTTCTGTAATTTATTGAGATGTAGGACAAAAAGCAGGGTGGTTGGTTTTAGGAAGAAGATGTAGGGTCAGATTGATAGAGGTTAATAATAGACATATCTATATATAACTCAATGAGCAGTGGTGTCTGTGTTAGTCTGGGTAGACTATAGAAACAAATTCATGAACACACTCATATGGGTATAGGAAAGAGCTTTATATACAAGAGCAGTTGAATGTTGAGGAAACATCCCAGCCCAGTCCATATCAAGTCTATAGGTCTGATATTATCCCATTTGTCCAACACCAATCTATAAAGTCCTCTTCAGACTCACGAACATATGCAGCGATGCCGAATACAGGATGATCACAGGCCAGTGGGTGCAAAGTCTTGTGGATACAGTGGCATTATAAACATCTCATCACTGGAAGGGGTCTCCACATGGTTCCTCCAGTTCCCGGGCCACGGGGGCTATCAGCATAGTGCCATGTGTCTTGTCAGTAGAACATCTCTCAGGGATGCTCTCCTGCCTCCAAGGAGGAAATAATGGACTTCCCAGAATTCTCTGTAGAAAACTATGCACACACACAGGCCTCATTGACTATGACTGGATTGACAGACTAGACCCCACCCACTCATTTTAATCCTCTCAAGTCCCAAATTGACACCAGATTATGTAACTACTGCAGTGGCATAGTGGTTACTCATCGGGCTTCTAACCATAACGTCTGCAGTTTGGAGGCCCCACCCTCTCTGTGTAAGAAACACCAGGCTTACTATGCCCATAAAATCTTGGAGTGCAAAATTTTACAATTTTGGAGACTCATAGGAGCATTTCCACCCAGACCTCTAGTGTCACTATGAGTTGGAATCCACTTGATGGAAGTGAGTTTTTGGTGCTTGACAGGACGTTTGTATATCCATAGCTGAAGTTTTGGGGAGACAGAATAGTTTAAACATTGAGGAAAAAAATATCTAGGAAGTTAAGGAGTCATTTATTATTTTTGTCAGTTCAAACTCATAGCAACACTTTTGTGTTAGACAGGGTTCTATAGAGAGATAAAACCAAATTGCTGATAATTCAATATATTTATTTATAAAGATAATTATATATATAACAAGAAATGAACTGTTAAATCATATACAGATAAATATATAATACAAGAAAGAAACAGTTAAATTATAAAGCACTACAAATGGCTCAATTCAACTCACTGCAATGAGAGAGATGTGAGAGACTAGCAGTCCTTCAAGTCCAGTCTGCTGCCAGATCTTCCTCTATTTATAGAGAGAGCTAGGCTATGTCAGCACAGCAGCCAATCAGAAGGCAGGTCACCAACTGCCAGTCAGGTCACCAACTGCCAGTCCCCAGCTCCAGCGATCCCTTAAAGGGACCTCAACTTACAGCGACACAGTCCACAGGTAGTGTAGCCTTTAAATTGAGGCACAGAACAAACAAGGCAGCCGCACACTGGTCCGATGATCAAAGAGTGAGAGACAAGAAAGGCGAGACTCACCAAGCCATTTATCTCTCTGCCCTTCAGTTAATCCCACTTGTGTTTATCAGCCAGGCTGGCACAATAAACTATCTCACCTTTGGACAAAGGAAGGAAACACAGTACGGACCTACACCATGTTGGAAATTATTACCATGCTGAGTCGATTGTTGTAGCCACTGTGTCAATTTATTTCATTAAGAGTCACAGTCTTTTTAGTTGACCCTTTACTTGAGCAAGCATGATGTTCTTTTGCAAGGACTGATCCTTTTGATGTGTACAGAGTGTGTGAGACAAAGCCCCTGCTTCTAAATAGTCTGCCTGTACTTCTAGACACATTTGTTTGTTTTTCTGCAATACCTGATACTTTCACTATTCTTTGCTAACTCCATAACTCAAATATATCAATTCCTATGCAGTCTTTCTTCTTCATTGTCCAGCTTTCAGAAGACTATGTCTAAATTGAAAATATCATGGTTTGGGTCAAGTTCATGTCTGTCCCCAAAGTGACATACTTGCTCTTCAGCACTTTAAAGAAGTCTTTACAGGATGTCTCCAATTCATTATACCCTTTGATTTCTTGTCTGCTGTTTCCATCAGCAGAGCCCTGCTAGCTTAGGGGGTTAATTAGTCAGCTGCTAACCTTAGGTCAGCAGTTCACAACCACCACTCATTCCAAGGAGTAAACCTGAGGCTCTCTCCCCACGAAAAGAGTTACAGTCACACAAATCTATGAGGGCAGTATGAACGGTGACTCTGGGTTCAAGTGTCCTGGAAGACAAATTAAGACCGAAAAGCAGGAGGGATTGTACTGCATCGTAAAGTGCTATCAGAGAAAGGTAATGAGTAAGAACAGTGGGTGATGTGATCTGTGCCCTTGAACAGAACGTGACATTAAGGAATGGGCTGACTGTTTCTTTGGAATTTGTTCCCGAGAAAATGACAAGAGATGAATGGGATAGAGCAGATATAGATTTTTCCCCCCATAAGAATTTTATCACACACTGTAGCAGAAATGTGGTCTTGTATGTGCATTGGGGCCAAGGATAAAGACAGTATTTTCTTTAAGATGGAATATCCTCTTGCAGAAAATGTGTATTTCTGGTCTTGAGTCAATAATAATTCAATGAAATACTGATGAAATAAGTACATAAGATTATTTAAAGAGGGCAGTACTTGGGGAAAAGTTATGGGACAGGGACACAGGCACAAAGAGACAAAGAAGTTTTGAACTTAAAGCATGAAAAGTCTTTCGGCTTTCATAGGAAGCTAAGCCGAGCAGTACATATGGATGTACATCTATTTATAAGCACACAAGCAAACCTACTTACCACACTTATGGGTTGTTTATAAATTGAGTGTTGGGAAATATGCATTTTTCTGTTTAATTGCCATTTCTTTATTTTGTTATTCTTTTGAAACATGCAATTTTTAATGAATATCTTAATATTTTAAGAAATAAGTAAAAAAAAGAGAAAAAAATAAGTATGTCTATCAGTGAAGAATGAGATGAACATGTAAGAAGTTTGAAGAGAGAAGAAATATTGATTTCTTTCCTTAAAGAGTGGGAGTTGAAATTGATAAGGGAAATAAAATTGGATTCCAAAAGCCCCCTGGAAGGAAATGTTTTGAATATAAAGTTAGGATGGTCATCTAATTCTGTAGTTTTCTCTAGTCAACATGTGTTTGCTTAGGTACAGATGGAGTGTAACAGGGGGTGTTGAATAAAACAAGAGTTTTTGTTTGCCCACGAAACTCTGCTAGTGAGAAAAAGCAATAAAGAAATCAAGGACTCAGAAATTACCAGCAGTCTAGTAACTACCATTGTGATCTGTTCTCTTCTTTTGTTTCAAATAATCAGATGATCATTATCTGTCAACCTGGAAAAGGAAATTAGTAACAATTACTCATAAAACGGCTCACTGAAGGGGAAGAAGTCTAACCTGAAAACAAAGTATGAATCATAGAAGCAGAGCCAACATAAGAAAATCATGTAAAAATACCCATAAACCTGATAACCACCTTTCTTTGATGACAATGACATAAATCGCATATTTACAAAGCGATTACTATGGCCTTAAGGTGTTTGCTTATAAAATAGCAATCCTTTTGGTACTTGAGACTCCTGGGCCATCCTGTGTCAGAGCAGGATGCTTAGCTGCAGCAGATTGGGTCCCCCCATGCTCATCAATTATTCATCATGACAAAAGATCCCATGCCAGAAGGCTGAGCCTTGGCTTTGATCTCCCCCCTCCAGCAGCATTAACCCAGCAGTTCTCATTCTCTTGACTGGAGGGTTCCTGTTTTTCTTCAAAATAGGACATTCAGATTCACTTGTTTGTGTGCAGTGGGAAGATAGAAACACTGCAGGGCTTTGAGGAATTACCCCAACTCAAATTCTGGCAGAAACAAATTCGATATTTTCGTCAGTTCATTACCCTGGAAGGGATTTTTTGTGCTCCTTATCCAGGAAAAGCTTTGCACACCTTTATGTGTCTCCAAAAGCTCAGTGGAGCACACGTAGGATTTATAATGGTTGATAGATAAACGTTAGAACAAAAACAAGTGATGGATCTCTACCTCTGGGTAATTATAAAAATTAACTGTGTATGCATTAGCCTATAAAATAGGTGCCACGATACCAATTTAATTTTTAGTTGAAGGATATTCATTTGGTTTCTCAAAATGTATGGCACGATTTTAGGTGATGCTCAGAGTGACAAGACAACTGGAGTATTAACTTGTCCTGTTTGATGACAATTGTGCCCCTACACATTATAATGAATTTTGATACAGTTGGTCCATATTGAGGCCATGAAAAAGACCAAGATATGTAGAGAGTATAAGCTATTGTACCCACTGGAAAGGTATGCAGTAACAAAATGATTGTATGCAAAATAGTAATATATTATATGTGAAATACTTGCATATATTATGTTAATGAAGTCTAGCTTGCATACTGGCTATGCACTGAACTACTAACCATGAGGTCAGCAGTTCAAAACCACTACCCACTCCTGTAGAGAAAGATGAGACTTTCTACTCACATAAAGCTATACAGAAAGGCACAGGGGCAGTTCTTCTCTGTCCTAAAGAGTTTTCATGAATTGAAATTGACACAATGTCAATAAACTATTATGCTAAATACTGTAAATATCCCACAACTTTGGAGATAATACAGGGATGATATGTCAATATCTAAAATGCAGTTATATCTGACTAATTAGATATATGTGTGTCAATATTTCTTTTTATCTGATATAAATACAGATATAGATATGTTACTAGAATCAGGTAAAGTGTTTAGTTGATTACTTTTGTAAGATTTTTCATTAAAAACTGTTTGAAATTAAAATACTTCATAGCTTTGAAACCAAATACATAATACTAAGCACCCCTAAGTATCGAAAATGAAACTGATAATTCTCAATAGTGATACAATCATAAAAATCTTCAAAACTATAAAATTAATCTCATTTAATAAAGATGGTAAGTAAAAAATTAATTAA
>NW_022111373.1:130051811-130056822 GCF_000313985.2 Echinops telfairi
TATGATCTCTTTCTTTTTCTTCTTTTTATCCCTCCTATCCCTATGGTTTCTAAGACCAAAACCATACTTAGTATCACTGGGTAGACTTTGACTCAGAGAGACCTTACATAAGGTGCCCGAAGCTGTAAATCTTGTCTGGAGCATTTAGCCTCATCATCTCCCAGTACAGCCCTGCTGTGTCGGAAATGACAACCTAGAGGCTAGCAACCTAGCCCACAGACAAGCCAGGGATTCTTATGGTTACTAAGACACTGTGCGATCTAATTCACTGAGTGGAACTTAGGAAATCAATTATTGATAATTCTAGAATACTGGTATATATACATATATACATACATATGTGTGTATGTATATATATATTCCAGCTAGTTACAAGAGCCAAGATTCTTCTCCTCACTTGTGAGATTCTGTACTTATTAGAAAGTACACTCGTAGGGAAATAAAGTCCTAATTTTCAGTTGAAGCAAAGGCATTTAATCCTGAAAACTAGTGCTAAGATTAGAAAATTCTAATCTACATTTTGGAGGTCTAGCAAAGTAGCCTGAAAAATCTGAACATTTCCCTCAAAGTATTACAAGTCAAACAAAATCAACTAAACTAAATTAAATTTCTGAAGGTTTTTCACAGAGATCTTAAGCTGGGTTCTTGACAGAATCAAAACCAGCGATATTTATATATGCATCTATCTATCTATCTATCTATCTATCTATCTATCTATCTATCTATCTATCTATCTAGCATCTATCTAGCATCTATCTATCTATGTACCATAATCATCATCTTCTTCCTCTTTCATCTATCTATCAAGTGGTATTTACATCAAGAGAATGGCTCATAAGGTTGCAGAAGTGGCCCTGTGCATACCAAGGCATGTTCAGTTGCACATGGGGTCGTACAGCAGAGCCAACTACATCAGTCATACATCAGAACTGACTGGAAGGCATCGAACAACAAGCAGAAGACAAACTAAAACATGAATGGTACATTATTAAATTTTCAATTAAAGGGAGTATGTTGCACTTGGAAAACTCTTAGAGAGACACGTGGAGCAGGTGGACATTTAATTCTGTTGCTAAGTGTACAGTTTAACCTATAGTACAATGATTATAGTAATAAAGTTAATGATCTCCTTACAGCCACATCAACATTTGTATAGTACTATTACGTATATACATGTATTCAAGGTGCATGAAAGAAATCAGGCTTTTAATAAGTAAAAAAAAAAAGAAGAATTTTAGCAAGTAAAACAAAAGGAAGAATGGTTATAATGGACATATGTTAAAAGAACAATGGAAAGCATATTTTATTTTTAGTTTTTAAGTGCAAAATAAATACAATTTATTGCAAATTAACATGTACCATTGAAAAACATTAATGAATGGAATATGATATATTTGAAAAGGGAGATATCAGTGCTGTAGTATTCCCAAAATGCTAACCAATTAATTACGTAGAATAGTAATCATTTAATGAATCTTCAATAGTTGGCCTGTCAATGCAAATATATGGTATAGTCAAATCAGTAATTGTATTTTTTCTAGAGAAAAAAAATTGGTTATCCTTAGTAGAGTGTAAAGTATTTTTATGTATCCCCTGGCAATTATATAGACACTGTTTTGCTTGTTTAACAAAAGAAATTAGCCTGAATTTATAGTAATTACACTCTGACTCATGGTTTCAGAATTTGCTAAAATATTTAAGTCTATGATTATCTTCACATCAGAGGAAAGAATCAGTTTTAAGGAGATAAATTAACCTTGTTTCTCTCTATATATTTATTCAACATCAGCAAAACTTTGTGTCTGTGGCTGTTGTTAGTTGCCATCCAGGTGGTTCTAATCGTAGTGACCCTGTGTTGGTTCTGATCGTAGTGACCCTGTGTTGGTTCTGATCGTAGTGACCCTGTGCTGATTCTGATCATAGTGACCCTGTGTTGGTTCTGATCAGAGTGTCCTTGTATTGGTTCTGATCAGAGTGACCCTGTGTTGGTTCTGATCGTAGTGACCCTGTGTTGGTTCTGATCCTAGTGACCCAGTGTTGGTTCTGCTCATAGTGACCCTGTGTTGGTTCTGCTCATAGTGACCCTGTGTTGGTTCTGATCAGAGTGCCCCTGTGTTGGTTCTGATCATAGTGACCCAGTGTTGGTTCCGATCAGAGTGGCCCTGTGTTGGTTCTGACTCGTAGTGACCCTGTGCACCACAGAATCAACAACTGCCTGGCCCTGCCCCTTCCTTACAAGGCTTCTCATGTTTAAGCCTATTGTCGTAGACATTCTTTCAATCCACCTGGTCCAGAATGTTCCTCTTTTTTTTGCTGCCCCTCTACTTTGCCAAGCATTTTACTTTTTACCAGGGACTGATTTCTCTGGATAACATGTCAAAACTAAATGAAATGAAGTCTGACCACCTTGCTTCTCAGGCCCATTCTGGTCCTACTTCTTCCAAGAGAGATTTGTTTGCTCTTGTGACAGTCTAGGGTACTTTCAATAAATATTCCTTGCCAACCACAATTCAAATGCAACCATTCTCCTTGCTGTTGATGCTAGGTGCCATCAAACCAGTTCTGAGCCATAGTGACCCTGTGTTCAACAGAACAAAATGGTCTGGTCCTGCAGTCAGCCTCACGATTGTTCCTGTGCTTGAGCCCCCTGTTTCAGTACATGTCATTAAGGAGCCTCCTTTATTCTCTTTATTTACCAAGGATGATAACCTTCTCCAGGGACTGGCCTCTCTTAACCACATATCCAAAGTATATTAGAAGAACTCTTGATTATTCTTATGTATTTTTTATTCAATGTCCAACTTTTACATACATATGAGGCAATTAAAAACAATATGGTTTGGTTCAGATGCACCATAGTCCTCAAAGTAACCTCCTGTTTTTCAACATGTTCAAGAAGTTTCCTGCAACACACTGAAGCGTGGGTGCATCACATTTACCCAAAATAACGTGTCCTTTGATCACTTGACTGTTGCTTGCGTTAGCAGTGATTTAGGATGCACACAAAATGAAATCCTCCACAATTTCGATCTTGTCCTCATTGATCCTGCTGTTGCCTACTGGTCCAGTTATGAGGATTTTAATTTTCTTTACATTCATTAGTATTCCATCCTGAAGGATACAATCATTGATCATCAGCAGCAAATAGCTGAAGGGTTTCTCACTTTCAGCAACAAGGTAGCATCATCTGCTTATCTCAGCATGTGAATAAGCCTTCCTCTAATCCTAATGCCACATTCATCTACGCCAGCTCTCCCGATGATTTGCATTGCATGCAGGCTGTGTCAGGGGAACTGGACTGGGCCCACTGCCCCACACTGAGACGGTGAGAAATCCCTGCTCGCGGGCCAGAAGAACAGGCCTGCTATTTCCAAAGGATGGATCTCAACTCACAGGTGCCTTCAGCTGAGGGAGCAGCCTTGTCATGTCCGGGGACCTAGACAGCATCATCGCTTATGCCCTGAGTCAAGAGATTTTCACCTGGAGCAGAGAGAGCTTGGACAACCCCAAATCTAAAGGGAAAGAGCATTCTTAGGTGGTCAATAAAACAGAGAATTACGTTCATGCTTTGACAGATACATTTTCATCAGCTTTTCACTTGCTTGGTGCCCATTATCCTTTCTCGTTCTCAAGTGCATCTCTTTGTAATATGAATGCCCCTTGCGCCTAGTCCACCATTGCACCTTTGTTGTTAGGTGCCGTCAAGTTGGCTCCAACTCATGGTGATGCTGTGCACCACAGGATGAAACCCTTGTTGGTTGTGAATCATCCTCGCAAGTTTTCCTCTGCCTCAGGCCACGGAGGCAGCCACGGTGTCAGTCCACCTTGTCGAGGGCCATCCTGTTGTTCCCCACCCCTCCACTTTACCATCATGATGTCCTTATCCAGGGACTGGTCTCCCCTAACACTATGTCCATAGTATGTAAGAGGAAGTCTTTCCATCTTTGCCTCTAAGGAGCATTCTTGCCTTAGCTATGGGACTTTCGGAGAATATGACTTGTACTTTAGATTCACAAATGAAATGGCAATTTTCCTTAGAACTGAATCTGGACTTAAATTTGATTAGTGCTTTTGAGCTGCTAGGGTGGATGTAAGTGTTTTGCATATGGTTGGAAGCAAGTGTTGCCTATGTTTGCAAGTGTTAGAATGTTTGGGAGCCAAAATGTGAAATGTCATGGATGAGAGTTTGAGCGACAGCATGTGTCAGCTTGGCGGGGTCATGTAGCTCAGTGGTTTAGCAGTTATGTAAGATGTAAGGATGTAACGACGCCTCATGATATGATGTGCTCAGTCAGGCAGTTGTAAGTGTTTGTGGGGTGGGGTAGAACACATTTATTCTCATAGCCCTGCTGAGCTCTAAGGGGAATTTCATCACATTTTGTCTTATAAGAGACAATAAAAGAGAGAAGCAAGCAGAGAAGGGGGGAAGAGCCCTACCACCCAGAGAGAAGAGCCAGGAGCAATGTGCATCATTTGACCAAGGGCCCTTGTGCTGAGAGCTTTCCAGAACCAGATAACATTGATGCCAGAACACATGGAAATCTTCAAGAGACTCCAGGCCCCCAGCTGTTGAAAGGAGACAAAAAACATTCAGAAGAGCCTATAGAGAGAAATTCCCCCTATAGAGCTCACACTTTGAATAGACCCTTCCAGCCTCCTGACTGGTGAAAGGACACGTTTCTGCTGGCTAAAGATATCCACTTGAAGTATTTGTGTTTAACAGGATTAAGGAACAAAAACAAGTATCCTGCTGTTTTTCAATGAACATAAACGAGAAATGAAAATTGGCATCAATAATCCACTAAACATTTAATGATCTTTGTTACTAGAACAAAGTCTAGATGGTGCTGAACACAACATAACTACAGATAATGATGTTTTACAAGATAGGGACAAGAAAACAACAACAAAGAATAATTTATGAATAATCTATATTTCAATTTTAGAAGAGTATAAGATATTTTACTACTTTCAGTGCTGTGCTGATGCATAAGAAGTGTATTTATTGTGT
>NW_022111373.1:130058007-130059247 GCF_000313985.2 Echinops telfairi
AGGAATGTTAACTTTAAGCAGACAACATTATAGTCTGGTGAAAGTGGAAAGATTATGCATGGATACACCCCCCCACACACACACACACACACATTCCCAGAGGCACACAAGATTAGGAAAGGGTCCTATAGGACAAAGTAACTTGGTAGGTTGCCAAAACGATGTGGATCAAAGGAAATTATGGCAGAACACAGATTTACAGTTGGAGATGAACCTTGATTTTTAAGTTCCAAGAGTAATAGGCATGGCTGTTTGAGCCAGGGAAGGATTGACTTTTGTTTGAATTAGGAACAAAACAAAACCTATTGATGAGTATGAAAAAGAGAACTTCATCATTTGATTTAATATTTAAATAATGATTTAGCCTTCTGAATTATGTGGCACAAGAGTGGAAGGGAGTCGTGAAATCAGTTATGGCATTTCTGTTTATTTTTTATTATTTGTTTGTCTTTTAATTGCAATAGTCCAAGTGAAGCGTTTTGATGGTGTTGGGGGTTAGGCACTGGGCTGGTAAATGCAAGGTCAGAAGTTCAAAGTCAATAGCCCCTCAATGAGAGAAAGATAAAATCACTACCATGAAGATTGACAAACTTGGAAACCCTACAACACAGTTCTACTCTGTCCTATGTATTTGCTGTGAGTCATAAATGGATTTTGGATTTCATCCAAGTGTAAGATTTGTAAGGTTATGAAAGAATATGAAGCATCTCAAGTATGAATAAGCTTTTAGGATGGAGTTGGGAAACTGCTAAAATAAATGTATAGGAGAAGTGTAAATATAAATATGACATTTTTGGTTAGAACAACTTGATACAGGTGGTTGTCCTTTGTTCAGATAATGACTTAGAATGAATAGACATGAAAAGGAAAGCAGTGCCATATTGCTCATTAACCACCACGATATTTAGATTCTCAGCTGCTTATTCATGTGGAGACAATGAACATAAATCAAGCACCTGCTATATGTCAAGGGCATGGTCTATATTATATGGCCTCTTGTGTGGTAGATCACTTAGCTTGCAAGATCTCAACAGTAATGAAGAGTAGGCTTATAAAGGTACTGCTCAGTGATTTTAATGAGCTTTGAATAATTAAGGAAATGATTGAAAGAAGAGACGGCATTGGTTTAATAACATGAAAGACGATCAACCACCTTTGTGGTTAAAAAGATTATTGTCAAGGGTGTCAGGTTAATTTTATTTTTAAAGAAGTAAGTATAATATGTATATTTTATGTAATC
>NW_022111373.1:130059744-130064682 GCF_000313985.2 Echinops telfairi
TATTTCATTATTATAGTTATTCTCTGAATCTTTGTTCTACAGCCAAAAAGAGAGCGGGTCAGATATTCGGCAGCACTTTGTGGTAGATGTCTGTAGATACTTGAGGGGAAAAGATTGTTTTTGAAAAATACATGGTTTGCAACTAAAATAGATATGACATCTCCATACTTCCAGTTCAGCAGATCAGAAACATTCAAAAGAAAAATATTGAGCCCTCCCAACTCTCCAGGCATCTTTTGTCAAGGAAGTCAATGGGGTGATGGAGGATGGAGGAACAAACTGGCTTCCAGGAAAGAAGACATCCACATAGCATTCAAATGAGGAGCCATGGAACTCCACAACGTGTCTAGAGCGTGGAGCGGAAAAGAGTGCAATTTTGGTGGAAAATGGTGTTTGTTCTTAACATTGTGCACGTTTCCTCTAAGTCTCATTGTGAGAAGAGAGCCTTACAATGAGAAATGTATCTCATGATATTTGAACAACAAAAAACAGGTACTTGAAACAATTAGTGAATTCAAGGAATTGTGTGCATGATCTACAGATTATTTTTCTCTTTTAATTTTTGTTCCTAGTGGTGTTGCTTTTCTCTGTGTGTGTGCGTGTGTATGTTTGTGTGTGTGTGTGTTATTTTTGTGCTCTATCTCATTTTCTTCATTTTTGCTTAACATTTCTAGGTAAATAGTCATTATTAAACATAATCATTATGTATGTGCTGCAACACAGCAAAGAAGACCCTGAATACCTACATCATATCACTTACATCAAATAGTTATCCTGAAAAATGCAGGGGATATACTTTTTGCACCCATGATGAACTTGTTATTTGCTTTTATAGATAAATATTAACTTTTAAAAAAACTGTTATAAATGTTCTTATTATACTGATCACATCTGGATTTATCACTACAGGATTACATCTGGACTTCTATAATCAGAAATAGAATTTAGTGTTAGTGCAATTATGTAAGGAAGTTAAGTGAACAAATCATGAAACTCTCTTTTAGTGCTTTGAATTATTTAACTGTATCACCATAATTTACCCAGTAATAGCATTTTGGACTGTTACTCTATTTAAGATAGTATGTGCTGAATGCCTTTTAAAATGATCTGACTCTTACTGTGGTTATCTGATTGAGAATGTGCTTATTGTCTGTTGCTCCTTTTTATTATTATTATTCTTGTGGTAATTTTTATGTTCTTTATTTTTGGTTGAAGGGTAGTAAGAAAGAGAAGTACACCATTCAATTATGTAGTTTTAGTCACTGAATGATGTTAAATGTGCAAACCCTAAGCATAAGACACACAATTAATATAATGACTTTATATCTCATTTGATTAAGTAGTTTTTTATTTTAATATTTTTATGACCTAATATTTAATTGACACCCATAATAGAATGATTTGAGTAAAATAGTTTTATTTTAGTTTGTTGTTCATTGTGCTAAATTTATTCCCAAAGTATATCAATTTTGTTCATTTGTTCATTTTATTTATTTTTCAGAAGATGGAGGTTATAAAGTCCCTGGAAGGTGCAATACATTTTAGGTTAGCTGGTAATCAAAACAGTGATGGCTCGTACCTGCTTAATAGCGCTAAGGATGACAGGTGGAGCAGATTTTTCTCTAATACATAGGGTCTTCTAAGTCACATATCCAAAACCAAAGTTCAACCACACAAAACAAATGGAGACCGCAAAGCAAGTTGAAATGTAGGTAATGGTTTCAAATAAGCAATTCTCTTGAAAGACCAGTATAAGATATTGTTAAAACTAAATGAGAAAATAATTTTATAAATGATCAATGGTACATCTAAAGCGACCAGCGCATCAGTTGATGATCGGTCATTTGTACGTAGTTCTCTCCAAGCATTTCTTTTTTAATACTGGAAGAAAGGGTCTAGTCTGTCTCAGTAGGCAACCCAGTGGCACAGCATTGAGGCCCTGTGTTAATCGCCATAAGGTCAGAAGTTTGCAACCTATAGCTGCTCCCTGGGAGAAAGATAAAGAAATCCACTTCCAATAAACACAGCTTTGCAAACCCCGTAGAGCAGTTCCTGTCCATCTTACATGATCCGTACTCACTGGATGATAGGATGGTGTTGGAGCCTGTCAATAAGTCCACTAATTGGATATACACATATTAACATATTTCTATCAATACAGATTTGTTTTGGTTTGCCTTATTTTCTTTAATGAGGTGGCATTAGCTGTTCAGGAAGCTTTTTAATATGTCCACTTGTAATTTAGTCAGCTTTGATGTTGTTACTGAAATAGAGGAAAGGTGACTTGTTATAGTTATTATGTAGTTCTTCCTGACAGTGTGCTAGTGTCGATAAAAGAAACCATGTACTAACAGAATAACCCTGACACGGTAATTAATTACAGAAAATAACATAATGAAGGATCTTTGGACAAATTGGATAGAGCAAAGTAGAATGAATGGAAAATAATTTTGGAGATTTCTTTCAAGTGGTTTAGAATGTGTTATAAAAAATCACCGTAGTGAAACTGAAGTGTCAGGGCAGCCTGTTGGTGCACGGGGAAGGACTGTCTGTTGTAAGTTACTTATAATTACTCTGGGGCTTACACTTTATTTATCAGACTATTTTAAATATCAAAATATAAAATAATATTAAGTCTAAGATGCTATACCTACATATTAAACATATGTGTTCATAATATATATTTATTATGTCTATATGTCTATTTCTAGATATTAAGTATATATCCATAACTTTATAAAAGCAGCGGTTCTCAACCTGTAGGTCACGACCCCTTTGGGTCAAAAGGGTCGAAGGACCCTTTCACAGGGGTTGCCTAAGATCATCAGAAAACACATATTTCCAATGGTTTTAGGAACCAAGACACTGCTTCTCTATCTATCTCCAGATGGGTCCGCCCACATGCAGTTACGTTCACCTGGCGTGATGACTGTTACCCATACTACACCATGCTTCAAGACAAAATTTCATTTATTTCTAGTTAGAAATAAACATTTCACAATATATAATTATATATCATTTTTGTGATTAATCACTATGCTTAATTAGGTTCAATTTGTAACAATGAAAATACATCCTGCATATTAGATGATTCATAACAGTAGCAAAATTGGAGTTATGAACTAGCAATGGAAATAATTTTATGGGGGAGCAAAATTGGAGTTATGAACTAGCAATGAAAATAATTTTATGGGGGTCACCACAGCATGAGGAACTTTATTAAAGGGTCATGGCCTTAGGAAGTTTGAGAACCACTGATATAAAGCATATATTCCATGTTTCTAAATTAATTGTAGGTGTCCGTATCTCTATATAAAGTGGACACACATACTTCCTTGGTTATTGTACTAGATTGAGGTCTTCTTGGTTGCCTTGGGGTTAGCTCAGACACAGAGAGAACTTATATATAAAAGACAAAATATACCCCAATCTTACAGCATCTTCATGAATGGTGCATGTTTCAATTCATTGGTGTAGCCAGTGTCCATCCTTATCATGAAGACCCTTCCTGGTCTTTGATGACCTTCAGTTCAATCAACCATGAAGCCCTTTTATAGCCCTTATAAAATAAGAACATATCATATTTTCATATATAAAGTATTCAATATTATGAAGGAGTGCACATTTCTATAAAAAGTAGGAGAGTACATAGTGGAAATATTTTAGTATGTTAATACAAGAAAGGAATCTTCGATATGTAAGTTTTCATTTAGCATTATTGATTTTAAAAAAACATTATTAATAGGAATGTCAAACTCATTGCCGTTATTTGATTGTGACTCATGAGGAAATTAGTCATCATTAAATACTATAACCACTATTGATCCAAACTGGCATCAGTCACAGTTACAACAAACAGATGTTAGCAGTGTCTGTTCAGTGAATAATAAGGAGCCCTGGTGGCACTGTGGACTAGGAATTGGACTGCTAGTTTTAAGGCTGGCAGTTCACACCTGCTAGACTCTATAAAAGCAATAGATGAGATTTTGTTCTACATTATAGATTTACAGTCTTGGAAACTCTATGAGTTGGAATTGACTTGAAGCCTATGTGTTTGGCTTTAGTTGGTATAATTGAATATTTTTATCATAATATGGACTGCTCTAAGAAGTTATAATATTATATTTTTAGATTTATTCAATTTCACTATTTTACTAAAACTTAAAAAATCATTTCCACATTTTTTGTGTATATTAAGAATATGTTATAAAAGGATCATAATTTGAGTATAACTTTCAAAAAAATAAACAATGAGAAGGCAGAAATCTATTTATATTTACTACATCTACTATATCAGCAGAGCCTGAACATATGACCACAAGGCCATTTTATCTTCAACAATTTTATTTGCTTTTACAGATTTCATCTGAACTGTTTCAAAATCATATGACCTAATAGGAAAGATGGAGCAGGTATTAAGATAGACATGTTTGAGTCTAATTTTTTAGGAAATAGTGCAATTCAATTACTCTTGTGTCCTTAAATACAACTCTCCATACAAGGACAGAACATGGATTGGGTAAATTATGGTTTTGAAACTAGGCATTTCATCTACAAGATGGTATTAAAATTGGAAAGTGGAGTAACCTTGGAGTTGGCTCTTCAGAGGGGTTGGGGCACGGGGGGAAAAGGAAGCATTGCGTTGTTCTAGGGGATCTCAAACATCAAAAGAGAATCTTGGGACACTGCATGGAGAATTGACATATATTTCATGAAAGTCATGAAAACAATGGACATGGGTAAACTCAAAGTTAAGGGATCCAAAGACTGAGAGTTCAGATGTGCTGCCTGTCTGTGGCCAGAATAATTAGGGTTTGCTTGAGTGGGGCAGGGTGGGGGGGTGTCAGTGGTGTCTCAGAGCAAAAGGTGAGCGGGAGTTTTCCAGGACACCTGGGGAGAGAAACTGTCTGGTCATCTGACAGAGACCGGGAGAAATAA
>NW_022111373.1:130065961-130079628 GCF_000313985.2 Echinops telfairi
GAGGAGGAGCTTCGGTGTTACAGTGCACTCACTACACAGTGTGTTGCTAGCTGCTTGGTCAGTATTTCAAACCACCAGTTGCTCTGAAGAAGATGAGGTTTTTGATTCCTATGAATATTTATAGTCAGAAATCCACACAGACAGTTTATTCTATCTTGTAGGGTCATTCTGAATTGAAAAGTGACTCATTGACAGTGAGTTTGTTGTTGTTGTTTTATTTTTGAAGTCTTATTGGGAATATAGGCTTTATATTTTTTAAACTCACTGCCATTGAGCAAATTTGATGCATAGGGATTCCACTCTTTATGGGAGTAAACAGCACCATCTCTGTCTAAGGAGTGTCTGGTAGCTTTGAACTGACTGATTTTGCCCTTAGAAGTCCAATGATTATCCCACAAAGCCACCAACTCTTCTTGCCTATTTTATCTCAAAACTCAAACTCACTGACATTGGGCCAGTGCTGACTCCAAGGGAGCTCCCATGGGTTTCAGAGACAGGAGCTGTTTACAGGAATAGAAAACCGGGTTTTCTCCCAGGAAGCTGATGTTGATTTCCAACTGTGGACCAGCGTTTAGACAGCAGCCCGACGTGTAACCACTACTGCACTGTATGGATACAGTCCTTTGGCAGGATCCTCACCTTCGTGCTTGGCTCCTAGCTAAACGTTTGTAGATTCTTGTTCATGCAGAAATAGCTAAGAAGAAAGGCCTAGTGAAATTTATACAAAAAAAAACACACCAACAACAAATATTGCAAACTCTATGGTACCCAGTCGGCTCTCTGGCGACCCTGGAGGATACAGTACACAGCTCCATCGGGTGTTGAAGGACGTGCATCTTTCCAGACAATGTTGTCTTTCTCAGGAGAGCGGGTGATAGCTTTGGACTGTGCACCTCTGCTTCGGAGCCAGTACTTCACTCCCTGCACTACCAGACCTGCTAAATGAGAACATAAGCACCCATTCATTCCAACTTAACCTACAAACTCTGCATAAAGACATATTTAGGAAGCAATCTCATCTGTAAGCCAGGGACAGGCTGTATTGGGAACTTAGAAAAACATTAGCTTTATAAGTCACTTTGAAAAAGAAATAATTACTGATTTTATTTCTTGCATTTTACACAAGCTTCATCGATATTATATACTCTTTCCATAATATCTGCTGATAGTACAGAACACACTAATAAATTCCCTTATAACTCTTCCCTATCCAGGGAAACAGCTGATTATAGTCATAACCATTGATTTAATTTACAGTCACTTTAATCATTATCTGAAATATTCCTCAAATGGAATTTGTTTTCAGTAATGTGTTTCCGTTTAGAAGTCTCTGTATACTGCTGAGTTAAGCAACGGAAGGAAACAGGAATATGGAGCCGTGTAGGCTATTCCCATTTTACCCAAGTCATGTTTCTCAGCAGGAAGATTAGAAGCTGTCCTCAACCCAGAAAAACACATTTTCTGGAGTTTTACTGGGGGAGAAAAAAGAGCAAAAGAAAAACTGTTAAAGTCTATACCCAGCGTCAGCAACTTTGATAGATCTTCTCCTCTTTAGGAAGAAAGTAAATGGTGGGTTGCCTGCTTGTTTGTATCTCATCTCTTTCCTAGAGTCCCATTGACAGAATACTAGCACCTATTTATAGAACCAAAACAAGCCAAACTGCTTTCCATGGCGTCCCTGCTAACTCACTGCAACGCTATAGGATAAGGTAGAACTGACCTAGTGAGTTCCTAATACTGTAAATACTGTATAATGTTAGTTTAACTATTTAGCTACGAAGTAAAGGAAATTGTTGCTTTATGAGTAAGGTGACCAGACGTCCTGCTTTTGGCGGGACAGTCCCGATTTTTAACAATTTTTCCCGATTCCTGTGGCGTTTTAAAGAAGTCCCAATTTTTGTAAAGAATGCACGACCAGCTAAGGTATACGCTTTTCAGCTGCCCTGTGGCTATTTCGCCAGGATATGTGTTTTATCAATGGTGTCCCGCTTTTGTCCCGCTTTACCAATGTTAAAATCTGGTCACCTTATTTATGAGTGTAACTATTTTTGCCTAGAAGAAGAAAATATATGTAGCCAGAATATCCTTGAATGTATGCTTTTGTGTTTTCAGAGTAAACACTCACACGGAATAGTGTGTCATGGGTGTTCTTCAGTGACATTCGAAGGCCCATACTTTCCTTAATGTACTTTATTATTCAGATGTTATATGATTCATTTCCATTTTCATTAATCTAATTATAGTGTGCATTATTTTAGTCTTCTATATTCTGATTTGCTTTGAAACCTGACAAGAATTCAACTAAAAAATTACACATCTACATTTGTTGAAATTGTAACAATCTTACCTCATACATACATAACAAAATCTTGCTTAACCCTTAGGATTTATAATGTATATATGTGGAAGTGGGCATATATATATTTGTGCGTGTGTGTGTGTATACACACACGTGTATGAAGGGGAAACCACCCCCCTCCAAAAAAACAAAATAACCCAGAAAACTAGCAGAGCTTGCAATAGTAAGCATTTTTCCTACTAGTGGAGCATAGAGCAACTTGCGGCATCAACTGGGAAGGTTCTCTCTGGTCACAGTGATTTTTTTCATAAAAGCAATTTCACTTGAACCTCATTTTTTTGTGATGGATGCTTTAAGAGAACAGTGTATGGCTGCAAAATTGTTTCCTGCTCAGGAAAAATGTTGCAGAAACTGTTGTGATGTGGGCTATAAGTGACAAGGACAGTGCTATGGGAAAAGCTGTGTATCAGTGGTTTTCTCATTTAAAAAAAAAGGTGAAATGTTGATTGTCAATAAACGTCATGTTGATGTCCATCACTTCCCAAATGGATGAAAATGTCTACTCGTAGTGCATTTGGAGTTCATTTCACCAGGTTAGACTGCTAATCAACCTTTCTATTTAGAGGTTCTGAAAAGATTGTGTAACAGTGTACAGCAAAAAAGGCCTGATTTGTGGCAGACAAGGAACTGGTTTTGCCACCTTGGCAATGCAGCTGCTCCTGTAGCTATCTCAGTGTGTCAATTTTGGGAAGCAACATGTCTCTCTTACCCCACACATCTTGCTGACCGAGCCTCGCTCCATGTGACTTCTTTTTTTTCCATGAATGTAGAAGGACATGATAGGACAGTGATTTTATGACATAGAAGTGGTGATGAAAAAACAAGGGAGGGGCAGCCATCCATCCAAACAGATGAGTTTGAAAACTGTTTCCAAGAATGGAATTGCAGGTTGAATTTTGAAGGTGATCATGAAAAAAAAAATTGTTGTTGTTTTTTGGGGGTACCCCTCATATGTGTACAAGGAGCAAAAATTTTTCATTAAAAAGTGATAAATTTTCCACACACTTTTAAAAGCATTCATATATAAATGCTTATATGTCTGTACGCATCTCTCTATATATATAGATGTGTACATAAGGATTTATGCATGTATATGTAACACTAAATAAGTTATGAGAAAAAAGTAATTTGATATGTCAAAAGTTCATATGGCTGTGGAACCCCAAAACTATTGTAATATGATTATCTTGAACATCAAAATTTAAAGTTAACAAACAGTTTTATCTAGTTAAGTTACCTATTTTTCTAATCATTGTCTAATAATTGTGATTTGATGCACACATCTCACTGGAGTACATATGTATATTTTTATTACAATGTTCCTTCACTCAGTTATCTTCAGATCTTATCGAGTTAGTCCGGCTCATCTCACTGCCACTGAGTCATTTATAACTCAGTCACGCCCTGTGGGGTCCTGAGACAGTGCCTGTTCAGGGAAGAAGAAAGCCCACTCACTGTGTCTTCCAAGGAGCTGCTGGAAGTTTCCATCTGCAGGCCATGTGGATTGTGGCCCAATGTGTAACCACTACCCCACCAGAGAACCTTGACTTCCAACTCCCAGTGACCTTTTCTCTCAACATAACAAAGCACTGCTTAGTCCTCATGCATCCTCACACTATCTTTTATGTCTGAGCCACTCCTGAGACACATTATTTCAGTTCACTTCATTGCAGGGTTTCCTCTTTCTTATTGACTTTTGGCTTTAACAGGAATGATGGCATTCTCTGTGGACTAGTCCCTCCTGATAACATGTCCGAAGTATGAGAGGCAGTCTTGCCATCCTTTCAAAGGAACATTCTATCTATATTTTTTTCTTCTGGCCTATTTATTTGCTCTTCTGTTATATCCAATATTGTTGATCAACATCAAAGTACATATAGCCAATTCATCTTCTTATGTTTTCACATGCAATTAAGGTGACTGAAGACATCATTGTTTGGATTAGATGTCTGGTCCAGAAGATGAAGTCTTTGCTTTTGAACCTTTTTTCTCAAGTTTTTGGTAGCAGATTTGCCTCATGTGGTAAATCTTTTAATTTCTTGACTGCTGCTCTGAGGGGTGCTGATTCCCATTCTTATTGTCTCCATGATCTCTGGCTGTCTTGAAGGAATCATTGACTAAATGAGATTTTTTTACAGAAAACCTTCGAATGACAGGACTTCAGACTCAAGGAGCAAGTTACAGTCTGGAAAATTCCCAGCGGCAATTCTGCCCTGTCCTATAGGGTAGCTATGTATCTACATCTACTAGACGGCAGTGAGTTGTTTCTGTTTGTTTGCTTTCTGGTGTGGGAGAAACCTTGGCTTCAATCCCCTTTACCTCTCCTCACCCCAGCCCATTCTGCCCCTAGCCCAGCTGAGAAGACTTAGCTCGGGTAAGAAGGTAGAACTCACCTTAGCAGCACCTGATGGAGCTGAGGGGTGCCCAAGGAGGAAGGAATGTCTCACTCCTACCTCTTTGCTTACCCAGAGACACTGGGTGGATTTAGGAGCCACTCCACATGACGTTTTTCCCATCAGCTTTGGCACTCACTCTTAGGGGTGTTCTACTGCTACTGTCTTCCTTTCCTTCCAACTGAGCCTCCTCTGCTCAGTTTATGCCTGGAGTTTGCTCTGTCCCAGAGGGTTCCACACACTTTGTGGGTAAAGAAGGCCAGGGCTTCAAACATGAGACCAAATAACAATTTGTCAAATATGAACATACAATATTATGAACTGAAATTTTGCATTTTTTTTCAGGAAAATGTCACCTTGGAAATCAGACACCCCCCCTTTTTTTCTTATTCAGTTAATAGGGAGAAAACTGCTTGATTTTATCATAAGTGTTACACTCACTATGTGCCTCTTGATTGACAGTTGTCATTTGTGTTTTCCTCAGTAGAAATGCCTCCATAATTAATTTACTGCCTTTTTATTTCCTGATAGTTTTAGCATTCAACAAATCAATTTTCCCATTTTACATAGGACATTCTAAGCCTTAGATCTAATCATTTATTAATTACTAAGGCTGCCTTGAGCATTTTGCATGAAATAATTCCTACATATGTGGTAGTGAAATTTCAGTATCTGAACTTGTTGCCTGGATAAGAAGTCTACAGAATTTATTATTAGGGAATAAGTAATTTAAAAATTAAAATGAAATCATTTTTACCTGTATTTCAAATGAGGTTGATCATACAGATGCATGTGATCCACATGTGTGTCTTGAAAACATGAGCTTTTAACAGAGCAGAAGAATTGAGGTGAAAAATGTTCTGCCTACATTAAAAGAGGTTTCAGTTTGCCTGCACAGTGCCTATGTTATGTCCAAGAAAACACCAAGTAGACCCATTTTGATTAGATAATTTGTGCTTCGGGCTTGGCTATCCCAACTAATTTTTTAGAAAGTATCAAACTGATGATTTTTAGACCCCAAGTTAAGGACAGAATATATTCTTTAAATAATGGGTGTGTCACTAATTTTCTGCTTTATAACCCTCAACCCCTCTGGTAAAGAAAAATCTGTGTTCATTTTCTAGACTCCTGTTTTGCTTACTGCTATGGATCATCGGTTACTATAACCTTTCTCAGTGGATTTATTATAAATGGAATGTTCTCAGACTGTGTCACCTGGTTATAAATAAGCATTCTCAAAAACTCTGCCATGACTGCTCCTACTCATACAGACCAACCAGGACAGGGTATGAGTGCCCTTTTGGGTTTCCACGACTTTAAATCTAGAAGGTAGCACAAAGTCTCCCTCTCTCCCACCAAGTCACTGGTGTTCAAACTGCTGACCTTATGCTATACAACACAATTCACAATCCACTACACCATCAGGACATATCAAGGCAATAATATTACAGAAGGAAAAGCAGGAATATTATAGAAAGTATATAAATAAGCCGGAGAATCCACGTGGAGACCCCTGCCAGCACTGAGATGTTTACAATACCATTGGATCCACAAGACTTCACACTCACTGGCCTGTGATCATCCTGCATTCGGTGTCATTATGCGTGTTTCATGAGTCTGAAGAGGACTTTCTAGGTTGGTGTGGGGCATATGGGCTAATACCAGACTTATGTACTTGATCTGGACTGGGCTGGGATGTTTACTCAATATTCAATTGCTTTTGTATATAAAGCTCTTTCCTATACACATATGAGTGTCTATGAATTTGATTATCTATGCTACCAGCACTACACAATCACTTCTTGTCATGCATCAGTATTGACTTCTCTAGAAAATCAATAGTTTTATATTTAAAGTAATAGTATAATTTGAAAGTGATTATATTATACTTTATGATTATTAGATAGGTCATTTTGTGTCCTTTTTGAAAAAAATAGCTATGATTTTTGTTTCTGAGAGCCTTTGAATAGAACAAAGTATTAATAGCTGCACTGCTAACTGAAAGGTTGGCAGTTTATACCAAAGCCAAACTCATTGCCATAGACACGATGCTGACCCATAGTGACCCCTTGTGGATTTCTGACACTGTTAACTGTTGACAGGAGTAGACAGTCCAGGCGTTCTCCTGAGGAGCTGCTGGTGGTTTTGCACTGCTGACCACGTGGATCACACGCCAACATGTAATCACTGCATTGCTGTCCACCCAGAAATGACTCAGACAAAAGTCCTGGTGAGCCTCTTGGAAAGGTTCCATGCTAACTAGGAAGCATGATTCAACTCTGCAACAGATGGGGTTGCCATGAGTCAGGATCAACTCCAGGGCAACTGATTTGTTTTGGGTTATTGTGTCTTTAATCTTACTGATCAAGATCTGGTGCCCTGTTGGCTAAGTGGTGGACTGCCTACATCAAAATCAGTTGTTCAAACCAGCAGCTTCTCCATAGGATGAAAGTGAGGTTTTCTGTTCCTGTATTGGTTTACCAAGCCTTGAAAACCTTGTGTGTACTGCCACTGTGGGTTGTAATAGACTGGCCAGAAGAGGGCTTGGTTTGGTCTTTGGGGAGAGGTCTAAAGATAAAATGGCATTTAAATATCATCTTTATAAAATCATAGACTGAATGATTTTAACAGTAATAAAGAGCTATATATTTGAGTTCCACACCTAATATTATATTCATAATCAAGCTCATAATGTGCTTACTTATAATTTGAATATTCTTTTATGCCAACTCAATTCTCCAAAGAAAAATCATGCAAAATAAAAATTAAGAGTACCTAGTTATATAAAGTAGTAATTTTCTTTTCTAGATATAATTATTTTTTCATAATAATATTACATATGAAGTGTTTTTCAAAATAATAATCATACTTGACAACACAGAAAATGCAATATACTTAATTGAGTTTAAAATCTTACCTAGAAACCCAGACAAACGGGATACTGGTAATTTAGAGAGAAGATTGAAAAACAATCCAATAGTGAGAGTTCAGTCACTGACATTTGAATGTACATCTGAGCCATTTTGTTTTCTGAGAAGCATAGATTTGAATGCAGACTATTAATTAACTGCCTTTACTCTGAATCCATTATTCAAAACTCAAAAGGACAATGTACATAGTGCTAATTAATACATGAAACTTTTTTCCCACAACAAAATTTTCCAAGAATATAAGCTGTTTGATCATTTTGTTTTTGTTTTTAATTCTGGTTCAGTAAGTTAAATCAGTTATTGTAAATCATTTTTTTTATACAAGTTGTGATATCTTTTATTTATGCATACAAATGTCTTCTAAGAATTATAATTTGGTAGTGTGCACCATACTTAAATCTTTGTTATGTTAATACTTTGGATATATAAAATGGTGAATAGAAATATTTTAGGAAACATACTTCTAAAAATTAAATGGTCTCAAAATAGTAATATTATTTTATATTAATTCCTGGATTTTCTTTTTATCACATTGCATTACTCACTGTACTTTCTTTGAAATATTAGTTTATATGAAAATTAAAATTATGAGACATAAATAAGATACCTACAATTCTTATTTTACTAACAATTATGTCAATTCATATAATAAATGAGAGAAAGTAAGAAGTGGGTCCATCTAATGAATGCTTTTCATCTAATGGATGGTTAGAATAATTTTTAGAATCTGGGGGTATTCTTGCAAGTAAAACCATTGGTCAGTTTTAAGTTGTAACCATTAAAACTATATTTTAAGGACAAAAATATTGTAAATGTATTTAAACAATTGTGTAAAATATCAAGAATATTGCAAATACTGGATTGACACTCTTCTTTTCTCTAGCAGTTTTATGTCTTCCACAGATAAACTTCTCATATGGAACATGTATTTTTACAAAGATATCAGCCTATTAATAGCTTTGAACCCCTTTTTCCAATGCAGAATTTTCAAATCAGTTAATGCCCAATAGAACATCCAAGAGTCAAAGCAGATTGGCTGAATCTAAATTTAAATGTTATAAATAATGAGGAGTAAACTGTTGAAGTAGACAGCAGATATAACCCAAATAGTCATACAAAAATCAGTGAGTTCACCACACACGAGTCTACTGTTTAGGTTCTGCTAAGAATGGTGTGATTAAGGCGGTTGAGGCTGTAACCAAAATTCAACCTGTGCTGTGCTCAGCTCACAATGTCAAACTTAGGAAAGGGTTTCAAAGATTCAGGGAAAAATGTCATGCCCTTTTAATTCCATGTAGTCATCAAATTGTGAAGCTCCCTTGCACTTGTAGTTAAGTGCAAAAATATGCACTTTTTCTTTTAAACTGTGTCAAGATACTTAAAATACCTATGAATTGTCAGGTAGGCTGAGTTATAAGACCCTAAAAACATCCACATCTTGATTCTCATAGACTATGTCTCTCTTAATATGTTAAAGGGGCCTTTTTAGATGGAAATATGGGGCAGGTTTGACCAGCCAAGGTTCTTCTGAAGTGAACAAAAGGATCCCAGTAAAGAAAGGCAGGACCATAATAAGATCAATATGTAGAGAGGTAGGAAGAATCAAGCCAATAAATGTTGACTTTCTCATGGAAGCTCTCTTTTTTAGGTATCAGCTTAGTTATCACATTGCCCATGGAGTTTTTCTACCACTTTTAAACTCTAACATACCCTCTATTCACAAGTATGTATTGATTTTGTGTTCCAGGAGACATATAGATTGATAGAATACAAGAGTCTCCAACAGCCACCCATCTATTAGTTTCCCTCTTAAGAAACGAGTCTTATTTTTTCAAGGTTATATTATCATGACCACCATTTGTTTTCTACTGGTTATGGCTTCAGTTTCAGAGTAGAAAACGGGCACTTATTGACACTATGGCGATGAGAGTATTAATAATGATATTTCTAGTGACCATCTTATGTGGAAATATATATATGGAAAACACAAATAGGAAATATAAAAGGGGGCACCCCCCCACCAAATGGACACATTTTTCCCACCAGCAAGCATAGACAGAGCAACTCACTCTGAGTTAGCACACTCATCGGCGTCACCTGGGAAGGCTCTCTCTGGTTAGGGTGAAGTTTTTTGTAAAAGCAATTTCACTGGAACTTCATTTGAGGTTTGAAATTTTGAAAATATGAAATTTTGTTTCCTGCTTGAGAAAAATACTGCAGAAACTGTTGTGATGTTGAACACAGCTTACAAGGACAGCACTATGGGGAAAAAACTCAAGTGTACGAGTGGTTTTCTTATTTCAGAAAAGGTGAAATGTCAATTGATGACAAACCTCATTCTGGACTTCTGCCAACTTCCTGAACGGATGAAAATGTCAACTCATAGGGCATGTGGAGTTCATTCCACTATGTTAGACTGTTAATCAAACTTTTTATTTAAAGGTTCTAAATAAAAAGTGTGTAAAAGTGTGCAACAGAAAAGGCTCAATTTGCGGCACACTGGGAACTGGTTTTGCCACCACCACAATACAGCTGCTCACCCAGCCATCTCAGTGCACATGTTTAAGACAAAAAACAACCTGCCTCTGTTGTCCCATGCACTTTACTCACCTGGACCTCACTCCCTGAGACATTTTTTTGTTTCCACGAATGCAGAGGGACAGGAAAGGACAGCGGTTTGATGACATATCACTGCTTCAGAAAAAAATGAGGGAGGTTCAGTCAGCCATCCAAACAAATGAGTTTGAAACATGTTTCCAAGAATGGAATTTCAGCTTTGACAAATGCATTATGTGTAATGGAGAGTACTTTAAAGGTGATAAGGCTTTTTAGTGAAATAATTGAAATACATAGCTTTGAAAAAAAATCTGGTTTTTTTGGAGGAACCCCCACATATATCTGAAAAATGCAAATATATATCGTGAAGAAACTCAAAGAGGATTATCTTCAGAGAGCTACCTATTTCATTAATATAGTTCAAACTTACTGCTAAAGGTAATCTGCTAGCTCCCAGGATATGCTCAAATAATACTGTCTAATTCAAAATCCATTTAGAATCCCATTAAATTCTTCAAAATGACTTAATTTAGATTCTACCTAAGGATTGGAACACTCTCTCCATTACTCTAAGGAACCCAGGTGCCTTCGTGGGTCATGCTTTGGGCTGCTTGGTTATATAATATCAGTGGTTGAAGACATATAGATTGTAGTCTAGGAAACACATAGGTAACATTCGACTCTGTTCTGTAGAATAACTATGAGTTGGAATGCATTCAATGACAGTGAGTACTTGAGAATTTTAGGCCACTACTCTGGACAGTTTTGAAGAATGCCCATCGTCCTCCGTGGTCATTTAATGTGTGGAATAAGCAGAGGTACCAGAATTTGTCTGAGTGCTTTTGAAAGAAAGGAAGCGTGCAGGAATTTCTAAACCCACCAAACCCCAAGTAGAGTAACCTTGAGATCAGTTACCAGAATGAAGTTCTAGTATGTTTGAAACCAAAGTGTTTACATTGCTTCCATTAAAAATCAAAATTTTCCACTCATAACATGTTAAACATATCTTCTTTTTTAGTAAGTCTTTTTAATTTAGCAGCATAAGAATTGTTGAGGGTTTTTTTCCTGCTTTTGTTGTTGTTATTCATGTTTCTTACTTTGAAATATTCATTAAATAAAAAAACTAACTGTATCCACTATAATCACTTGTGCATTGCAGCAATTAAAACAGAAATATTTTAAATTATTTTGCACTTTTGAAACAGTTTTGAATACCTCTTCTACCTTGTTTCTAGACGCAGAATTAATTAAAGAGCATTATTTTAAAAAGAGATCATTTATTTTCTTCTATTTCTACCTTGGGTCAAAATAGGAAATCAGTTTTGCTTTTGGATAAAACCTCTTTCCACTATGGAAATGACCATGATTTTTAAAATACTAATTTTAAAGATTGTTTGTAAATTAATTGATTAAAATTGGCAATTTACATATCCCAAATTAATATTGGAGGTCATAAAAATTTCTTTGCCCACTTTATTACTTGGCTTATCCACAATAATCAAATTAACCTAATATTTAATTCACGTTGTGCTTTGTAGACACAAGTGATGTCAAATTGTTTGTCTTAATTAAATTTCTCCTATCAAACTGAATATAATTTCTTACTGTCTGTCATCAGCACAGATAAATGAAACATTCATTGTCATTTCTATTTTAGAAAATTGATATTACTTTCAAGATAAACAGTCTAAGAAGACATTTTGGTTTAATTATTGTCACAAGTTTTATTTTTAGTATTTTTGTTCATTTTAATTGTTTCCTTGAATAATTATAAAATTTTAAAATCCACCCTGCAAATGCACTGTGATATAGGGTTTTATCATGTGATATTATTTTAGATATTTTATTTTGTTGTTATTGCAAATCTATACAGCAGACCCTAAATACAGCAAGTGCTACATGTACAAATTTATGACGTTTCACCAGTTGGCTATTCTTAACTTTCCTTTCTGAATTTTTACTCTCCATTAACATAAACTCTCTATACCCTAAATTTCCTAATCTAATCTTTGAGTAGCTGTTGTATATTGGCATAGTTTTTACATGTTGGATTGCTAGCCGCTAGGTCCACAGTTAAAATCCCACCAGAAGCTCTGTCGGAGAAATGTGAAGCTTTTTCTTCCATCGGAGTTGCAATATCAGAAACCCACAGGGATGTTCTCCCTTGTCCCATAGGGTTGCTATGAAACAGCTTTGACTTCAAGGCAGTGGGTTTGCATATTTTTTAAGGGGGAGGATTTGTCTATTGAATCCCCTCTAAATACATAAATCGTATGTAGCAGACAATTGGTGCTAGATAAGTTAAACCATTATTTATTTTTTTATGAAGACTTCAGGGGATATTTGCTTAATTTGTTGACTTAATGTTGAAGGTTGTATTTTCATTTAAGATTTAAATCCAATAGCACAGAGCAATAGCTGCAAGTGTTCTTCCAGCTTCCATGCTCTTGTTTGGTAACATCAAGCCTATGTGTCTTCAGAGCTGCCCTGTGTAAAACGGAATAACCATTTCCATACATTGTGCTACTCTCGCAACTGCTGTCCCGATTGAGCCTGTTATTGCAGCCACTGAACCAATCCGTATCTTGGAGGGTCTTCTTTCCCCGCCACTTCATATCCCCTCCACTTTATCAAGCATGATATCAGCCGTTCTCTAGGGATTGGTCTCTCCTAATAAAATTTCCAAAGTGCTTGCGATGTCTCATCATCTTCACAACCAAAGAGCATTCTGGTTGTATTTCTTCCAAAACAGAGTTGTACATCTCTTTCTGGCAGTCCATAAATCTTTCAACATTCTTTGCCAGCGCCATAATTCAAATGTATTCATTCTTCTTAGGTCTACCTTACTCAATGTCCACCTTTCACAAAATGATTCATCATAACCAAGGGAGAATCACGACAGGGAAACAAGGAGGTTTGAACATGCAAAAAAACATCAATGCAATCAACGCATACACAGAGGCAAAAATTAGAGCCACATGAATTGATACAGAAAAAGCATTTAATAATCTCCTGTCCTCATTTCTGATAAAATGATCAATAATATAGGAATGGAAGGAAATTGCTCAGCATAATGAAGGCCACATATGAAAACCAATGGCAAACATCACCTTCAACTGGATGAATTAAAAGCATTTACACTGAAAATAGGAACTAAACAAGCATGTCCCTTATCACCATGCTTATCCAACATAGGGTTAGAAGTCTTAGCCAGAAACTGTAGACAACAGAAAGAATTTAAGGGAATATGCTTGACAAGGAAGAAGTGAAATATCCTCAAATTGCAGACAATATGATTTTATATTGTGATAACCTCAGGGACTCCACAAAAACACTGTTAGAGCCAATTGAGGCATTTGGTAAAGTAGCAAGATACATGATGAAGTACTAGAAATCAATTTGATTCATATATATATATATATATATATA
>NW_022111373.1:130079728-130085761 GCF_000313985.2 Echinops telfairi
CACATAACCTTTTTGAAACCAAAATCACTTTATACTATTAATCATTATATCAGTATAATATGAGTTTGGGGTATCTTTTAGGTGTTATGAGACAAAAGGAGCAATATTGCTCTTTACACAGCATTTTATATATATATATATATATATATATATATGTATATATATGTATATATATATGTATATATATATATATACATACATACATACAAGGGTAGACAGCTTAGAAAAAGACATTAAGAAAACTACCATTTACAATAGCAATACAAAGACAGAATTCCTTTGAATAAACTTAACTAAGGAATTAAAAGACAAAGAAATTGATAGAACATTATTATAATAAACCAAAAGAGACTCAGAAAAATGGAAGATGAATATCCTGTTTTGGGATACAAAGACTTAAAGTTGTGAATATATTACTATTACCCAAAGCAATTACAAATACAGCACAATTCTAATAGAAATCCCAGCTTCATTCTTTAGATATAAGTTAAACTATTTAACAAACTTCCTATGGAGAAGAAAGAAGCCTCCAACCAACAAAGAAGACCAAAACAGTAGACCTTGTTCTACCTCAAAACCTACTGCACAGCCACAGTAAGTAAAACAGCTGGATACTGGTACAAGGATATATACATACATCAATGAAACAAGATAGAAAACCTAGAAATAAAAGTACCTACAACGAACCAATTTTTGAGGAAGTACTATAAAACATTAAACGGGAAAGGGACCCCTTCCACAGATGGAGCTGGACACAGGCATGGGGATCTTTCTTAATTCTCTGTGTGCTTGTATGTTAATATAACTAAGACACATCGCCAGGTAAATATTTCAAAGCTTCACGGTCTTACACTTGGAATGAAATCAACACCACATACAAAGAAACCCCTAAAGAATGTTTAACCTGTCAAAGCTTCGACAAAGTAGTTTCTATTTTAAAGCCTCTTGGCAGACAAGAAACCAAATTCATTGTTACTGCCCCATTATATTCGATGGTAAACAATTCCATTTGCCAATATTTCCGTGCAAATGCCACCTACTTGAGATATAAATTCTCAATTGCATAATAACAATTTGTTGCTGTTCATCTGTTTACAGTTTACATGTGCCATGGAAGATGGAGGAAGAGACAGGTATGGTCTCGCAGTTGATTTTCAACAATTGTAGTGCTCAAGGGAGAAAAACACAATAAGAGAAGTAAATGTAAAAAATGCTAGGGATATAAAACTGAGATTTATTTTAAAAATGACAAGTTTCCCTGACTTTTCTATCTTAACCACTCAACTGAAAGTGAAATCATTCCTTTTACCAAAACCCAGCTATTTATACATGATGATACATTTCTTTTGCCATCACTTTTCTCACTCAGCCACCAATTTGCTGCTTCTCTTTACCTGGGAGGTGTATCACTGACTCATTTACCTCTGCACTGTACCAGGAGGCTCAAGCAATTCCCATGAAGTTCAAATGACACCCAAGAACTTCAAGTGGTTCTCGCTATTTCTGGAAGGCACTACTAATTTGATTGCCTCAAATGACCAAAGTTTCTGGAGCATACACTCAGTAGGAGATTACTTCTAACAAATTAATTTAGCATAAAGGATTCACCTAGTAGCAATGTGAATCTTTATGGTGTAGGTTTAAGGTGATAAAAAAAATCTTAGGTAGATACAAAAGGAAGATGGATACAAACCTAAGTAACTGATCATGATACATACCAGGGACTGTAACAAATATGCTAGCCTAGGATATTTCTGAGATGTTGTCACACTGTTTTATTTTTCTCTTTCAGTCTTTAATATCTCATTAGGAACTCATCCAACATTGTGTAGGCTTTTATTTCTCATTCAAAATTACTCTGATTGTCTCAGGCCAGTTGGTTATACAAAATCAAATGTTTCAATGTCAAAAATAATAGCAATTTAGTAATTTTCATATCTGTCAGGTGAGCTTTCCATAGATTACATGGAAATTATTACAAAAGTTAATATATTGCAATATGGATTGTTATGTGTGCATGTCCTCTACTTCAGAAAAAAGTATTCTTTAGGGATGACTCCCAAATATGGTGTCCTGCCCTTGACTGATGGAACCCAGTTAATAATCATTCCAAGTAGAATGGAGAAGGAAAACAAATGTTTTTATTTTTGGAAGCCAAATAAAGGAGCACCATAGCAATTGTGGCTGTTTAGTGTGTGCTCCAATTATTCCAATTGGTATTTATACTAATTTCTTCTAACAATCTTCATCATGTCTTGCACGAAAGTAGGCTATTATTCTTAGACCCATGACAGGCTACACAAAACATCAAGAACATAAAACATAGTAGGTATACAAAAATGTCTAAAACTCAATTTCTTGGCATCTACTGTCCATCTGTCCATGCCTGACCAATCTTGCCCAGTGATTATGAAAGCAATTGGGGTCATTTTGATTCCAAGTAGGATTCAAATCATATTTAGCATTCCACCATCCTGCTGAACCCTTGGAAACAGTCAAAACATACAGTAGTAAATGCACAGCGATACTGATTGTGCTTAGCGTTAGCCAACTCAAATAAAAAGGGACGCAGTCTTGTCTGAAGTTTTGCTCGCAGTTCACATAAGAATCATTTTTGTTTGTGGTTTTTGGTTTGCAACAATGAGTCAATAAGTATGTATCGTACTAATAAGATTTTTTTATAAATAAGAATATAATAATATAAAAGATGCTTCAATGGAAATAGTGGAAAAATTCTAGCAGTAGAAATATTTTATAAAGACATGATGAAAATATGTGCAAAACTTGGGATAACTATGAGTTCCTTTTAATTTTTTAAACCATTCTTGGGAGGAAGAGTTAAGCAGACATTTTAAAGGAGGCAGGTTTACAGAGGAACATTGTTTTTGCTACATGCGAGGTAAATCAGTGGCTTCGGGGAATGCACAGAAGGTCAGGATGAATTCTCCTTTAGTCAGGAGATCCCTTAGGCAGAACATCCAAACACTATAGAATGGCTTTGCCTGAAAGACTAAATTTTTCTTTTTTGTACAATATATATAAAAAAGGATGGCTTGTTCATATGAGATGGCTTGTTTAAAGGTAAGGTGAAGGAGGCAAAAAAGGTAAATCCACTTGAATGACAAGTGAATGAAAGGAATCCATTTAACTGGCTCTAATAATTACATTTAACAATTCCAATTTCCTTATGTACAAATGAAATATTTTAATACATTTAATTTAAGTTTACCTTTACCATTTTTAGGACAGCTAAATATCTGGGAGGCATTTTTCTATAATTTGTGTTTTATTTATCTTGGGTAAATTTTCCTCATAGAATGTCAACTATTACAGTAGATGAAATGAAAAGAACTACAAAGAGATCATAGATATAAACTCATTTTTAATTCATTTCTGAATTTATAGAAATTAATTTTAAAACAGGAATTAATTTTAATCTCTAAAATCAAAGAATATTAGAGTTGAAAAGAAAACTAGATCAGAGATAGCTGAGGGAGGCAAATGACTACATTTTATAAACAGTAGGCTTCCCTGAAACAAGTTTAGGCCTGAAGTCATGCGACAGAACACCTATACTGATGACCCTAGAACGTGTGTTGATGTGGTGAGATTTACACTTCATACTTAATGAGGTGAGGATACGCGTGTTTCCCCCGATATTCTGGGGTTAGGTGACTCCTGTTTTAAAATAAATCCATCAAAATACTATTGATATTTCCATTGTCAAATTTTACAAGTAATCCTTATAAAAAATAACCTTTGTTACTTCTCCATGTGAAAGAAACCCCAAAACATAATCTTGACTAATATATTTAGACTTGTGATATATATTATATATTAAAAGATATTTATTCAAATAAACTGAAGGACTAATCTGTTAAATATTGTGATTAATAATATTTTTCATACTCTACACATTGCTTTATGTTTGATAAGAGAAGTTCAAAATACTTATGAAGCACCTTTTTACACTATAGTATTTTACTTAAAAGAATCCCCTAACCTTTGAAGATAAACAAGCGGTTATATAGCTGAGAAGCAACAAAGTCCACATGGAAGAAGCACACAACTCTGTGTGATCGTGAGGTATCAATGGGATTAGGTATAAGGCATCAAAGAACAAAAAATCATATCATTGTGAATGAGGGGGAAGGTGGAGTGGGGACCCAAAGGCCATCTGTAGGCAACTGGACATTCCCTTCTAGAAGGGTCACAGGGAGGAGACGAGCCAGTCAGGGTGCAATATAGCAGCGATGAAGCATTCAACTTTCTTCTAGTTCTTTAATGCTTCCTCTCCCCTACTATCATGATCTCAATTCTAGAACAGAGGATGTGCACTGGTACAGATAGGAACTGGAAACACAGGGAATCCAGGACGAATGATCCCTTCAGGACCAGTGGTGTGAGTGGCGATACTGGGAGTATAAGAGGAAGGTGGGGTAGAAAGGGGGAACAGATCACGAGTATCTACATAGAACTCTCTCCCTGGGGGACAGACAACAGAAAAGTGGGTGAAGGGAGACGTTGGACAGTGAAAGCCATGACAAAATAATAATAATTCATAAATTATCAAGGGGTCATGAGGGAGGGAAGGGGGGGAAGGAGGGGGAAAATGAGCTGATACGAAGGACTCAAGTAGAAAGCAAATGTTTTGATAACGATGATGACACCAAAAGTACAAATGCGATTGACACGATGTATGTTTGGATTGTGATGAGTTGTACGAGCCCCCAATAAAATGATTAAATTAAAAAAAAAATCCCAAACCTCTCAGCAAGGCAATGAAAAATGATAAAATGGAATCAACCAAGTGAATTGTCTGTGTTATAAAAGTTTATTTGTATATTACATGATGAAATCATTTTTTAATGAAACAAATGTCCAGGTTTTCAGACGGGTCTTTTTATCATGTAGATTACAATGGATGAGAAATTGGGAAAGCAGAGCTCTGTTTTCATGTGGATCCTTCTCAGTCTCTTTCAAACCAAAATAGCACGACAACTTCCTAAAAAACGGTGCATTTCCTACTGGCCTCTTAAAGGTTCACTCTGTGACCCAGGGAGCCCTAGTGGTATGGTGGGCAAGAACTTGAGCTGTTAGCATCAAGGTCAGCAGTTTAAACCCACCAACGGCTCCATGAAAGAAAGATGAAGCTGTCAACTTCGATAAAGATTTAAAGCAGTTTCCCCTGCCGTATGACGTTGTTAGTAACCTCAAGGTCGATGAGTTTAGTTGTTGTTTTGGGGGTTGTTTAATTGCCTAAAAGCTACATTAAACAGTCCTTTCTCCCCTTTAGGTGACTCAGCTCCGTGACAACCGTAAAGGTTTTTTATGAGCTTCTATTGTTTTTTTCTCCCCATTCCTTCCAATTTAGAGGTTAGTGTCCACACTGTTTTTGTTTTTTCCTGGTTTGAAAGAAATTGTATTGTTATGTAAAATACCAACAGAAAGGAAAGCTGGGTGAAAATATATATGTGCAATCTGCACTATGAATAAAACTCCGCCCCAAATCTAAAATCCTAACAAACAAAAACAACTCAACACATATTATTGTGCTAGCCCTGGTGGTATAGAGGTTATGCAGTGGGCTGCTAGCCGCAAGATGGTCAGTTTGGAACCATCCGCGGTTCCACAGGAGAAAGATGGGGCTTTCTCCTCCCATAAACTGTGATAGTCTCAGAAACTCACAGGGCCAGGTCCCCCTGCCCGACGCGGTCACTATGAGTTGACATCTACTCGATGACGGTGTTTGAGCTTTTTGTGTTTGAGCAAGGACTTACAAAAATCCAAATGGTATATATAGGGGGAAAAATTAAGTCCCTTATATCTTCCTTCACCACCATCATTGGTGGCAGTCATTAACATATTTGAATGAATCCATGCCTTTTCTGTGATACGAACTTAAGAGTTTTTGCCCAATTGAGACATGGTTAGGTGCGGTCTAGTCGTTTCTGACCCACGATTCTATGTACCACAGGACCCGCTGCCCAGCTGGACACTGTGCTCCCAGTGGTTTCTGTATGAGCCCACGGT
>NW_022111373.1:130086037-130088052 GCF_000313985.2 Echinops telfairi
GGGTGATTGAAATGGCCATAGCCTGGATCCGGTGCACCTTAGATTTCAAGGAACAACTTTGCGTTTTAACACTTTGAAGAGGTCTTGTGCAGCCGATTTACCTGTGCCATCTGATTTAGTGACTGCTGCTTCCATGAGCGTTCAGTGTGGTCCCAAGTGAAAGGGATTCCGTGACCACTAGAATCTTTTCTTCTTCAGACACGAGGTGGTGTTTTTGCCTCGTTGTGCGGATCTTTATTTATGTTGCAGTGTAATCCATACCGAAGGCTGTGGTGTTTGGTCTTCATCAGTAGGTGCTTCAAGTCCTCTTCTCTTCCCACAAGAAAGGTCGTGTCAGCTGTACAGCACACGTTGTTAATGAATATGTCTTAAATGACAATACCACATTCTTCTTGATATAGTCCAACTTCTCAGATTATTTGCTCAGCATACAGAACGAGTAAATGTGGTGAAAGGATACAACCCTAGCCCACACCTTTCCTGATTGTGGGGATATCCTGAAAGCAGTATCCCCTTATTTTGTTCAGAATGCCTCTTTGTTTATGTCCAGGTCCTGCATTAGCAGGATCAAGCATTCTAGAATTCCCATTTGGGGGCAATATTTTCCACAATTTGTTATATCCACACAGTCAAATACCCTTCCAGTGTCATAAAATACAATAGCCTTTCTGGTGTTCTCTGCTTTCAGCCAAGATCCATCTGACTTCAGCCATGATATCTGTCATTCCATATCCTCCTCGGTTGCAGCTTGAACATTCAGCAGTTCCTTTTCAATGTACTGCGGAAGCCATTAAAATTACCCTCCAGGACAGCCATCAGCTCAGCAGCCAGGGCTGCACAGAGAAAGAACATATAATTCTAACCAAGGCTTATATGTATTGGGGGGACAAGCAAGCCCCCCTGATCACAGGTAACCACATACATATCAGGAAGGGGCTCCACACTGCCTTAAATCATCAACTGGTCTCCACCCCATGATCTGCAGCCACATTTTTGAAAATTTGATTTTTACCTTGAGGTCATGTGTACGTGTGTGTCTTCTGGCTTTCAAAATGGGAATCTAAAAGTGGTGTAAAATTTCAGCCTTTCTTCAGTCGTTTATCCTGCTCCTTCTTTGAATATCGAAGCTGGTTTATGTGACCATAATAAGCACATTGGCACATTTATCTGACGCCCGAAATCATCTTACAAAAATCAACAGGTGCATGAGATTTAGAGCGTCTACCTTCCCATTTAAAACTGGCATCAGTGTTGCCATTTTTCTTTTTTGCGACTGCATAATATGTGTCACCATTTCTGAAGGCTGCTACAGACGTGGTCTTGTTTCTTTGATCGCCTCCACTCACTGTTCGTTTGCCATTTGTCACCAAGAAAAACTGCTAAGAATGCCTGTGATGAGTTACCATGGCCAACCAAAATCTGGTCCAAAGACAAGGTCCAATATTTAAGGCCCCTGCTATGGTGGACCTGACTCCTGCAGTGCTAATGTCAGAATCAGTAAGTGCTTGCTGTGTATTGGCACGGTGACATGACAGCTGGCTTTAGTCAAAGTGCATGCATGGTTGTTTGAGTTTCACTCAAAACGTGTATTTTTTTTGGTTTCCCCCCATAAAATTTAATTTTAACTTGATAAGTTAACTTTAAAAAAAAACTATGATAATTCACAATAGATTATTTGGTAAATGTTTTCTCAAAATGAATAGAGTAAAGCAACATATTGTGAGTTTGGCTTAACTGGACTGTCTGCAGTTGAACTTCAATGGGCCCCATATAGGTGGGCTTTGCTGCCTTTCAGCAGGACAGCCCAGGTTCTTTTTTTTCCTTAAAAAAAAAATATTAGGGACACAAAACTCTTATCAAAATCCATACATACATCAATTGTGTAAAGCACATTTGTACATTCATTGCCCTCATCATTCTCAAAACATTTGCACTCCACTTAAGCCCCTGGCATCAGCTCCTCATTTGTCCCCCTCCCTCCCAGGTCCCCCCTCATTCATGCACCCTTGATAATT
>NW_022111373.1:130090626-130092632 GCF_000313985.2 Echinops telfairi
CACTCCTCTAAATACTTTTTTAAAAAAACGTGGCCATGTTTGGTCCATTTTATTTTCATGGAATATTATAGTGGAAAACTCTAATACTATGGTCACAATAACCCTTTTAATCATTCTGAATGAATTGATCAATATTTAAATGACATAATACAAACAACGCACCTGATGTGTGTGCTAATAATACAACAATGTATTGATTAATCAACAACAACAACAATGTGTACAAAGGGGGACAGTGGGCGGTGAAAGATATGAAAATCACAATAATTTATAATTTATCTGGGCTCCATGATGGTGAGAGAATGGGGGAGGGAGAGGAAAGAAGAGGAGCTGATACAAAGAGCTCTAACAGAAAGAACAAAGTTTGAAAATGATGAAAGCAACATATGTACAAATGTGCTTGTTACAATTGATGTATGTATATATTGATGTTCTAAGAGCTGTAAAACCCCCCAATAAAATGATTTATTTATAATTAAAAAAACAAATATACAGGCTTTAGTTTGATTATATGACTCCAAGTAATTTTGCTGGTGTGTTTAATATTTTTCATTAGAATCAAATATATTTTAGCGTCTTTAAAAATTATCTTTATTTGGAAATTTTATGAACATGCTTATTATTAAAATGTGCGTCTCCATAAAGTGCTTTCCATTTGATTTGAACTCAATGATTGAAATGCAACAATGATGTTTGTAATTTTATGTTAAACTTGCTAGGGCGTCTTCTGATTTCTGTGTCTGTAGTCTAATGAAGGAGTCCAAGGGGAGCTGCAGGCTAGACATTGGGTTCTCACCTGAAGTTTGATGGTTCCAACACACCCATCGCTGTGCATGAGAACAAGAGAGCTGTCTGCTTCTATGGAGAATTATAATCTAGGATACCCTGAGACTGTCTTCTATTCACTGTCTTCCCATCAGTACACATCAAAATTAACTAATGACAAAACTGTGTTTATTGAGTCAATGATTCAATTAATGGATCATAATAGGGTTGCTTATGCCAAATAAATAAGTTGTCTGGAATAATTGTAGCATTTAGATATTTTCATAAATATATTTACAAACTAACACATTTAGGATTTTGTGTTTCTTCCCTTCCCAACAAGCATATGAAGTTACTAAAACATTTTTACCCCTGGAAGATTCTACTAATAATTATCAATTATCATGTGTCAAGAAAAGGCAGATGTAATGCAGAATATTCACTATAAAGATATATTAAACTTTAACACATTAACCTTACTAAATTTCTTTCAAATAATCTTATAACAAGTGAAGAAGTGATATCCATATGCTATTAAAGGAGAAATTGAATAGAGCTTAATACCGTCTAAAGCTCAGGCTGGATCTTTCTGATAATCGATTGCTTTGGTATACATCCATTACATTAAATATCTTTATTGATTATTTAGACTTATTGTGTCAAATCTTAAGTAGTTTTTAAGTTATTGTGTTCTCCCCTCCCTATGGAATTAATTCTATTATATTTAGTTAGCAACAACATTCATTATTATGAAAACGAAATATATTTGTTTAAGAATACATAAAAAATGATTACCTATGTAAGTTACATAAATAAATTAGCTGAGAATACTACTTTGCTTGAATTTGGCCACTAAGCCTGCATAATCACCAAGCTAAGGAAACAGTTTATTAAATATTTTTTTTGAAAAATAAAAAGGGTTGAACACTGACAATGTATAAAAAAAGAGGACAAACAATATTAACTACAATGAACATAAACCTTAGATTCACTAGGAATTGTTATTTTAATATAGTGACAACATCACCATAAACATATAAAAAAATCTGTGGAAATGTATCAAATAAAAAAGGGAGATCCAAACAAAATCACAAAAGACTGACTAGGCAATATGAAGATTGTGTGTGTGCGCATGTGTGGGCGTGTGTGTGCGCATCCGTGCTTGTGTGCATGCGTGTGTGCGTGTACAAAAGTGTAGCGTCTCTACGCGATGTTAAAGGAGCTTGAAGGTGTGAGTGAAG
>NW_022111373.1:130093623-130095113 GCF_000313985.2 Echinops telfairi
TACTTTCTTCCCCACACATTGCTGTAACACCCTTATTTTCAGTGAGCATTTCATGAAGGTGAGTATCCAACAGGGCCATGTTATAAGAACTACTTTTTCTTAAGTTGGAGCTAGGATTAAGTGAGAGTCCAGAACTCATTCCTGGTTCTATGTTTGCTTGTTTGTTTTAAATTTTCTGTAACTTGGGAAATAAACATATATCAGTTAATACATAATTAAATCATATCAAATAAAATTGTACAATTGCTTCCATAATCAGTTTTCAATCATATTTTTTCCTTCCTGGGCTTCATGATATCATTCTTTCTTGTTTCTCCCACCCCTTTATATTACCCCTCCCCCCATCCTCCTCTTTTATTTTATTTTCCTATAGACTGAATGTCCCTGGGTTTCACTTACTTAAAGACACAGAAACATATAACACCATTTCAAGGTGAGCCCCAATTATGCTGTACCCTATATAAGCCCCAATATACACAAGCATAAGGAAAATGTAACAGAAAGGCCATCACAGCATTGCTTGAATAGTATGTCTCTTAATAAGGCATGCAGGGCTTTGACATAGCAAGATCTTGTTTTTCCACCAACCGACAGTACCCCACTCTTGGTACAGTTGTCTTCTGCTTCCTCAACACCATTTGTTTTCCAGCTTAAATCCTCAGACTACAAGTGTGTCTCAGGTAGAGTCCAGTACACCCAGTGGAGTTCCCATATGGGGTCTTACCAATGCAGCTTCTGAAGACTGCTGTGTGCCCCTAAGATGCAGGATTCAGTGTCCCTGTGTTCTATGGCGTCTGACCTGGGTTCCTGGGATACCCCTAGATGTCCTAGGTCAGTTCTGCCCACCCACTGCAAACCACTAAAGACCCTCCCCACTTACTGTTCCCAAGATCATCCTCATTCCCTCTTCCCCCCACCAGGAGGTCAGCCCCCCCACCCTTCCCCTCAACAAATATGCACCTGTGTTCCCACCAAAGTTGACCATTACCTCCCCCCACTTCTGTGCTGCCCCTCCATCAGTATACCTCTTACCTCTGTCAGGGCTGCCTCCATTTACAGGGGACCTTATCCCAGAACTACATGTCTACTATGCAGCAGATGGCATCCATCCCCCAACACCACTCACTCATCCATACCACATGTTGTGAGGAGCCCTCCAGCCAAGTGACCTCATGTGTTTATTAGTCATTCGCTGTTCAGGGGTCGTCCTTGGTGAATCATCTGTTCTGGTCCTGGACCCGAAGATGGATGTCCTATAAGCTTGAGCTTGTGCCCGTTCTTCTGCTTGTCCACACCACAGTGGACTCAGACAGTATTTGTCCTTCTGAGCTTCACTAACTTCACTCAGCATCATGTCATCCAGATCCCTCCATGCCTTGAGGTGTTGCATGGCTTCATCACTGTTGTTCAGGGATGCGTAGTATTCCATTGTGTGTATGTAGCAGTTTGTTTTGTTTTGTTAATTTAAATGATCATTTTATTGGGGGTTC
>NW_022111373.1:130096484-130126373 GCF_000313985.2 Echinops telfairi
AGCAGTGAAAACGAGTTTCTTTCTCACCACACCTGCTTCAACATTTGTTGTTCTCAGTTTTTGTTTTCAAACTGGGCTACAGTAATTGGCAATCGGTGGTATCTGATTGTTGTTTTGATTTGCATTTTCTGGATGGCTAATGACCAGGAGCATCTCCTCATGTGTTCATTAGTCATTCGCTGTTCAGGGGTCATCCTTTGTGAATCATCTGTTCAGGTCCTCTGCCCACCTTCTCAGAGAGCGATTAGTTCTTTTTCTTGTTGTAGGCTTGTAAAATTCTGTAGATCTTAGTAATGAGTCCTTTGTCTGCTATATCATCACTAAATATCTTTTTCTAGTCTGTGGGCTCTCTTTATACTCATGTAATAAAGTCTTTTGACGTACACGGTGTTTTATGTATAATAGGTCCCAGAGTGCGTTTCACTTGTTAATTCTGAGAGCCTGTGTACTATATACCCTGCACTGAGGCTCCTAGCTTTGTCCCCGTTTTCTCACTGAGGATGCTGATAGCTTGAGTATTACACTTAGGTCTTTGAGCCACCTTAAGGTTGTGTGTGTGTGTGTGTGTGTGTGTGTGTGTGTGCGCGCGCACGCGCGCCCTTGGAGTTAGATTGCTCCCATAAAGATTTAGTCTAGGAAGTCCTAAGGAGAAATCCTACTCTGTCCCATAGGGTCATAATGAATTGGAATCATCTTAGTGGGAGTGAGTTTTTTGTTTACTTATGTTAATATAAAGTGTTTACGCAGGTAAGCATTGGATTGATAACTGCATGATAAGTGGTTCAAACCCACCAGACACTTCCTTGGGAATGGGCGGGGGGTGTTGACGCTCTCTGGTCCTGTAATGATGTACAAACTCTGAAACCCTATGTGGATAGGAGTCACTATCCACTGCATGACAACTGGCTTGGGTTTGGAGGGGTTTAAAAAACTATTGTTTAAAAATTCAACCTCGCTTTATCCACATATGCCTGACAGTCAGGATCTTTTTCTGTAACTTTCTTTTTTAGGCACATTTTTTGGCCTCCTCACTATTCATATGTTGATAGGTACCAAAGCAATGCAATCCTACATTTATCCCCAGCCTTCCCTGAAGGCCTCTCAAAGGTCATCTGTGGCCTTGATGTTGTTCAAGACAATCTTACTTATCATACTGTTTGAACATTCTGTTCATCTGCCACTTTCCTCTCCCAGGATTCCTCCTAGCTCCCTGCCTTTGTTTGCTGCAAGACTTCCCGGCCATCCTTGTTCACCTCTCCTTAAACACTACTGCACTCTGCACGCAACTCTTTGCTCTCTCAAGTTCACGTGGCATATCTAAGGGCTAGATGACATTGTTCTCTCACGTAGCTCCATAAATCCTTTCCGGTGGTCTTTTAAATGACCACGGTATGGATGGATGAACCAGTTAAGGAGATCAAACCATTCAAAGAGTAAAATCTTAAATGGAATATAAAAAAAAATTACCAGAGAAAGGAACTAGGCACCATTGTAGAAGAATTGATGATAATGGAAAGCAAGAATGAGAATGATGGTTAATGTCCATGGGGAGATGGGCTTGAATGAGAATTATTTTTGATGTTGAATGAGTATTCATTACTTTGCTATTTTGAAGGAAATAGCTACTAGAGATGACAATGTTGAAAACGCAATGGACTGTGTATTACTGCTATAGCAAAGCCCCTATAAAACGGAGAGCATCGAGCAGGGGGGTAGACAAATTGAATTTAAATTCAATTATTTTAAGACATATTTTTCTCAAAGATACACCACACTAGACTAAACTCACTGCCAATAAGTCAATTTTGATTCATAGCAATAATGTAGGACAGAGTAGAGCTGCTTCTTAGGGTTTCTAAGACTGTAAATCGGTATAGGAGTAGGCAGACACATATTTCTTCCTTAGAGCAACTGCTGGATTTGAACTGCTGATCTTGTGGTAAGAAGCCCAACCCTTAACTCACTGTGCCACTGGAGCTCAGTTTAGTCAAAGATACAAAGGATTGAATAAGGATATGTGCTTATGCAGAAGTTGTATTATAGATGAAGTACTAAGCATGCATTTCTCATCCTTCACATTATGCACATTTTATAATATGATTTATTTTCTAATTCAACTGTACTTTAATTTCCTAAGGAAAGAATATAATAGTATACACATAAAATCTTTACACAATTATTATGGAGGTATATAAAAAACAATGCCAGTAAATAATAAAGCTAATTTGTAACAATATAAACCACTGTTAAGTGGCTATTTTAATTACAGAATAGTTATTTTTGTTGATATCATAACATAGCTTTTTACTCACCAATTTATATTTTATGTGTGGCGTAAGCATAATGAAAAGAACTGTGTATGAATTTTAAATAGCAAGGTACAGATAAGCATCAAGTGGGTTTGTAAAACACAATCCAGAATCATTACCTGAATATGAAGTGTCAGTTAACAGTGTGTGGCCCTAGAAAATATCAATGCTGTAAAAGAAACTATAAAATCTCACAGAGGTTTCTGAATTGTAATAAAATTATGAATTCCAATTCAAGTGTCTTATACGACATGGCCTCAGACTGAGTTATACGGATATTTTTGTAGTATTATTAAATGAACATGGGTGATCGATGCTTCCTTTTCAAGCACAGTAATATGTGTGCATGCTTATTAGTATTAGAAGGAAGGGACCTAGCTAATCCCAATACATAATAAAGCTTGAATGACACAGAACCAGAGCATACTGATAGTTTCTTAGAAAAATAAAGGGAATTTTACCATGTCAGTGTCTGGATGCATCCTCAAGGGGCTGAAGGAAGACAGTTGGAATTGAATAGGGAAATTATATGTTACTATTATTTCCTGCACATTGTAATGGCACTTTCAGTGAAATCATTTGAATGCCAAGAGAGAAGAGAATCAAAAATATAGAATTTGAGGAACATTGGTGTACCGAATTAAATCATTATCCAATTGATCTGAACCAGGTGTAATCTCAACAGACTGATCAATGAGATGTTCCCCTGAAGCCCTTGGGGCATTCGCATAACTCTATCCTCTAAATTCATTATTATCTCAGGCAGTTTTATAAGGGTAAGATAAGATGAAGCTGTATTGTTTAGATTGTTTTAACATATTAGGAAAAAATCAGATAAATATATATGATTAAAAATAAAGCAGACTACTCTCTAAAACAATAATAATCACCTTAAAACCAAATTCATTTCCGTTGAGCTGATTCTGACTCATGGCAACCCTATAGGACAAGTAGAACTGCCTCTGGGGCTTTCCAAGCCTATACTTTTTTATAGTAGAAAACCTCATCTTTCTCCCACAGTAAGAGTCTAATTTAATTAACAGCATCACAAGCTTCTTGGCAGAGGGATAATGAAGTTGAAACGTAGTGCCATCCAGAAATCATTTTGTCTGAAGTTGGATTGACCACAGTATCCTTAGGCCAATGTGAAGTGCAAGTGTGATGTTTACAAAAAGCATGAGCAGAGCTCACACATGGACACTCACAGAGAGGGGCCAAAGTCCAACTTCTCATTCAAAAATTTAGAATTTGAGCAAATGAATTGAATGCAGTGTATTTCATATTTTCTTTGACACTTTTTTTAAAAACCTCTTTTTTTTTTTTTGAGTATAGCTTTTGCTTCTCTGACCAATTCATCTCCAGATATTTACTCACAAATAGTTGTGTAAGTATTCACCTTTCCAAGAATGCTTTTAGCCAAAAGATGGTGTTCTGTAGTTTTGAGAGGTGCTGTATTAGTCTGGGTACTTTGGAGAAACAAATCCACAGCAACTCATGGATAAGAGAGAGTTTTATGTAAAGAAAATGTGCATCACGAAAACATCCCAACCCAATGCTGCCCAAGCCCACAAGTCCAACATTAACCCATTAACCCAACACCAGCCCACAAAGTCCTCCATCTCACAAAACAGAGGCAATGATGCCAACTGCAGGAGGAAAGCTGAGTCAGTGAACGAACAAGCATCTCAGCACTGGCAGGGGTCTCCACACGGCTGCTCCAGCACCCAGGGCTGCATCGGGATAGGTCCATGTGGCTTCTCCTTGGAGATGTCTTGTAGGAAGTCAATCTTGCAAGCTGAAGCAGGCAACTGCTAAGGCAGCTGCACCCGGTGCAACCATCACAAAACAAGAGACCCGAGAACTAGAAAAGGTGAGGCTCACCACCCATTTACCCCTCCGCCTTTCAATTAGCCCCACATGTGATTATTGGCCAGGCTGGCACAATTAACTAACCCATGTGCTCTTCTCTTATACGGGGTTGTGAGAAACCATGGCTATCCCTCCCCTGAGGGAACACCGCTCACTCTCCAAACCTTATCCATGGCCGGGCCGCTGGCCATCACCGTCCAGGACACGGTGTTGAAGACATAAATCTGCTCTCTTTTCTCCAGAAAACCCATGTCTGTTGGCTCGATTACAGTGTGTTCTCACATTCCTGGGGTGGCTTTCACTTGTTTAAGCCCCACCCATCGACTATTCTTCAATTATGACATACAAAAATCCTACAATGTGTAAGCCCCAAGTATAGAAATTCACTTGAATTTATCATCCAGGAGAGAAGAGATCCAGCATTCTTATGAGGCTGTGTCATTGCCAATCAGCAGAATGTGATACTCCAGAACAAAACAATAAGTGTAGCCATACCTTTAAAAGGGAGGTTAGTTTTTAGTTTCAAATAGAGGAAATGGAATCAGAAATGAATGGTGTACATGTGCCTTTTAAAAATATATATATTTGTAATGTACAGACACCCTTTCTGTATGCGCCCTATGCCTAGAAGCCTGCTGTGTTCACACTTGTGTGCCTCAAAGAAGCAGCCTTGAAAGCGTCAGTGGGGCCGTATGTGAGAGCTTTCTCTAAGAGAGAAGGCAAGTGCAATTTCCTAGGTGTGACAGGCCTCTGCTGCTGTGGGAGTCTCAAATACAAAGACAGAAGTTCAGCGGGATCCTCTCAGGCTTTGGACTTTATTTCTTTCATTATTTTCTCACAGCCAACAGACCTTGAAATATATTCAGGGAATCCCTAGAGATGTATTTTGGTTCCTGCATGTGCAAATATTTTCCTGGAAATTTTCATTAGGCTATTAATATGAATATGAATATCAGCATACAATAAGCGGAGGAGAAATTCAGGATTTAGATGATAGATGGCCCAGCATGGAAAATGGAGTTCTGATCATAGATCTTCAGAGGAGAATTTACTAATTTGGGGTTATATAAGTATTGTCACTACCAATTTAGTGAAAGCGAGTTTGTATAAGATGGTTGTTGAAATTAGAGTCAAAATAGAGGTTCATTTCACCAATGGGACAAGTGATCAATTTATGGTTTCCTAAGGATCTGGTTTCGTGTGCTTATTTGTGTTTCTTTGGTTATTCGGATTTAAGTTCAATCTAGTTTACTAGGTAGACCTCACTCTGACGGCAAATGAAAAAAACTACTAATATTAGTTCAAGTTCTTTAAGTGCATAGGTTTGTTCAGAACAAACTGTGTTCAAACATTTCTTGGGTTTAATTTCTGCAGCTCCTTCCTGGTGTTCTGCTGAAAGTATTTTAAATTACATTTAGTAAACTTTTACTTACAAATGATGTGAACTATGTTTGCTACATTTTGCATTCAGGTGGGTCACCTTTCTTTGAAAAGGACACAAACGGCGTCTTTTCGGATGCTTTGGCCAGGTATCTGTGGCTCCAAAAGTCTTAGCTTATATTACTGACTCCTTCCAACACTACATCAGTTTAAGAAGGAAAAGAGCATTTCGATTGAGATGCTTCCGATTCCGAGAGCCTTGTGTTGCATGAATGCTTAACCACGATGCCACCAAGACTACTGACTTCCCAAATGAGCCTCTTTAATCCCGAGTAATGTCTGTGAGTTCTGTTTGGCCGTTACAGTTGATGACCAACCACAGCACTGAAGGAGAGTACCTTGGGAGGAATCCTTGGTATCAGACTATGTGACAGATGGAGGACGAGGCATGTCTGACCTCCACCTCCTGTCAATAGGGAAGCCAGAGGAGGTCGGTTATTGTCTCGGGGCCCTTTTCCTTATCTATCTCTTAAATTGGTTGAGTGCCATACATTCTTTTTGGCAGAATTAATCTGAATATTCCTTCCATTTCTTTTATTTTCCTCCTGCATCAATCAATATTTTGCTCATGCAATCCTTTAATATTTCATCTCAAGCATTGAATTTTTTTCAGGCTTTGAGCTTCAGATATGTTTAGTCTGTTTCCTTAAGGCTTTCTAATATCAGGTATTTCTGCATTTCAGTATGAAGCTTTCATTTGTTCTCCCATGCTGTCCTTTGAAATCTTATGACCACCTATTTAAGTTCATCATTTCTTCCCATTTCTTTAGCTGTTCTATTTTCAAAAGTTAATTTTAGATTTTCAACTAACATCCACTTTTTTTTCCTTTTTCCTCTTTTTAATTATTTTTTATTTGAATAATCCATTTATTTTTTAACAATCTCATTGACATAAAGTTCATGTATCATATATTTAAATAATTCAGTTGCACTCATAAGAGCTGTGTAATCATCACTATAGTCAATTCCAGCATATTCCTTCTCCATACCCTCCTTTTGGTTAACTCATTTCCTGTCACCTCCCTTGTCCCCTCTCTTTCAATTTATCAACCCAGTTATTGTCCCTATGGATTTCCCTAATCTGGGGTTCTTATAAAGAAAAGTATGCAATGCAAGACAGACTATGAACAAACAACCCAACCAAAGTGGCACCATGAAACAAAGACAAACTTCAATTGAAGACAATGTGGGAAAAATTAAAAATCGGAGCACCTATACATTGGGTCAAAGGGAGATTTGTTTGAGGTGTCACATTTTGACCTAACGACAACTGCAGCAATACACCCTGAAAAGTACACTGTCTGGTAACATGGCCTTTTCCATATCTGATCCTTTGTCAGAGGGTCTTCACCACTGATGTAATCTGAACCCAAGAGCCCTACACATGGGTTCAGTTTGGGCTTTCAATGTCCTTCACAGCTTCCTGAAAGCTCGGTTTTCCAAATTGAAGTTCTAAGACCATTCCCTCTTCTGGGTTTGGCTTTTCTGGTTTATCATTATGGGATCACACATATGGGTTTGCTTTCTTCATATATGTTGTCTTTGATGTCGTCTCACAAATTCATTAGTCATTTATTCTCAGTGAATCGAATTTGTCCTCAAGATGGTCTCTAAATTCAGGTGGAATGTATTTTAGGAAGAATTTTGTCTCGTATGGACCTGTTTTAATTTTCTTCAGCTTTACTCCATACTTATATATAAGCAATCAATAGTCTGATTTGAAGTTGTCCAATAGCCTTCTTTTGACTGTTATGGGCATTTTCTGTCATCTCTTGCCACAGATATAGTTAATTTGTTTCCTGTGTATTCCATTTGGTGAGGTTCATGCGTCAGTCACTATTTATGGTATAGAAAATATGGACAATGAATAGTGTGTGAGTCTTGCAAAGTTCTGTAATGCCATACCAGCTTCAATTTGATCACCAAGGTCTTTTCAAACTATTAGTCCTTACTCTTTGTTTCCAACATTCACATTTCAAATACCTGTAACTATCAAGGCAGCCGAATTTTATATTTGAAAAGTTTCTTCATCACTATCTTTAGTGATGATGTATAAATTACAATAATAGTTGCATTAAATGCATTTCTTTGTAAACATAGAGTATCCTTTCAGAGACAGCATTGCACTTCAAGATACATCTTTAAAAGGTCTTTCTAATGATGAATATGACCCCATTCCCCTGATTTTGTCATTTTCAGCATAAGTCAGATGATTGTCTAATCAAAATGACCAACACTAGTCCATATCATCTCACTAATACTTAGGATATGATCTCTATCTGTTCCATTTTGATTTCCAATTTTCCTATATTCATATTTCGTACCATTCTCGTGTTGCTGTTTTGTCCCATTTTGAGTCATGCCCTATCAGCAAAAGAAGGTCCTCGAAGCTTTGTTTCATCCACATCATTAAAGTCTACACTATCTTTAGGACACAGTTCTTCTCCAATAATATTCTGAGTGACCTCCAATAAAAAAAAATGCTTCAAATATTTGCCTAAGTTTTTTATTGGCTCCTACTTCTGAAGTTGAGGGACCAATTCTTCTTCATTGCCTGTTCTAACACTGGAAGCTCCACTGAAAACTGTTTACCTTTGGTGACCCTCCTGAAATTTGAAATACCAGTGACAAAGCTTCCAGGACCTCAGAAACACAGAAGCCACCACAGGATGACAAACTAACAAACATGTGGAATATAAGAAGGAGCCATGGTGGCAAAGTGGATTAAAAATTGGACTAATAACCACGAGGCTGTGGTTCAATATTGCCAGCTACTCCTTGAGAGAAACATGAGGCTCTCTGTTCCTAAGAAACTCACAGGAATAGTTCTATTCTAGCCCACAGCATCACTGTTATATGGAATCAACTAGATGCTGATGAATTTTTTGAGTACAACTTAAGGGGCTAATTATCTAGCAATATATCAGATGTTATACTGATATTAAGAAGGTTCTTAAATAATTCCTCATAAGTGAACAGTTTATGCCTTCTTCCCAGTCTGCACTTAGTCTTAAAGATGCACTAAATCCTGCTCACAGTGAGTGATTACGCTGGTAGCTGAAATAACAATGGCATGGCTTTCCGAATCACATCAACATATAAACCATAACTTTACAGCAAATTGACCAATACATGTTGCATTGGGAATATCTGCTGTAAAGGACCTTTTAAAAATGTTAAAAGATATAATTGTGAGATTAAGGTGCACCTGATCAAAGTCATAATATTTTTAATCAGCTCATGCTTGTGCAAGCTGGACAATAGATAAGAATAGCAAAAGAACAGCTTATACCTTCTCATCATGACATATACTATTAAATATACCATGGACTACCAGAAGAATGAACAAATACGAGTTTATACGAAGTACCAAATATCATGAACAGACTTCCTTTTCTGTGCTTTTGACATGTTAGTGGGAGAGATTACTACTGGAGACAAACATCATGTTCATAGAATAAAATGTAGTCAATTAACATGATCTTTTGAGTTGTAATCCCCCCTGTGATGCATTATACCCGGTAAACTCTGTGTTTGTGGTTATAAACCCATTTTGGAGGAAGTCTATGTTATGCTAATGCACACTACTAATTTGGAATGTGTTCTGAGTCTCCACCATATTAGAGGGTATGGTCCAATTCACACACTTTGATTCCTTTGGTGAGCTAAAAGACAGAAACCATGCTTACATTTAAGAAAACTATCTCAGAAACAGAGAAAAAGAGAATCCTGGGGCCATTAAGGAAGAAGAGCCAACAGTAGAGTATATTTGAGATCCTTTGCTGCTTGAAATGACCTAGGCTGAAACCAGAGGCCACAAAAGACATGACACACTTAGACCAGCAGCAGATGCTAAGAGGAATGCTGAAACTCTGCAGCTGTGAAACAGAGCAATGGGAAAGCTTCCTGGACCTTGGAGACCATAAGTCAAGGAATTACATGACTGAGAGGTGGAGAAGAGGCAGTGTTGTGGGCAAAATACTATGCCCTTAATGCCTTCTGATCCCGATTTGGGATAAACTGCTAATTTCCCTAAGAGTAGTCTTGATTGTGAACATTATCTCTGAATTCTGCGTGGCCATTGCAAGGAGTTATCACACCCAGAAGAGAAGTAGAGTGGTGTGGGAGGAAGAGGTGGTGTTGGAGTAGGATGGAGGGCGGAGGCAAGTCTGACCTCTTCCTCATGGAAATAGGCCTTGAGCTGGTGAGTGGGGAGATTCTCCTTGTGTAGTCAAAGGAGGTCAGATGTGGCCTCCACACCATTTTCACAATGATGTAGATGGTCAATGAAAACAACAACAACAAAATGCTTTCAGTGAAATGGATTGACAAAGTGACTGTAACAATGGACTTCAAGATAATTATGATAATTAGGATGGTGCAGGGCATGGCAGTATTTACTTACCTTGTACATAAGTTCATGGAGAATTGCAACTGACTCCATGGTCCCTAATAACAACACAATGAAGTCTCACAATTGTTGAAACATAGAGATGGATTTTAACATGCAGAAATCTATACATACCGGCATGTCTTAGATGCATGTCCCTTATTGTAAAATTGATTCCTCAAACACACTCATTTTGTAATTATTTTCTTGTTCATTTCTACAGGTATTGTACTGTGCAATCTATCATGCTAAAGGTCTAGTCATTACCTTGATGCATGAGCTTCATTTTAGTGGGTAGAAAGGCATGGCCGTTATAGTAGTTCTAATCAAATCCATAATTTAAGTGGTCTATATTTAAGCACATAGGAACCATTTTTCAATAAATTAATGTTTTTTTTCCTGAGATGTATTCCCATGTTGTTTATTTAATGAAACAAAGTAAACTAAAAAATTAAAATGAAAGACTAAATTCTTGGTTAGATATATAAAATAAATAGAAAAAGAAGGGCATATTTACATAATTGCATGTCATTATAAGGCATGGAGTGATTTCTTATATCAAAAAGAAAATAGATCCACACAAAGTCTTAGAAAGAATAATTGAAATGGGAATTTGGGATTTTATTTTAGCTCAGATTCTATCTAATCTGCACAGGCTAGCCTTTTTTTGTCACAAATTTAAATTATTGAGAATTTCTTCAATTCTAAATGAAGGATTTATATGACTTATCCTTATGAATCATTTCTTAATATATATAGCCACAACCACAAAAACCTAGCTACAATAAATATATTTTTCCCATGAGCATTAGACTTTGGCAAGTATTATAAGTACATTTGCTTAGCCAGGAACGATATTAATAATAATTATACACAAAGTTTCAAAAGTATAAATGCTTAGAAAAAAGTATATGTTAAGCAGATTAAAAATAGAATTATGTATATCTATATCTATATGTATATCTATATGGATTTTGATATCTATATCTATCGATACAGACATACGCCATAGTGTGGTCTGTCAGTTAATAATGCTCATGGCTTGTTGTTTGCTGTGATGCTGGAAACAATGTCACTGGTATTCTAAATGTCAGCAGGGTCACTCACAGTGGACAGTTTTAGCAGAGCTTCCGGACTGAGAACAGATAACACAGAAGGATGCAATTCCCTACTTCTGAGGAAGAAGCCTCTGGAAACGTCATGCATAGTTCCCAAGCATTGTCAGATACTGAAAGCCTAAACAAATAAATCAGAACATTGTCTGAGATACTGCCAGATGATTGTTCCCTCAGGTCCAAGGGCACTCAAATTGAGCCTGAGAAGGAGCTGATTTCTTGGGGAGACGTGACCATGGTAGAGTGAGTGTGGTAAAGTATGTGGCAGTGAAACCTTGGAGATAATTATTTGCTGCTGGAACATGACTCAAGGGAAGGGTAAACAGCTGAACAAATCTTCTACTGATCAGGAGTTGTAATGTGCACAGTATGAATCTAGGAAACTTTAAGAGGTCAAAAATGAAGTAGAATGCATTAAGATTGATATCCTAAGAGTAAATGAGATCAAATGGACTGGTATTGAACATTTTGAAACAGAAAATACTATGCCAGTAATACAGTCAGGAAGAATAGAATGGCATTCATTCTTGCTAAATCCACCATGAATTTCAATACTGTCAGTGATAGGATTATATATATATATCTTCCTTCTAAGGTATCTAATTAATAAAACTATTACTTAACTTTACACAAAAACCACCAAAGCTACTGAAGAAGAAATTGAAGCATTCTAACAAGACTTCAATCAGAAATTGATCAAATATGCAATCAAGGTGCATTGATAGTGATTGGTGATTGAAATGCCAAAGGTGGCAATAAAGAAGAAACAATAGCTAGAACATATGAACTAGATGACGGAAATGAAGCTGGAGATTGTGTGATAGAATTATGTAAAACTCAATGACTTGTCCATAGCAAATCTCTTTTTTTTTTCAACAACAAAAGAGGTGACAATGAACATGGACTTCCCCTGATGGAATACAGATAAATCAAATTGACTCCATCTGTGGGAAGAAATGATTGAGAAGCTCATATCAGTAGCTAAAACCAGACCTGGGGCTGGCTATGAACCGACCATCAATTGCTCATGTTGTAAATTCAAGAGAAATTTAAAGAATATTAAAGCAAGGCCAAGATAGCAAAAATATGAAGTTGCCTATCCCATCTGAATTTAGAGAATATCTCAGTAACAGATTTGACACGCAACACTAATGACAATATGAGCAGTGGGAGGACATGAAGACTATCATTCATGAAGAAAGCTAAAAGTCATTAAAAAGACTGGAAAGAAAGAAAAGTTAAAAGTGGATATCAAAAGAGATTTTGAGACTTGTTATTAAATGTAGAGTAACTAAAATAAATGGAAGGAAGAATCAAAGAACTGAACAAGAACTTCCAAAAGACAGATTAAGGAGACAAGGTTGATATTAATAGGAAATATGCAAAACCTATAAATTAGTAAACCAAAAGAGGGAACCACACTCAGCATATCTGAAACTGAATGAACTGAAGGAAAAATTCAAGCCCTAAATTGCAATCTTAAAGGGTCTATGGGCAAAGTATTGACTGATGCAGGAAGCATCAAAAGAAGATGGAAAGAGTACACAGAGTCACTGAACAAAAAGAACTAGATGCCATTGCAGTATTTCAGGTGGTAGGTAGTATATGAACCAGACCCAATGATGCCGAAGGAAGAAGTTCAAACTGCACCGAATGCATTAGAAAAAAGAAAGAGCTCCAGGAATTGATTGAATATCCATTGAAATCTTTCTGAAAGCTGAAGAAACACTGGAAGCAAACATACATGTATGCCAGGAAATTTTTAAAACTGATACTTCATCAAATTGCTGAAAGAAATCCATGCTTGTGTCCATTCCAAAGAAATGTGACCTAACAGAATGCTCAAACTATAGAATTATATCATTGATGTCACAAGGAAGTAAAATTTTTGAGATCATCCAAAATGGTCATAAGAGTACATTGACAGGCAACTACCAGAATTCAGAAGGGAACAAGCTCAGGGACAAGGGAACAACAAGGGATCTAAAGTAGAAGGGGAGGAGTGTGTAGAATGTCTGGTGGGGTTTGATCAATTATAATGTAATCGAGGGGAATTACTGGGAGCTAAATGCATCTGGAACATGATAATGGGGCAGGAGGAAAGTAAAAAGAAATAGAGGAAATAACTAGGAGGCAAAAGTTATTTAGAGAGGTATAAATATAAACATGTACATTTGTAAACATATTAATATATAAGGATTGAGGAGTTGGTGTATGTACATATACTTATATACTAAAGTAATAAGGTAGCAGACAGACTTTGGGCCTGTACTTAAGTCTTCTCTCAATACAAGAACACATTATTCTAATAACCTGGCAATGTGTGATATTCACCTTCATGACAAGATCCCTGAAGACAACATGGGTGCATAAGTAAATGTGGTGAAGAAACTGATGTGGTTGATGTGTGCCACCCGCCCCCCTACACCTTTCATGACCCCAGTTCTACCTCACAAATCCTGCTAGCCCGGAGTATGTACATTGCTACAAATAAGAGCTTTCAACATACAAAACACAGAAGTCAGTACAGATAAACCCCTCAGAAACATTAATGGGAATAGCAACACTATGAGGGTAGGGATGGGGGGGAGGAGGAGAAGGGAAAATGTATAGCAAAGATGGATATTTAACACCCCGCCCCCCGAAGGATAAACAACAGAAACGTTGGTGAAGGAATACAGCGGACTATATAAGATATGAAATAATAATAATACTAGTATAATATATCAAGGGTTTACAAGGGTAGGGGGTGGGGAGGGGAGGGGAAAAGGAGGAGCTGATAATAAGGGCTGAAATAGATAATGTTTTGAAAATGATCATGGCAACATATGAACAAGTATGCTTGATATAATTGATTTATGGATTGTTATAACAACCCCCAATAAAATTATTAATGTTAAAAAACATTTAACTAAATAAATAAACATTGCTACTCTTTTTAAAAAAGAAGTTCAGACCTTATTCAGATGAAGACATGCAACAAGACATATCATTGCTGATGTCAGTTGGATCTTGGCTGAAAGCAGAGCATACCAGACAGATGTTTACTTGTGTTTCATTGGCTTTGGAAAGGCATTGCACTGTGTGGACCATAATGAACTGTGGATGACCTTGAGAAGAATGGGAACTCCAGAGCACTTCATTGTGCTCATTTGGAACCTGTACATGTATTGAGAGGCAGCTGTGAGAACAGAACAAGGGAATACTTCACGGTTTAAAATCAGGAAAGGTGTGCATCAGGGTTGTCTGCTATCACCAAACTTGTTCAATGTGTTTGCTGAAGAAATCATCATAAAAGCTGGATTATGTGAAGCAGAATAAGGCTAAAGATTTGGAGGAAGGCTTGTTAACAAGATGTGGTGTGCAGATGAAACAATGTTACTTGCTGTAATGTCAAAGATTGTAGACTTCAGTATGGTTTAACCTCAATGTAAAGAAGATCTAAATTTCAAAAACTGGACAAACAGGTAACATAATAATAAATGAACAGAAATTTGAATTTGTTAAGGATCCACAGTAAAGGCTCATGGGAGCAGCAGTCAAGCGATCAAAGGATGTATTACAATAGGTAAATCTACAGCAGAAGATCTCTTTAGAACAGTGGTTCTCAACCTATGGGTCGCAACCAATTTGGGGGTTGAGTGATCCTTCACAGGGGTCGCCTAATGCATCCTGCATATGAGATATTTACATTATGGTTCATAACAGTAGCACATTTACAGTTATGAACTAGCAAAGAAAATAATTTTATGGTTGGGGGTCACCACAACATGAGGAACTGTATTAAAGGATCGTGGCATTAGGAAGGTTAAGAACCACTGCTTTAGAGTATTAAAGAGCAAGGGTATTTATTTGAGGACCAGGGTATTTATTTGAGGACTAAGATGCAACTGACCCAAGCCATGATGTACTCTATTGCATCAGATATATGTTAAAGTTGTACATTGAAAAATGAAGATCATAGAAGAATAGACACATTTGAATTGTGGTGCTGCAGAAGAATACTGAAAGTACCATGGACTGCTAAAAGGACAAACTTATCTATATTGGAAGAAGTAAGGCCAAATTCTCTTTAGAGGCAAGGAAAGCAAAACTTGATCTTATATTATTGTCATGAGAGGCCATTCCTTTGAGAAGGACATCATGGTGGATAAAGCAAACAGTTAGTGATAGAGGTCAAGGCCCTCAATGAGATGGACTGACACAGTGGCTGCATCAGTGGGCACAGGCAAAACATTGTACAGATGGCACAGGACCAGATACTGCATTTTTTTTCTTGTGCATAGAGTCACTATGGATCAGAACTGATTGGATGGTACCTAATATCAACAGCAATGATGTGGTGGCCTTGTCTTATAAGTGTTGGCCAGCTAATCTCAAGCTCAGCAGTTCAAATCCTGGGGCTGTTTTGTGGGGAAAAGATCAATGTACCGGCTCCAGTAATAATTTATAAATTCAGAAACCATATCCAGTATTGCTATGCTTCAAAATGGACTCAACGGAAATAGGTTTTGGTGGTTTTGTTTGTTTGTTTTGTTTAGAATCTAAATCCTAAGCAGCCCTAGTGGTACAATCACTAAAGTTAGAACCCACTAATAGCTTGGCCAGAGAAAAGACTTGGTGATTGAATGTGCAAGAAGTGGACAGGCTGTGAAACCCTAAAGGATGGTTCTCCTCTTTCTGCACGGTCTCTAGGAGTTGAAATGACTGAAGGGCACGTAAGAACAACACACTTGTATCCATACAAATAAACACACAGGCTCATATGTTTATATTTCATATATATGATTTTATGTTTAATATTACTTTTGATGCTAGAGTAGCATTTTTCATTGTGCAGGAGTATGTGTATACATAACTGTATATCTAGATATGTATGCTGATATACATACATGTACACATGTATATACCTACACATTTTTTAAATTGCTACTTGCTGAATCAGCTCTAACTTACAACAGTCTTATGTATAACAGGGGAAAAGGACATACCAATGATCACAAAAATGTCCTTTTCCCCTGTTGTGGCTATTGTGTCAATCAATCTCAGTAGGGATTTCCCTGATTTTTATTAGCTATAATGTGCTCACATGTATTCCATATTAAAGTGAATACATTATTTCAAGTAGTCAACCTATTTGAAAACAAAATGCATATAATTTCATTTGGCATATAATCAATCTTGAAGAAATGACAGGTTCAATTAATTTACTCTTATTTTGTTGCCGGTATGATTGTCATAATGGATATAATAACAAAGTTCTTATTAAAATTATGCGATGCAGTTCATGTGTTGTACGATAACTAATGTTGTGATATGATATGGAAATGATACAATATTGATGAGACGGAAGGCATTTGGAGAGTGGAGATTCTTACGGAATAAAAATAGCTTCGATGGAACAGGAAAGGAATTAGGTGTGATTGAAATGAGGAGCAATTAAAAAATGTTATTGCTATATAACACAAAATAACATTAAATGCCATAGAATTAATTTTGACTCACAGTCACGCTATAAAACTTACAGCCATTGAGTGAATTCTAAATTGAAGTGAGCCTATATAGAGTTTCTGAAGCTGTAAATCTTTACAGCTGGTGGATTTGAAGCCCCTAAATCTTCTTTGCAGCCCAACACTCATCCAACAGCACCAGCAGTGTCAGTAACCCTACAGGACAGAATCACATTTCCCCAAAGTGTTTCCTAGTCTCTAATCTTTATGCCGCCGCTGCTTCCTCTGTGTCATGTGGTTTTGAACTATGAAGCGGTAGCTTATCAGCTGACTGCCTCATCATGATACCCTCAAGCCCTCTGCGATAGCAAGCATCTGTGTGATTATAAATGTCAAACTCTGGCTGTCCTTTTAAATACATTTTATGCACAGAGACCAATCTCAGGTTGTCATTTCAGACTCAGTAAATGTTTTTGTGTGTTTTCTTTAAAAAAAAAAAACATTCTGTGTATTGCCTATTTAATAGTTTAAGTCACCGAGCAAATTAAGATTTTTATAACGGATAACATATTGCACTCATAAATATGGCCTTACCACAAACAAGTTTAATGTATTCAAGGACGGAGTTCAGAGAACAAAACCCAGGTAAAGTAAGGTATTCTTGTCTAAAATACTTCAGGAACCTGGACTAATTTGTTTGTTTCCATCTTAATCTCTACTTCCAAGTTCATTTCATTTCCATGCTGGATAACCCACCGCCAACACTTCATTGGCATTCCAGCTCCCAGGAAAGACTAGTGTCAAAGAAAAGACAAGGCTGGCAGGCCGCTATCCATAGAGCATGGTGCTGAAAGACATGATGGCTCAGCTACTTTCAGTGGTCATCACTTTTTTGAATACTCCAATGGAGGCAAGTAAACAACTTCACTAGGCAACACAAATACCTCGTAGTGTAGAAGAACAGATTTTAGGGAAGTGTCAGTTTTTACAAAAGCCACCTTTCTAGAAACTTAAATATAGGGGCCAACCCTCCTTCTTTATTGAACACATGTCCCCTTTTGGGTAGGGAAGAAAAATATCCCTAAGTCTCTATACTTTATTGCATGCAGCTCAAATGTGAAGATCGTTTCGTGGTGTGCAGGCCAGAGGGAGCTCTATTCTGCACTGTGCATTTGCAAACAATTACTTCTAGAATTTTATCAGCCACACACACAAATAACAAACTTTGTTTATTAATTTTCCAGATAAGGAGATACAGGAACAAAGAAATTCACTTAGCTGTTCCCTAAGGCAGAAAACCTTAGGTTTCTAACTTCTAGGGGGGAAAAGGGAGCTATGTTATATTAATGTTTCTTAGTAGTGTCGATAAAGATTTATATGGGGCTGTCTGATTAGGAAGAAGTGACTCAAGGAGTCTGCATTTAGATCATGAAAACAAGAGCCATTGTTCATTGATCAAGAAATAATTTTCACTTTATCTCTAAGAGGTTCTGGTGGGCTTGGGGCATTCATAGACCATACTTATCCTAAGAGATTTATTTAGTTGACAGATCATTTGGTTTTGATATTCCTGAAATTATGCAGGAAGAGCTCTGGTGATTTTGGGGTTATGTATTGATCTCAAGGTCAGTGGTAAGAAACCACCAACTGCTTCATAGGATAACGATGAGGCTTTCTACTCCTGCAAAATGTTACAGTCCTGGAAACTCAGTGGGAAGTTTGACCTTTCTTGTGGGGTTGAACTCAACTCAATAGTAGTGAATTGAGTTGAGTTGAGTACAGGGTGGTGCAGGAAGTGGCAACATTTATTTCTATCTCATAACCAACTCACAGGCAGCTGACAAGGACAGCATGCAAGGACTGCAGGTGAGAACATTAACTATATACCTGTTAATCAAATTTCAAGTGAAGTGTCCTTAACATATTCAATATATGATTGTTTAATAAACCATTTAAAATCCTAAATTCAGAAATAGGGAGAATGAGAAACACAAGGCATCATTAGTCCAGAGAGATATGGGACAGCCTTTGCACTGGCAGTGCAGTTAATTCCTGCTTGACCATCTGGTGGTGGCTGGATTTGCTCTCTGGCATAAGTTCCCTTTTCATTGTCCTCTGTGACCACTGGATCATTCCTCCTGGAAGGTTTATCTGCCCATTATGCTCACAGTCCACATGTAAGGCTGGCAATACCCTCTTTAGGGATTGAATGGCTTTCAAAGGACGCTGTTATAGATGGAGATTTGTTAGCCTAAAAAATTTGGACTTGTTTTTGTCTAATTGCTTATTTTGTCATATTCCTGGTCCACATGTACACCATGTGGACTGAAACTGACACTATGTCTAAAACTATGAATCATCTGATATGTTATCTGCTTACACCATAAGTAATAGAAAAATAGATAGAGCTATCTTGCTATAAAAACACAAACCAAATATATATAAAGATACATACACATACATAAACGAGAAAAGATAATTGATTACACACATGCCCACAAAGAAAACACTAGCAGAAACACCAGATCCTATAATAGCAACAACAAAAAACTGCTTTTATTTACTCCCAGAATATATTATACCAGTTGCCCCATATCCCCTTCCATTAATACGGTTCTTTGATGAGAAATAGATGCACTCAGGAACCCTGCTGGAACAGTGGTCAAAATTCTCAATCGTTAGCAGAAAGGTTCAGGGGTCAAAGCTACCAACTGCTCTGCAGGATAAAGAGGAGGTCGTGTGCTTCTGGGAAGATTCACAGCCAAGGAAACACTGCAGTAGGAAAAGAGCTTGTCTGTAATGAAGAACGTAGCAGTTGGCTCTGGACTAGGGGAAGGTGGCTATACAAACCTTTGTCTGCGAGCATATGTCCCCCAGGAAACAGAGGGCTCCATGTTTATCAAACTTAGAATGTGAAGGAAACAAGATTTGAGGGAGAAAATCAAAGGAGAGGCTCTCGATCTTTATCTCTTTCCCATTTATTTTGCTAAGGATGTCCAGGCTTAGCTGAATCACAAGATGACAAGGAAATCGCTTCTTCACTACACTTAAACATCTGAATCAAATGGCATTTTTAAGTCTGAAAATCCAAAAACGTACATATGATGTGCGCTTGTCCCCCACCTGACCTCTGCTAACTTTATAATTGCAACGTAGCAAACATTTGAAAAGGAAGAGTTGACATAAAGCAGCAACCGAAAGAGATACGGTTCTATCGTTGGCTAGAAAAAGATGTGAAGGACAGCCTTATGGAACACGTAAGGGTTCAGCTTCAGAGTCAAGACCTAGAGCTACCTCAATGTGAGGTAGAGCCAAGCCCAAACATCAACCCTGTGTCCTTGAGACAATGCCGACTCCCAGCAGCCCCGAAGGGCCGAGTCAGCTTGCTCCTTAGAGTTTCTCTGACTGCAACTCTGTGTGGGAGCAGGCAGACTCATCTTTTACTCACAGAGCAGCTGATGAGGCCTTTTGCTTAGTGGCCCAGGGTCCAACCCATATTGCCAGCAAGACTTCTGTGAAGGACCAGAGCAGTTGGCTCTCCAATCCAACCGTGTGCCGTCCTGCTGTTAACGAATGGTAGTGTGGTGAGGATAACTGACACGGTATAGCCCCTGGAGCCATAGTCTGTGTAACTCCAACTAAATAACTAGAGGGTGGGAGCAGGCACATAGGGTGTAAGGGACTAAAGAGGTGATTAGTCAGTTTTACCATTCCACTCAATATAAAGCGAGTCATCTCAGGGGTAGAAAAGTAGAATCTCACAAACAGCAAGAAAGAGGAACTAGAAAGAAGCCCCAGAATCAGAGCATGACTGAGACCTTTATTCAGAGCAGGGGTGGCGGACCCTGAGAGAAAGTGGCGAGCTTCCCGGCCCTTAGAGCAGTGGTTCTCAACCTTCCTCCTGCCGCGACCCTTGACTACAGTTCCTCATGTTGTGGTGTCCCCGAACCATAGAAGTGTTTTTGTTGCTACTTCATAACTGTCATTTTGCTACTGTTATGAATTGGGCGACCCCTATGAAAGGGTTGTTCGACACACAACCCCCAAAAGGGGCTCATGACCCACAGGTTGAGAACCGCTGCCTTAGAACAAAGAGCACTGAGGCTGGCCTGCAGAGTGCCTGTAGCCATTTATCAGCACTACAGGGACTTGGTAACAATTGCCAAAATAAGTGAGAGGCCATGCCCTCCATCTTTCTTTGACCTATTCTGATACCAACTCTTCCTGCCAGAAATCACTTTTGTTTTGGCTGGGATCAATAATTTGTTGCAATGACCCCACAGAACTCACAGATAATGCAATTACAGGGCTCATCAGGGTTGTTGATAGACTACCACAGGCAGGATTAGAAAACATCAAACTATAGGCATTGGTTCACAGCAGCACATTTTTTCCTCTGATCCTCAGACTCTTAGCCAGCTGGGCACAGGGATCTCAAATATGTGCTACTGATAGTCCTTCTTCCTTGAGGAGGCCAGGTGGCCAATTGGTCATGCATTGGGCTACTCAACACAAGGATAGCAGTTCAAAACCACCAGCCCCTCTAGGGGAAAAGGAGTGGCTTTTTATTTCCCTAAAGAGTTAAAATCCCAGAAACACACAGGGGCAGTTTTACTTTGTCCTCTGGCTTCCTATGTGTCTGCATTTACTAGATGACTGTACGTTTGGTTTGGACCTCTGAGATGATTCTCCTCTCTACAGAAGAATGGCTTCAATGCAGGTATGCTGTTTCACTTTCAGCATACCATAGCCCCAGGAAGCAAAGGGTGGAAACTTGATTGACAAGCTCTAGTAAAGTGGAAACTCAGAATACATTTCACTTTAATTCTGCCTGTTAGCATCATGGGTCCCCTGTTAGCACAGCAGTTAAACGTTGGGTTGTGATCTTGCAAGGTAGGCACTTTGAAACCACCAGGTGCACCAAGGGAGATAGACAGGGCTTTCTACTGCCACAAAGAATGACAAGTTCTGAAACCCACAGGGGCAGGTCGACACTGTATGTAAGATAGGGTTGCTATGAGTTGGAATTGACTTGATGGCAGAAAGTTGTTGTTGTTTCAATTTATTTTATCATAACAGAGAACGCCCTCCCAAATGGCATTATACCTACAAACATAGAAGCTAGAATGCATAAGAAATCAGCAAAGGTATGTATTATGAATAGATAATATGAATAGATTATGAATATTATATTATGAATAGACAATAGGGCCCTATGATGGATTTTCTCTTCACCACACTAGCATATAAGTACGGTGACCATGGAGGCAGAGGTCAGGGACATTTGGTATCAAAATAGGGTCAAGACGTTTGGAGAGTGTGGATATGTCTAACTTCTACCTCAGAAATTCACTTTAACCTGATGCAGAAGTTGATTCTCCTTTCTCCGTGCATAGCGGGAGCTGGTCAGACATTGCCTTTGCACCAGAATTTCTGCTACATTAAAGGGAAAATCATCCTTTAAATAACTGTGTCCTTCTCTATCCCTATGACTATCTGAGTTCTCATCGATCTTCCCGGGCTCTGCATGTAGTGCATGTAAAAATAATTAATGCACAATATATTCAGACAACCTTCTATTATTTCCTCTTATAATATAGCATCACCTTGTCTGTCTTTGAATGGGAAATGTCTACCTTTGAAGGGGAATATTATCATATTTTAAGTGCATTATAAGATCACAACATTCCAATTGGTTTATAAAATCCTTGCCATCTGTTGGTAGACCGTGTCTTTTAAACTAATGACATAGGTTCTGTTGCTTGCAGCAACTCCAGAATAAAACTAATATTATTAGCAACCTATCAGTTGATGGTAGTTGTGCTAGTCTGGGTAGACTAGAGAAACAAATTCATTGGAAGATTCATATGTGTATAAGAGAGAGTTTAATATAAAGGATACTTGTACATTAAGAAAGCATCTCAACCCAGTCCAGTCCAAGCCCATGAGTCTTATATTAGCCCATATGTCCAATACCAATCTATAAAGTCCTCTTCAGACTCACGAAATACAAGCAATGATGCCATGTGCAGGATGATCATAGGCCAGTGGGTAGAAAGTCTTTGGATCCCGTGCCGTTGTAAGCAGTGCTGGGGTCTCCATGTGGTTTCTCCAGCTTCCAGGACTGCATCAGGGTAGGTCCATGTGGCTTCTCCTCAGGGAATGTCTTGTAGGAAGTGAACAGAGAGAGTGTGTCTCCCGCCTGCAAGGAAGAAATACCAGAATTCCCAGAATCCTTAGGGGCAGGCCATGCCCACATAGAAGCCTCATTGACTATGACCTGGTTGACAGAGTAGACTCCACCCCTTCATTCTTAATCCTTTTAAGTTCCAAATTGACACCAGACTATGTAACTACCACAGAATATATGTGGATAATCATGACCCCGAATTAAAAGTGGCCTAAATAATTATGTCTCTCTCACTAAGGACCCTCGGCGCTCTGGTGTGATGCCAACTGAAAGATTTATAGTTAAAAACTCACCAACTGTTCCAAGGGAGAAAAATGAGGATGTGTGAACACATAAAGATTTACACATTTGGAAACTCAGTATAGGGGCGCTGTGAGTCAGAATCAAGTCTGTGGCAGTGAGTTCTCTCACATGACGTTCTTCAGCAAATGTCATAAAGCCTACTTGCTCACCAAAGCCATCAAGATAACTTAGATTATTTCAGTGCCATTGGTGCTTGATCATATGACACCCCTGAAGTGGGTGATATGGCTCTTTTCATTACAGTGGTATTTTGTCACAGGTCTTATAGGGAATATTCAAAAGGACTCACTGTTTTGTTTTAATAAAAAATATGAAAATTTCAAATTAAAAAAAAATTCACTTTCACTCGTGAGCTGATTCCAACGCCTGGGAACTCCGTGTGTCCCAGATCAGACTGCTCCAAAGGGCGCGCTTTCCTGAAGGAGCTTGCTGGATCTCTCTTTGGCAGGTTTGAATTACAAACCGTTAATTTTACAGCAGATCATCAGCTTCTTGGGCACCTTACAAAAGATGTAAAGTGATTATTATAACAATTCCAGTATTCTGTCATCACTCACTTAGACTGCTGTAAAGTTGAAACCAGGAGGAAGTGGAGAACAGAAAAAAGAGTAATATGGGGAAGATGGGAAAGTAGTCAGACAATATACAGCAGAGAAGCCATATCACCCCACTGGTTCTTCTCAGACTCTTTCTCCTCTGGTAATACTGAAAATACTAGAGTCCTCTTAACACTCTCTTTTATTGTTATTTAAATACCATTCACACTTGGTTGACTTATACAACTTAACACCTTTAAATCTCATCTGCATCCCAATGACCCTCAAATGTCTTTCTTCCAGATTGACCTCTGATGAATTCATTACTGAATTGTCCAAATACATCTTCTACTCCATATATGAGAGTTATCTCTTATTTAGTATTTCTAACAGAAAAAGAAAATAATTGTATGATCTAGATATCAAAATTCTTACTTGGTATGTAAGTCCAGACCCACTATGAAGGTTATTTAAGATCAATTTAAATATGAAACAATTCTGTTGTAAGAAAGCCAGTAAGGAGGCTTCAGGGCTTGGCAGAAATTGTCTCCAGATCAAAATTCGAATCTCTTCTGAGTAATAAAGGGACCGAAAAGCTTGGATGAAAGTGTTATAAACTGGAGTGCAGTCTAAGACAGATCTTGTGAAACTATCAGGAATGTTCCATCCAAACTTGGCTGTCCTAACAGATCTATATTCCTGTCAACATATCAGCCTTAATATCTTTGCTACACTCCATTATTGCATTTTCAGTTGACTACCGAGCCCCTCAAAAAATCATAATTTGTTTTCTAATTTTTAGCACCAGTCTCCTGAGTCTTGTTCCCTTGTCCCAATAGTCCAGCCTCTATACTACATTTGTCTTCATGCTTAATAAACAAACCAACTAAGCAAAAAAAACAAATGCATTTCTTTATTTAACAAAAAGGTATATGAGTTGAACCCTGATTACCTCTTTAAACTCCCTGCTTGAATTTTAAAGTGACTAATGCAATGTGTAATATGCAGATAACATAAGCTTGCTTATTAAGAGTGTGGAGGAATTGAATCACTTGCAAGCATTGTAGCCTTCAGTATGAATTACAACTCAATGTAAAGAAGATGAAAATCCTCACAAGTAAACCAATAGGTACCACCAGGATAAATGGAGAAAGGGTACAAGTTGGGAAGGATTTTATTTTTCTTGGATCCACAAACAATGCTCCTGGAAATCAAAAGAGAGATTACATTAGGTAAATTTGCTGCACAAGACCTCTTTAGAGTACCGAAGAGCAAAGACGTAGCCTTGAGAACGAAAGTGTGCCTGACCCAAACCATGGTATTCTCCATTACAACCTACGCATATGAAATTTGAACATTGAATAAGAAGGGCCTAAGAAGAATCAATGTACTTGAACTGCCATGCTGGAGAAAAATGTTGAAATTACCATGAATTGCTAAAAGGACAAACTGATGTGTACTGAAAGAAGTAGGCCAGAGTGTTCCTTAGAGGTAAAGATGTCAAGACTTCAGTCATCTTACATGCTTTGGACATATAATCAGGAGAGACTGGTCCCTGGGGAAGGAAGCCTTGTTTGGTCAAGTGGAAGGGCCATAAAAAAGAGGAATCCACTAACTGAGATGGCTCAGCACTGTGGCTGTATCAGTGGGCTCAGTCTTAGGGACAATTGGGAGGATAGCCCAGGACGGGAACATGTTCTTCTCTTGTGCATAGGATAAGTTTGAGTTTGAGTTGACTCACTGGCACTTAAAAATAACAACCAGAGATAATGTCACCATTAACAAACACAAAGTCACAACTCATGATTGGTACTATCTATGTGTCAGGAAAAGCTAAGTACATTAAAACAGAAAATAAATACTCAAAGAAGCATAATCCTTTATTTACAAATGAAAATAATTTAGACCTGACGTTGTTAAGTGTCTTTCCTAACATCACGAAGGCTGAAACAGAAAACTCACTGCTGAGGAGTTGATGTGGACAGTAGGACAAACCCATTGGGCCAGTAGAACTGCCCCGGCGAGGTTCTGTGATAGTAGCTCTTTACAGGAAAAGAAATCCCTATCTTTCTCCCGAAGAGCTGCTGTGCTTACCATGGGCCCAGCTTGAGGTACACTGTCAAATTCCTAACCACTCTGCCAAAGCGATTAAGGATTAAAACAGTTGAGAAAGAATTTGACTGCGTACCTCAGAGACATGCAAGGATCAAATAGGTGGGAATCAGATATAAAGTTTTCTTCTCTACTATTAAAATTTAGGTGAAATTGTGGCCTGAGGGTCAAAGCAAATTTCCCAAGTCAACAAAATGTCAGATTTCCTATAGGCAAAACTGTATTCTTTTTTATAGGTTGAGTAGTTGGAAAAGAGGAACCCCCCCAATAAATGTTCTCTTTCAGCCATGTTCTTCTCCCCCATATGTTGTTTAGCTAAATGTCTCCTCCTCTCCTGGACCACATTGGATCAAGGAATAAGACAAGATGCTTCACGGATGACCTGAATAAAGGTGCATCATCATGTAGTTACTGTGATTAGGTACCATTGATTCATTTGGACCCACAGCAACTCTGTTAGATCAGGTTGACCACAGAAACAAATCCAGGGACACTCATCTATGTGTAGGAGAGAGCTTTATATCAAAGAGCAATTATATATTGAGTAAACCTCCCAGCCCGGTTGAGATCAAGTCCATGAGTCCTATATTAGCCCATATTTCTGATATTAGTCCATAAAAATCTCTTTAGACTCACACAGCACATTCAATGATGCCAAATGTAGGAAGATCACAGACCAGTGCATGGAAAGTCTTCGCAGTGGAAGCATCTCAGTGCTGGCATGGGTATCCGTGTAGCTCTTCCAGCTCCAGGGGTCTGGCTACCATTAGCATGGCTCCATGTGGCTTGTAAACAGGAATGTGAAGCAGAGAGAGTGTGTGTCCCACATGCAGGAGGAAGAGAAAGTTTCCAAAATCCTCATAAGAAGGCCAGGCCCATAAGGATGTATCAGGCTGTTACCTGATTGACAGGCTACACTTCACCCCTTCACTCAAGTTGACAGGAGATTATGTAACTACCATAGCAAGAGGAAGAAACACTGCATGGCCCTTCCCCATCTTCATAATTGTTCCTATGATTGAACCACTGATGTATCCACTGTGTCAATGCATCTCATGGAGGACCTTCCTCCTTTTTGCTACCCCACCACTTAACCAAACATGATATCCTTCTCCAGGCACCGGTCTCTCCTGATAATATTTCCAAAGTATGTAAGACAAAGCCTTGCCACCCTTGCTTCGAAGGAGCCCTCTGGCCTCACTTCTTTCAATACAGATTGGTTTGGCCTTTTAGCAGTCCGTGGTACATTCAATATTGTTCTCCAGCACCACAATTCAAATAAATCAATTATTTGGTCTTCCTTATTCAATGTACAACTTTCCCATGCATATGATGCAAAGGAGAATGAATGCTATGACTTGTGTCTGGTGCACTTTAGTCCTCAAAGTTAAACCTTGATTTTCAATAATCTAAATAGATCTTGTGCAACAGATTTACCTAATGCCATGGTTCTCAACCTGTGGGTTGTGACCCCTTTTCAGGTTGGATGACCTTTTCACAGGGGTCGCCCGATTCATAACAGTAGCAAAATTACAGTTATGAAGTAGAACCTAAAATAATTTTATGGTTGGGGGTCACCACAACATGAGGAACTGTATTCAAGGGTCACGGCATTAGGAAGATTGAAAACTACTGACCTAATGAAATATGTCTTTTGAGCTCTTGAATGCTGCTTCCATGAGCACTGATTGTGGATCCAAGAAAGGTAAAATCCTTGACAAATTCAATCTTTTCTCCATTTATCATGGTATTAACTATTGGTCCAATTGTGATGATTTTGGTCTTCCTTACATTGAGTTCTAATCCACACTGAAGGCTACAATCCTTGATCTTCCTCAGCAATTGTTTCAATGCCTCCTGTTCCAGCAAGCACAGTTGTCACCTGCGTACCGCAGGTTGTTAAGAAGCCTTCCTCCAGTCCTGATATTGCATTGTTCTTTATATGATCCAGCTTCTCTGATGTTTTTTCAGCATACAGATGGAAAAATATGGTGAATAGACATAATAAACTCGATGCACACCTTTACTAATGTTAAGCCATGCAATTTTCCTTTTTTCTGTTCTCACAACTGCCTTGTCATCCTTGTACAAGTTCCTCATGAATATAATGAAGTGTTCCGGAATTCCCATTCTTCCTAAAGTTTAAGGATTAATAAAAAAAGAAAGAAAGATATTGCTTTACATTTGAAATCTATTATGGAGTCCTGGTAATACTGTTTGTGAGGTCTTGGCCTCTTAACTGCAATATCAAAAGTTCAAGACTAGGAGCTACTCTGAGGGATAAAGATGCTTCTGGAAAGATACATTTTACTGTCTCAGATATCCTGGAGTCCCTTTCAATGTATGAAAAGGGTTGCGTCTGAATTATTTAAAATAGACACTTGGACTTTTACTTTTTTAAAAAAGTTTCCTGCTACTGTGGTCATATTTAATTTTGTATATGTTTAACACAATGTTTATGAGGGGCTAATAACAGTCTTATGTAGAAGCTCTGGTGGTATAGTGGGTTATACATTGGGCTGCTAGCTACAAGGTCTGTGGTTCAAATTCACCATCACTCCTAGGAAGAAAGGTGACAATTTCTGCTTCTATAAAAATGTTACAGCCTCAGAATCCCACAAGAACAGTTCTATTTTATTGTCCTGGGTTACTGTAGTCAGAATTGAATCAATGGCAATGAGCTTTTCTGGAGGGTTGGGGTGGAGTAGAGGCTCTTGGAATGTCAATGTATGATTCTTCACCTTCAGGTATGGAGTGGGTGCACCCAAACATCCCTAGACATTTCTCTCTCTCTCTTTTAATGACAATGTTATTATCTTAGAAATATTTAAAGGGAATGCTTAAATAGAATGCTGACTTCATTTGTAACATGTTCTAAGTAATAGCTTTATTTTTAACATATATTTAAAAAACCGTAGAACTATGAACATAAAATGAATAAAGAAAAAAGTAATATAGCTGTGGTATCACTGATGGGATTAGTCTCAGCAACTTTGCTGTTCATGAATCTCAAAATATTTTAGACAAAACTCATGGGACCCCGTGCACAATGAAATCCTGAACCACTCCCATGATAGTTCGTGGTCCCTAAGGATTTTCAGAAGTAGGTCACCAGAACGTTATGCATAGTTCATGTTAACCTGAGGCTCTAATGACGTCTGTTCAGCAACACAGCAACACAGGAAGTGGCTATGTAGGCAGTGCGTTGGCCAAGATTCTAACCCAGTTTACCTAGAGAACGTAAATATTTGCCTGGGTACACTTATTGGTGTTAGTTGCCATTGAGTTGCTTGTGACCCATAGCAACCATGTCCACAACAGACTGAAACAAGTCCTGGTCCTGTGCCTGCCTCTCAATTCTGCCTCTGTTTAAGCCCATTGATGCGCCCACAGGGAAGATCCATCTCCTTGAGGGCCTTCCTGTCATTCACTGTTCTTCCATCGTACCAAGCACGATGTCCTTCTCCAGGGACCTGTCTTTCTTGACAATATGACCAAAGTATGAAAGACAAAGTCTTTCCATTCTTGCCTCTAAGGAGCACTCTATCTGCTTTTCTTTCTTTTTTTTTCTTTCTTTTTAATCATTTTATTGGGGCTCATACAACTCTTATCACAATCCATAGATACGTCAATTGTGTAAAGCACATTTGTACATTCATTGCCCTCATCGTTATCAAAACATCTGCTCTCTACTTAAGCCCCTGGAATCAGCTCCTCATTTTTATCCCCTCCCTCCCTGCTTCCCCTCCCTCATGAACCCTTGATAATTTATAAATTATTATTTTGTCATATCTTTCACTGTCCAATGGCTCCCTTCAAGCACTTTCCTGTTGTCCGTCCCCCAGGGAGGAGGCCAAATGTATATTCCAGTAATCGGTTCCTCCTTGCTACACCACCCACCCTCCACCCTCCTGTTATTGCCAATCTTACCACTGGTCCTGAAGGGATCATCCGTCCTGGATTCCCTGTGTTTCCAATTCCAATCTCTACCAGTGTACATGCTCTGGTCTAACCAGATTTGTAAGGTTAGAATTGGAATCAGGATAGTGGGGTGGGGGTGGGGGCCAGGAAGGAAGCATTTAGGAACTAGAGGAAAGTTGTATGATTAATCATTGCTACACTTCACCTTGACTGGCTCCTCTCCTCCCTGTGACCCTTCTATAAGGGGATGTCCA
>NW_022111373.1:130127162-130139795 GCF_000313985.2 Echinops telfairi
CTTTGCCTCCTAGCTCTTTCCTCTATTTCCCTTGACTTTCCTTCTGTCCCACTATCATGCTCAGTCTCCACCAGGATTTCAGCAATTCCTCTTTGTTACATTAACTTTGTTCATGAATAAGATGCAAATGAAAATACCATGGCTAGAGTCAGGCACACTTTAATCCTCAAAGTTTATCCTTACTTTTCCTCACTCTGATGAGGTCTTGTGCATCAGATTTACCTAATACAAGATATCTTTTGATCTCCTGACTGGTGCTTCCATGAGCATTGATTGCGGGTCCAATCAAGAAACATTTCTTAACAGCTTCAACATTTTCTCCATCAGATCATTATGTAAGTCTTCCTCCCTATCAGCAAACAAGGTTATGTCATCTGTACATCACAGGTAATTAATAAGCCTTTTTCTAAAGCCGATGCCACATTCTTCTTCCTATAATCCAGCCTCTTTGAAGATTTGCTCGGCATTCTTGATTTTAAACAAAGCACTAATTCTTTTTTTGTTTGCCCAACTGCCTCTTAATCCTGGTACAAGTTCCACATGAGCATAATGAAGGTTTCCATTTTTCTCATTCTTCTCAAGATCATCAATAATCTCTTAAGATCCACAGAATTTGACCTCATGGTTACCACAAAATGGTGTTTAGATATATCCACACTCAAATGAGTGGTATACAATATGTATTTGTTTAATTAATTAATTTGAAATGGTGATAATAATTTACTTGCATTTCTTTAATGCCCAATTTTCTCTATCTTGGGGCTTTGGATACGTTGCCTAAATGTTTTCCTTTTATACTACAGATTTGATTTCCAATGCCACTTCCTACTTCCTTTTGAAATCTTGCCTGACAATACTAATTTTCTAGTCTACTACACTCCACGCATAACTCCCTCACAGAAATAGACACTGTACTGACATTCTATTTCCACCTTTATCAAAGAGCCACATCCCTCACCTGGTAGCTCCATCACAGAACCACAGCCCTCTGTGAACAGCCCTGTCTCAGAACTTAGTACCATCTCAACCATCCATTATCCTGTATTTGATACAACTTTGCTCCTTGACAAGATGAACGTGGTTTACTTCTTTTAATTCTCATTAACATTTGGGTTACATTTTTAAGGTCAAGATGTCAAAAACTACTATTTTTAAGTCCCCACAAACTTTGGATGTAACTTTTACTTAAGATTGTGGGTTAAAAAGTGCTGGGCTGGGTGTGCTGTGATGATTTATATACAGCCTCATGTGATGCTTTTCATGCAAGTACGGTTTGCCCTTGTGTTCTTGGCTGCAATTCTGTGTCTCCCACTGTTAATATAGCAACTGTCAAACCAGCTGCTGCCCTAAACTGAAAGGATCCCATTAAAAAAAATTAATAAAACTTCAGAAGTATATATTAGCAATATATACTCACACATAGAAGTATACATATACTTGTATATCAGGTATTTTGCCAAGTTGAAACAAATATTTTATATTTGAATATTTTCTTGAGGCATAGGATGCTTATAATAGAAATGTATCAATGATATCATTATAGATAAATTAATTTAACTCAATCTTCTAAAATATATAAAAAGGAACCTTAATATAGTTTTGTATGCTTTCCTACAGAAAAAAATATGGTAATTTGAAGCCATTTAAGTGACTAATGAGCATTTAATTTTATTCCTACTTGCTATTATAATAAAAGAAGTCTAGATAACAGAGACTTTCATTTGGCTTATTTTATTTGTGGAAATGCAAAAAATATTCAGCTATATTTTAACTGCTAAGAAGCACCATGTTAAGAATAAACAAAGATAAATTCAAATCACAGGAGATTTCTATGTTAAAGCTTCATGTTTGGTCATCAAAATAATTTCAAAATTAAAATGATTGGATTTAATTTTGGTATATCTTGGGTTTGGCACATGCATACTAAGTCTATGGCCACGATGCCCAAATATTCTAAGATAAATTCCATAATTCGTTACAGTTTTCCAGTGGTCTCTAAGTCATCATATTTATTGGTGCATGAAAAGAAAATTTAAATTCGTCTGTCCCTGAGATTGGGAGTAGCTAGGTCCATCTATTTATAAATATTTGTACCTATATGAATCTAGACCAATGCCTGTATCTATCTATGTTGGAAAGAGAGAGAAACAGAGAAAGAAGAAAGTGAGAGACAGAATCAGAAAGAGCGAAGCACCACGATAAAGATGCAGACAGAAAGATGGCCTGTAGTAATATTATTAAGGATCAAATTTCATTATTAATTTTCTTTTCTCAAAGGAAATAATTTAGTTACTATTAGCTGTTATTATTATTTGTCATTTATATTTTAAAACATGCATTTCTTTAAATAAAGGAATAGTAATTATTTGTTCTCTCCTTATCTACAATAATATAGACCTGTGTGGAACTTGGCAATATATAATCTATTTTAATTCATCTTTGTCCTTACTCCATTAATGTCTTTTTAAAATTTTTTATTTGAAAAGCAATATGAAATGAAGAAAAGGTGGTATTGTTAAGGTCATATTAATCTATAATAAATTACCATGTAATGTGCCAAATAGAAATCCACCCCCAAAGCTCATCACTTTTCATTTTATGTATTCAGGTAAATGAGTCTGGGGACTGATAGCCACCTAAGAGAACATCACTCTTGAAAACCCAAATGTAGCATAAAGGAAATGGACACGAGTTGGCGCTTACAGCAATCTCAGAGGACCTTTATAGGTATCAGCATAGCCATAAATTGACAGAGAACCTTGTTTGCCCTCGGCTGTCAAGAACCATAAAAAAAGATGTTTAAATGCTTTCAAAAACTTTAATGGATGGCCATTTGTTTAAATTCCAGCTGTGATGCTTTGCTTGTTTTATTTCACTCTCTTGGAAGCATTGCAAAAAATAAATATGTTTTCCAGCTATAGATTTTCATAGAAATTCAGCCCTCCATCCGTAATTCTAAATATTAAATACATTGCATCGAAGAGTTACTGGAAGAACTCATCTTAAGGTATTTAAGTGTGAACGTTGAGAACCCTCCTTCAGAGCAGCTCCCATTTAGGTGGTGTCATTCTGGATAGGGTGTAAGCTATTGTCATTTTAAGAAGTTTTTAATTGGTGCTACTCTTCCAACAACAAGTAATACAATGACATTATGTCAAGATGCTTCAAATCGGGACTTATTAAAAAAAAGAGCTGGTATAAAAAATAATGACTTCAGGTATAAAATTATATTTCTACTTCCTATTTCAAGTGTTTGAATATTGTTTAATTCCCTATATAAACATGAACTTCATGGATGAAATTTTACATATATGTATTATTAGTTCCCCCTTTGAGCTAGTATTTGTAATCTAATTGGCCTTTATTTTTATATTAGTTTCCAATTCATTTTTGTATGACATCTAATTACTTAATCCATCTGATAGGTATGTGTTTTTATTTTTAATAAAATATATAAGTTTACTTGCTCTTTATTTATATGTGCTTGATACATTGAAGAATACATTTGTACTGTATGTGTTTTGATAAAAGGTATAACAAAATATTTACAAACCTGGAGAAGAACAATTTTTGAAGCCAAAATCAGAATTAATATGTGTTATAAATGTTATAGAAGCCTGAACTAAGAGGGATTTCTACTTATTTTTTAAAAAAATATTTATTTATTTTTAAAATAATTTTATCGGGGCCTCATACAACTCTTATCACAATCCATTTATACACCATTGTGTCAAGCACATTTGTACATTTGTTGCCATCATCATTCTCAAAACATTTCTTTCTACTTGAGCCCATCATATCAGCTCCTCATATTTCCCCTCCCTCCCCAGACCCCCTCCTTCACAAATCCTTGCTGAGCACAATAATGGGACAAGAGGAAAGTAAAAAGAAATAGAGGAAAGAACACAATAATGGGACAAGAGGAAAGTAAAAAGAAATAGAGGAGGCAAAGGGTATTTATAGAGGTCTAAATACAGGCATGTACATATGTACATATATTTATATATGAGGATAGAAAAATAGGTCTATGTGCATATATTTATAGGTTTAGTATTAAGGTAGCATATGGACATTGAGCCTCTACTCAAGTACTCCCACAAGGCAAGAACACTTTGTTCTATTAAACTGACATTCCACAATGGTTACCTTCCTGGACAAGATCGCTGAATACAAAGCAGGTACATAAGCAAATGTGGTAAAGAAAGCTGATGGTGCCTGGCTATGAAAAGATATAATATCTGGGGTTTTAAAGGTTTGAGGATATGTGGGAAACAGAAAGTTTTCTCCCAAGTCGTTTCCCCTAAATATGTTAGACTTAGGATACTGCTTGCAGCTAATGGTAAATGATTGTCAAATTACCTCCCTGAAGGCAGTCAGTTGGCAAACAACTGTCTGGACTGGTAGGGCCTGCTCCCTGCTGTTAAGGACAGTGTGCTACTTCTCTATCAAGATCAAGACTTACAGTCATTGGTTTGGTGCCCATAGGTGGGTTTACACCTTACTGATAAAGGTTTCTATGGAGATCTAGAGAATAGGTCAAACCTGCTCAGTGACATCCAAAATTAGTCTGCCATCCTGAATCTAGGATCTGCCCTTCTTGTCACATGTATACCCCAAATCCCCCCTCCTTCTATTGCGTGTGTAGCCCTAGATTGTCCCCTCTCAATGCCGTATAACCTATAGTGCAGCCCCTTCCTGTGATGTATGTCTTTGCCTGTAATTAGTGGGTTTGCATTCCCCCAAAGGTGTATAGGCCTTGGTTAGCAATAAAGAGCAATAAAGAGTTCTCTCTCATGCTCCCCTCTTGGCCTCACATCAGTTCCCCTTCTCCTCTCCTGTCCTCCAGCCCCTGTTCCCTTTCTCTCCACTTGGACACCAAGTGGGACTGAGGTGAGGGTGCTACCATGATGTGTGCTTAACTCCATTATTTCAATCTCAAGTACAGAAATGAATTTGCAACACAGGGAATCCAGGACAGATTAACCCTTCAGGACCAGTGGCGAGAGTAGAAATACCGCGAGGGTAAGGGGGATGGTGGAGTAGAAAGGGGGAACTCATCACAAGGATCTATATATAACTCCCTCCTTGGGGGATGGACAACAGAAAAGGGATGTGGGAGTAGAGGGGGATGCAGTTGTCAGAGAAGAAAATTGTGCTTCTATTGGTGAGCAAAAAGGGAAGAGGAACCATCTATCGAGAAAAGCAAAAAAAAAAAATTACATTTAATGATACTTATATAGAACTCAAGGGAAGAATGTTCCCTGCACTATGATCCTAATTAGACACATTAGACCTAGTGGCTATCCAGTCCTTGATTGCTCAATCTATTTGCTTTATACTCCTGAGACCCTCAACTCTGTTCTTTCAAGGCACACATTGTCTTCCATGGGCCATACTACAAGGACTTGATGTGGACACTTGGATTTACTAAGTCAACTTGGATTTACCTCAAGCTCACCCTTTAACCCTTCCTCTTAAGGCAAAAACTCCATCATGTTTCAAGAACTAGATGACTGCTATAGAACCCAAGGTTATAGAACTTGAGATCATTGGACTTCAGGGAGGATCTCTAGCCTTGAAGGTGGTCAAAGAAGAGCTGCCCAAGGTTATACTAGACTTGCTACTTTAATACACCCATTTTATTATGACATATATGAATCATGTAGGCATGGTTCTGCCATTGTGAATGAAAGTTCTTGTAACTTTTGATCTATCTCCCATTCCCATTGTTTTTGTACTTGTTTTCTAGTCACTCAAGGGTTTTATCAGTACAACTCAACAATTCATGTATTTGGGTTCATAGTTGGCTAACAATTATAAAATGCCATTTTCTCAATGGAATTTTAGATTCTACACATTAACTAAATTAATGACACTGTCAATAGAATTACCTTATGCCCCAAGAGGATGATTGATAATGTTTTGTAACATAAAACGATAATGAAGTCTTTAAAGTGAAGCAGAGATATATAAAGGACCTGAGTATATGAATAGATGCTGGGCTACAATCAATTCTAGCCCCCATCTGACAACAGTTAGTTCCTTTTTACACGGGCCTGCTTGATAATGACCCTCATGAATAGATGGCTGACGATGTGGGTGATACAGCAAACTAACTAGGTGGTGCCTGGCTATTGGAAAGAATAGAGCCTGAAGCCTTATGGGCTTGTCTTCAAAGAGGCACCCATTTGAGTGAGGCATCAAGTGGGTCCACACGGAAGAAACACACCAGTCTGTGTGATCCAAGGATTATGAATGATAAAACTCAAACCCAAAGGAGAGAATGCCATCAGAACTTAAATTGTTAATACCCTGATTTTGGAAGGCTATGGATGACAGTGGGAGTCCAAAACCCATTTTCAGGGTCCACACATGTATTCAACTTTCAGTGAATCCCCCCCTGACCAAAACCAGGGACATGCATAGCTTTATTATCATGCAGAATGTAGTGATTTTGTTGGCTTTATTTTTCTGTACTCTGTTTTCTAGGTTTTTACATATATAGTATCTGCTGTTCATACAGAGAGTGACAGCACAGATGGATTTGTGAAGGATATGGCAGGGAAGGTTGTGGGGAGGTGGGAAGCTGATGACAGTGGGTACAGAAAGGATGTTCTAAAGTTGATTGTGGAGATGATTATACACCTCATATTAATATGATTGAACCATTGAGTTGTATAATATGTGAAATATGACAATGAAACTGCTAAAGAAACAATTATGAAGCTGTAGAGCATATGGCATGGACAAATTTGGGAGACATTATGCTTAGCATAGTTAGTCAACTTGATAAAGACAAACATTACATAAGACCATTATTATAAAAGAAGAAAACCCAAGAAAAATGATGTTCATTAAAAAAGAAGCAGACGTTGAAGACCATGGGAAGTTGGGAGGGGGGAGGGGGGAGGAGGGAAAATGAGAGTGGAAAAGGGAGAGATAGGGACAACATGCACATGGGAATCTGTGTTCTGTTTCTTGCCTTGGGTGGTGGTAACCTGGACATTCACTTTGTAAAAATGAATTAAGCTGTTAAACTGAGTTTTACATTTTCATATATGTGTTATAGTGAATGATGAAATATATTCAAACGTTATCAGATATGATATGCAGGTTATAAGACCAGTTAGTAATAAACCAATAAAATGGGGTAGAGGAGCATTTGACTCTTTGTTAAAACCATGTCAGCAAAAAAAAAAAAAAAACATTTCAAAAAAATAAAATAACAGTTGCCCAAGGAAATTAACATTTTATTTTTCATCTTTTTTCTTAACTTTTCATTTTGGAAAAAAACGTCATTTATATAAAATTAAAGGAAATGTGAGTTGTGAGCAAGACGTGCACAAGACTACTGTTATGTTGATTAGAGTCCGCCATGTCTGAGTAGCATCAATCTTGTTATTCACTTATTATTACATGTTTTGAATACATCCAAGGGCTCAAACAAGAGTTTGGGATACTGAAAAGGGAGAGAGATACAAAGTGAGAGACTTTGTTATAATTTTCATTATATGCTATTTTGCTTTTTCCAATTTGTAAATAATAGTTAACACTTCGTGGAAACAGTAATATAGGAAATCTTTAGAACTATGTGACAAATTTAAAGTCTTTAAAACTTAAAACTTGATTCCCATCAAGCCTTTAAGACCCCAGACGCTATACTTTTTGATAACCGAGCACTATCAGCTTTCTTCGCCAAATTGGCTTATGCACCCATTTGTCGTCAGGACCAGGTATAAGGCTTCACCAGAATAAAAAATATTACCATAGTGAATGATGGGGGTATTGCGGAGTGGAGAACCAAAGCCCATTTGTAGGCCACTGGAGATCCCCTTGCAGAGGGTCTCAGGGAGGAGACCAGCCAGTCAGGGAGCAATGTAGCAATGATGAAAAATACAACTTTCCTGTAGTTCCTAAATGCTTCCTCCCCGCCCCCACTCTCATGATCCGAATTCTATCTTGCAAGTCTGGCTAGACCAAAGGATGTACTACATTGGTACAGATAGGAACTGGAAACACAGGGAATGCAGGGCGGATGATCCCTTCAGGATCAGTGGTGTGAGTGGCGATACTGGGAGGGTAGAGGGAGAGTGGGTTGGAAAGAGGGAACCAATTATAAGGAACTATATGTGACCCCCCTCCCTGGGGGATGGACAACAGGAAAGTAGGTGAAGGGAGACGTCGGACAGGGTAAGATATGACAAATAATTTATAAATTATCAAGGGCTCATGAGGGAGGGGGGAGAGGGGAGGGAGGGGGAAAATGAGGACCTAATGCGGAGGGCTTAAGTGGAGAGAAAATGTTTTGAGAATGATGAGGGCAATTAATGTACAAATGTGCTTTACACAATTGATGTATGTATGGATTGTGATAAGAGTTGTGTGAGCCCATAATAAAACGATTAAAAAAAAACTTTAAACTTAAACTCTTCTTATTTCTACTAACATATTGTGATAACATTGTTTAAAAATGCTAAAGAAGAAAGCCTTGTTTTAAGCTAAAGTTTAGTCACTCCAATTTTTTGAAAGTTATACATCAGACAAGTGTACTGGGTGTTATATTTTTAGTATAAATAAACTAGAACACTCATACGTGAGTTTTATAAAAGGCTGGAGAAGCTATGACAGGAAAGCTCTAAGAATCTCACTGTTCTTATTCATGAACCAAGGCCATTCCAAAACTCAGTTAATTCTCCTTCTTCTGGGTTACTATTTGACAATAGATAAAACAACCAAATAAATTAATTTTCCCTCTAATATTTATTAAGGTCTAAAATTTCTACAATATACAAATGATAGCATAATAAAGTTTCTTAAGAGAAAGGAAAGAAGAATACAAGTAAAGAAAATGAGATACTGCTGTCAAGTAAAAGAAATAAAATCAGTATATTTAAAGAATAATATTTTTTTCATTTCTAGTTGGAGATAAAGATGGAATAAAGAAAAAAGTTATAAAACATGTAAGGGAACATTAGTATAGCTAGATGCCAAATTAAACAGGAAATCATAGAAGTTCCATGAAATTATACTATTCCACTATTAGTGTTCATTAATCTCTACAATAAGTGTATAAGACAGAAAATTGTATAAAATAAGTCAATGTATTCGCATCCAGAGAGACTGGGTGTATAGCAGGATATCTTCAAATGAGAATAAATCTCCTCTTGATTATAACTGGTGTTGTAATGGACATTCATGTCCAAGTCCAAAGTTCCCCAACTGATACCTAACAATGTTCAAACTCATTACCGTCAGGTTTATTATTATTCATAGCAACCCTATAGGACACGGTAAAACTGCCCCATACGGTTTTCAAGACTGTAAATCAGTAGAAGAGCAGACAGTTTCAGCACTCTCGATGAGACAGTTGGTTGCTTTGAATCACTTGACATTGCAGTTAGCAACCCAATTTCAAATCCACTTATTTTGTTGGTTTCATGCCAATGAAAGAAATACACATGTGAATTGAGAGTTTAATATGATCTGGAAGAGCTATATGTCTAAACAGGCCTGTGTTAGATTGGGTTGTCTAGAGAAACAAACTTAGTGACACTCATTTATGAATAAAAAAAAGATTGATATCGAAAAACAATTATATATCAAGAAGGCATCCCAGTCAAGTCCAAGTCAAGACCATTAATCTGGTGCTAGACCCTAAATCCATCTTCAGGCTCACATAGCTTCAGGCTTGGAACACAGGAAAGTGAAGCAGGAGGATCACAGGCCTGAGGATTCAGTCCATGGAGCCAAGATAAGTGGAAGTAGAGCAGGGCACTCACAGCTCTCAGAGTGGGCTGGCCCATGTGGGGCCTCCCCTGGAGTAGAGAGTCATAGTGAAATCCTGGTGAGGAGGCAGGCAGTGGCAGAGAGAGAGGCAGTTCCCAGAGTCCCTCAGTGTCACACAAAAGGGTATACCCAAAAGGATGTATCATCAAGCTACCACTGATTGACAGGTTTGCCTCCACACCTATCCTGGAGTGTCTAGTTGCCATAAAATGACCTAACTACCAAGATCCCCAATGAGAACTTCAATGGTCCAAAGGAAAGTAGCATGTGGAAACCTGGTGCCTACATAATCTGAGTGTTGACCATTAATATGTTCTCTCTGCTTCATGTGTATCCTATACTTCAATCAGTCAAATTTGTACTATAGCTTCAAGCACATAAATGCTTTATTGCTGTGTCTTTGAGTTCTTGTCTAAATAAAATTCACAAGCGTGACTTTGCTTATCTCTAATGTATTCATTGTCCTCATGATAAAAAACAAAAACAACTAATTTTATTAGATATTTCTTTTATCTAGCTGTTTTAGGTTATTTAAAAAAATTAGAATACTCTTGTACACCATTGAACTTGTATTGACACATTTAATGGTATTTTCTTCATACTACTGGAAAGCCTTGATTATATAATAGTTATTCAATATTTCAAATAAAATGTGTGTACACAAACATATACAGGTTCAGGAAAAAATTATTTATAATTTAATTCATTTTTCTAGATATATGTGTGTGTATACCTAAATATGTGTATATGTGTATGCATGTGGAGGAATGGATGGCAGAACTTTTTGTTACATACACATACACATACACATTGATGGAAGTGGGTTTGGGTCCATACATATATAGGTCAAAAGTTATTTCCACCAGTTATATTATGACTAATGTTGTTATTTGATGTCGTCAAATTGGTGCTGACTCATAATGAGCCTATGTGTGATAGAATTAGATGAGCCTTGTGCTATCCCTACGACTATTTTAACTAATAAACGCTCACTTCCATTGAGTCAATGGTGACTCATAGTGACCACCTGGGGTTTCTGAGACCATAAGTGTTTACCAGAATAGAAAGCCCAGTCTTTCTCCAGTGGGACTTTGGTGGATTCGGACTGCTGACCATTCAGATCACAGCCCAATGCATAACCACACACGACAAGGGCTCCATCCGAATAGCAACCCAATATAAAGTTTCTGAAGCCGTAACCTGTATGGGAACAAATAGCGTAGTATTTCTCCTATGGAGTGGCTGGTTGGTTTGAAGAGCTGACTTTACTGTTAGTTATCCAATATTTACCAGGAAGTCCCAACAGAATATATACCTATATAGATCTATATATCTATTGTGAGGTGCCATTGAGCTGGTGCCCATCCATAGGCACCCGATGCACAACACAATGAAATATTATCTGATTGTGCACCATCCTCAAAATTGTTCCAATGCTGGAGTCCGGTGTTTTAGCCATGGTGTCTACCCAATTCGTTCAGGCATTCTTCTTTTTCACTTCCTCTACTTTACCAAAAATAATGTTTGCTTAAGGAACTGTCTCTCTTAATAGCACGTCCAAAGTATGTAACAAAACTCATGCTATCATTGCCTCCAAGGATCACTCTGGACATACGTCTTCCAGGACTGATTTGTTTCTATAGTTGGCAGTCCTTGGTACTTTCATTATTCTTCTCCAGCACCACAGTTCAACTACATCAATTCTTCTTCAGCCTACCTTATCACATATGGAACTTTCACATGTATTTGAAACAATGGAAAATGCCAGGGCTTGGCTCAGGTGCACCTTACTTCTCAAAGTGAATCCTGAGATAGTTTTAGAAACCCACATGGGCAGTTCTATGCTATCCTACAGAGTCACCATTATTCCCAATAATCATCATGGAATTGAGAGTTTTGTATTTAATAATGTTTTCAAACACTTATTGAATTTTAAAATATTTTATTGAAGTAAAGGACTGCTGAAATAAAAATTGGTATGGTACATATGTACATACTAACTCAACCTGATTCCTGTGAAACTCAGCACAATGTTGTATTAGTTTTTCAATAAATTAAATGCCAAGCAATTCATGTAGAGAGGAGGTATCATCAAGCAAAATTTGAAAATGGAATGGATATGAAGCAAAGGAAATTTACCAACAGAATTCACTGTTGATCATAAGAATATTCAAATCATATTTTAGATAATCTTATCACAACCCCCCCCACACACACACACACAAAGAAGAAGACTAGGATATCTAACACCTGCATAGTAAAATATCTGAGAGAAAAAAGAATAGAGAACAGACATGTGGGTAATATATTAAAGAAAGATCATTAATCAAACATCTCAGAAGAACATACGTTTTTACACTGAACAAGTCAATGAGCAGTCAGCACGATACTTGAGAGGAGAAGCCAGGTGAACTTGGGCTGCCTTCACTGACAACAAAGTTAGACAATTGAAAACTATTTTCTAAATATAGCAGTTTGACATTTTTAAAAGTTTAAAGTAAAAATATATGTACAGTAGAAGAGTATGATTTTGAATGGACTCTTGCTTCAGTATTTATATATGTAAACAGAGTTTCAAATGTTCTAAGAAAGAACATTTAGTTAGTAGTCTAATTCAATATATATATATATGAAATATTTTCCCAAGAGGAAGATTGATGAGATTGCAGCTTTATCAACTACATCAACTTTTATTCCCTTATACTAAGATCAATTATTTTTTTTCCTATTCAAATGAACATTGTCATAATTCATCTCCATTATTATCACAGAGAAAAATGATGACTCATCATTTCCTCTAGCATTTATTACATAATATCTCCTTGACTCACAGTTATTTATTTTTTT
>NW_022111373.1:130143225-130161272 GCF_000313985.2 Echinops telfairi
AATTTATTCTTGTGCATGGAGTAAGATAAGGGTCTTGCTTCATTTTTCTGCAGGTAGATATCCATTTTTTCTAGCACCACTTGTTAAAAAGGGCATCACCTTCCCATTTGATATTTTTGAGGCCCGTATCAAAGATCAGTTGTCTGTATGTCACAGTTATTTACTTTGTGAATATATTTAATACACTGAAAGTCTATTACCTAATATCTTCCCAGCTGTTAAAGGCAATAAGATAAGAGTTTCCTAAGTCTATAAGTATATTGATTTTGACAGTTAAGAGAGTTTGAGATTTCTATATTAATTACACTATTTACCTAAAAAATGAATTTCATATAATTGGTGTGTTTTTATTATCTGCAGTTTCAAAATTACAGAGCAATTACATAAATTGCTCAAATAGGATGAAATGGCTAATTTAGTGTATCAAGATGCAAATACACCATTATGCACGTATTATGAAAACAGTTATATTGTACATAGACTTTGGAGTAACCTGAATTTTAACAACAAAACAGCTCTCACTACTTAGTCCATATGAAAACAATTAATTTTATTATGAAACAGCCCAACGTTTGTTTTTTATTTTGGTCTGCTCAAGTTATGCTCTACTGTTGTTTATAATAATAATAATATAATAATATAATTAAAATGACAAGTCAATTTAAGCATATCATATTAAATAAAATTTAATTGAAAATAAGTTAAATGAGAAAATGTATTTTGAGTTCAGTCCATTCTTTGCATATATTTTTGCCAGAGGGAATTAGACTAGAAGGATGTCTGAAAATAGATAATTTAACAGAAACAAAAATGTAGGTATGATGAAACTTTCAGAAGAAATAATTATGATATGTGCTTAAAAGCCTCAGGGGGGAGTATAATAATTTTAAAATTATTTGATAATTAAACATTTTGTCAATTAGCTCTAGAGAGCCATACATATTTCTTTATGCCTCAATCTCTCTCTGAGTTTATGTTTCACTTGGTATTCCTCCAACTCACTCAACTAGTTCATGATCACTACAATTAATTTCAAAATTAGCATTTTTAATAATTTGAGTGTGGGTACCAATTTAGAGAATACTTCAAAAATATTCTGTCTTGACATTTTTTCAGTTGTCCTATGAAAGATGTGTTATGATTTACAATTCATTGTTAAATAAATGAATATGAACTTTAATTTTGGACAGCTGATAATAAGTCAATGTTGGACAGCTGAAAAAGGGAAGATGTAAACCTTCAAGCACAGATTTGAGGATAAACAAGAGGCCATCTAACTAAGAAGCAACAAAACCCACGTGGAAGAACCATACCAGCCTGTGTGATCACTAGATGTTGAACAGATCAGGTATCAGACATCAAAGAACAAAAACTCAAATCATTGTGAATGAGGGGGAGGGCAGATTGTGGACCCAAGACCCATATGTCAGCATCTGGACATACCCTTACAGAAGAGTGGCGGGGAGGAGATGAGCCAATCAGGGTGCTGTGTAGCAATGATGAACCATACATCTTTCCTCTAGTTCCTAAATGCTTCCTTCCCCTACTTCCTCCCCCTAATATTATGATCCCAATTCTACCTTACAAATCTGGCTAGACCAGAGGATGTACACTGGTACAGATAGGAACTGGAAACACAGGGAATCCAGGACAGATGATACCTTCAGGACCAGTGGTGAGAGTGGTGATGCCAGAGGGATAGAGGGAGGGGGGGTGGTGGAAAGGGGGAAATGATTATAAGGATCTACATATAACCTCCTCCCTGGGGGATGGACAGCAGAAAAGTGGGTGAAGGGAGATGTCGGACAGTGTGAGACATGATAAAATAACAATAATTTATAAATTATCAAGGTTCATGATGGAGGGGGAAGCTGGGAGGGAAGGGAAATGAGGAGTTGATACTAAGGACTCAAGTAGAAAGCAAATGTTTTGAGAATGATGAGGGCAACAAATGTACAAATTTGCTTGACACAATTGATGTACATATGGATTGTGATAAGAGTTATATGAGCCCCAAATAAAGCGATTACAATTTAAAAAAGAAACATTTATATTAGTATTACACAGTTGTCATTATGCCTCCCCCAACCCAATTCCTCATGTTTATGAGTCACTCAATCATGTAAAATACTTTTTTATTTCTTGTTGATATACTTAGAAGAAAATTTTGTCATTGTATGATTCATGTATCTATTCATTGGAGGACCAAGTCTTTGAATTGAACTTTCTTGGGTAAGACAATTTTGAACAACTTTAGTTGTCTTCTTTGCCAGAAACAGCTAATATGTCTGTTCCCTAGCTGCTGTTTTGAGTGGTTTTGTTGGTTACATGATCTCTTGTCAATTTGAGACTTAGAGTGAAGTCAATCATGCCACCGTTTGATAACCTCACATGGAGGTGCAAAGGAGATAAATAGCTCTCTGGAGGTGGGACAGATGCTCTGTCCTTGGGAGACATTCTTGTTGACAAGCCACATGGAGACAGGCTGCTGGTGCTGAAATGCATATACCTTGGCAGCCAGAGCCTAGGAGCTGTAGAAGTCACATGGAGACCCCTGCCAGTGGTGAGATACTTAACACCGCCACTGGATCCACAAGACTAGCCACCCACTGGTGTGTGATTTTTCTGCGTTTGGTGTCATTGCATGTGTTTCATGAGTCTGAAGGGGACTTTATAGATTGGTATTGGACATATGGGCTAATATTGGATTGATGGACTTAATCTGGACTGGGCTGGGATGTTTTCTCAATATTCAATTTCTCTTGTATATAAAGCTCTTTCTTATATACATAGGAATGTCTCTAAGAATTTTTGCCTCTGGTCAACCCAGACTAACAGTGGTGTTACGTGCTAGAGTGTTCTCAGGTCTTTGAGACTATTTTCACTTACAGCAATCCTGTGTTTCACATCTCACAAAAACAAAAAACAAAAATACTCACCACCGTGCAGTCAGTTTTGACTCATAGAGGCTCCATAGGACAGAGCGGGACTGCACGTATGGGTACTTGATCCTGCAACTCTTTACCACAGTGGAAAGACTTGTCTTTCTCCTGTGAAGTGGCTGATGGCTTCAAACCATGGATGTTGTGGTCAGCAGCCCAATATGACACCCACTATACTGCCCGGCCTTCCATTGCAGATCTGCTGACCACCCCGCCCCCACCATGTCAACTTCCCAATACACAGTGGACCAAGTCTGAATTTTACATCAACAGTTTGTTCTAGAGCATTATCTCTTGAATAGTCATATTTTGTAGATTTTATCAGTTGCTTTGTTTTTGGATGATATTCTTTCATTTGTTTTATTTTTTAATCATTGTATTGGGGGCTCTTACAGCTCTTATAACATCCCATATATCAATTATATCAAGCATATTTGTACATATGTTGCCATTAATATTTACAAACCATTTTTTTTCTTGAGCCCTTGGTATAAGCCCCTCTTTTTCCCCTCCCCCTCCTCCTCCGACCTTCATGAATCCTTGATCAATTATATATTGTTATTATTATTCCATGTCTTACACTGTCCATTCATTGTCTCTCTTCACTCAGATGCTTTCTTTAAAAACAACAAAGTCAATTTTATTTTTTCCACTGTCAACATGGAAATTCTCACTATAATACCAGTATCCTTCCCTGACTTATTTTTCCAGTATCAGAACAGAAATTTCGATTAAGTAGACATTTGATGGTGTTCAATTTACAATATTAAGATATTTTCAATAGATTATACATTTTTTCTTTGCATACTAAAATTTAGTAATTGAGTAACCAGAGAAGCCTATAAAAACTCTTTGATTTACACCGGGTCAAATGGCTATCTAGACATCTTCAAGGGACTCAGAGTGTGTTCCTTTTAAATATGCTTTGAGTTCTATGAACAACAAGAAGAGACAAAATCAGCAGGATCTGTAGGGTAGATGTGGTAACATTTCCCAGCAAAGTATTCCTAGGACAGCCCTTTCTACCCTCAAAGAATGGGATGGAAACAGTTCCTCTGCACCATGTTCCTGACCTTTCCTCCCCAGTCCCATTTCCTTTCCCTTAGAATTTCTTTCTCATAAGCCCCATGATCATACTGTGTCCTCTGACGATACATTTTTGAAAGCACCCTAATTCCAGTTGTATTACTGAGATAACTTGCCTTCAGCCATCAACCAATTGACAGACACCTTTAAACATATTGTGTTTAAAATAAACCTGTGCATATATGAACTGGAACAAAAAAACAATGATAGAGGTCATTAGATGGAAAGCAGTTCTCATCCACCCCACTGTGTTTGAATAACTTTATAAGTTCCTTCAAGTCATAGTCAGGCATCCAAGAACACATGAGCTCATAGATGCATCTTTATTATTCATGACCTAGAGAGAGTCAATCACATTCCCAAAGTCAGGTTTCTTAGCACTAAGTAAGAATGTAACACTATGAGAATAGGGAGAAAGCATTGTGTTACTCTCCATAAGTATGATGTAACTTTCAAAACCACATAATTTATTGTATTCTTTAATGTACAGAAGATTAGCATCCATGGTGTCCTGGACGCATCTTGGATATGCATTGGACTGTTAAGCACAAGGGCAGTAGTTGAAACCCACCAGCAGCTCTGTTAGACACGAGGCTGCCTGTTCCTGTAAGGAGTTATAGTCTTAGAAACACAAAGGGGCAATTCTAATCTATCTAATAAGGCCAATATGAGTGCCTTACATGAACTAGCAAACTGTACATAAGGCTAGGGTTTTTTTCTTTAAGCATTCATAAAATCATCATCCTTCTGCTTTTTAAAATTATACTAGTTAAGGTGATTTTTCTAACTCACAATTCTTTGTTTCTGTCTATCCGAATCAAAAGTGTATACAACAATTCTATAAACTATGTGATTTTACTTATCAAAACTACTTTTACTTTATATGTCAGCTGTAGTTGAATTATGATTCTGCTTCTTCAGTGAATGGTAGCATTCCAAGGCATTCATCATTACCCAAACCCCAAAATACTGCATAAATATTTGCAATGAAATAGTTTCTAGGCAGGCTATAGTAATATATGTGATTTATATTTATCAGAGGAAAAATATGAATGTTACAAATGAGGAAAAAGTCCTTCATCCTACTCCCTTCCGATACCCTAACACATTTTGTCTTGACTTTCAATGGCTTCTGGAAGAGCAATTGATTCTGTGTCTACACACAGTGGCATTGCGTCTACCTGTTAAAACAGTCCTCTTTCAGGAAGATACTGTTCATAACTAAGATTCACAATATCATCATTTAAAGTTAAAGCATGTTTTTGAACTTTACAATTTGGAGAAGAAAACAAGTGTTACCAATCTTTAAATACCGTTTTTCAACTTTAAACAACATCTAATCTGTCCAGTGAATTCTGACTCATAGGAGCACCATTGGAAGGGAACAGCTGCCCCCATATGGTTTACAAAGCTGTACATTTTTACAGCCAAAAAGCTTGCCACACTTTTCACTCATGGAATAGCACACACAATGTGCCACCAGGGCTTCTACAAACCAGTGCACATAAACACATGGATGTGTATGTATGTCTGTGTAGATGCTTAGTAGTGAGTAAAATGTTAATTTTATAAATTGGTTTCCACAAAATTTCTAGCAAATGTTAGATGAGCAAGATAGTGGATTATGAATACCCAGATGCAACAAAATCATCTTTGGTATCATCATGCCCATCATATGAAAGATGGCATTCTCCGTGACATTGAATCAATTCCAACTCATGGGGACTCTAGAGGACAGGGTAGGATTGTCCCCATGGCTGTCTGAGACTGGAACTCTTTACTGGAGTGGAAAGCCTCATTCATCTTTCTCCTGTAGAGTGGCTGGTGATTTTGATACATAACCACTAAGTCACCAGGGCTCCTGAAGACGGCATTAAGGAGAACGTATTGTGAAAGGTGTTGTGTGCCCTCATCCATCTTCCCTTATGGGTGACAGGATTTGATGCAAGCATCACTAGCCAAATGACATATCAAAAGACATTATAAAAAATATATTAAATAATTTTATTGGGGGCTGTTACATCTCTTATCACAGTCCATACATTCATCCATTGTGTCAAGCACATTTGTACACATGGTGCCATCCTCATTTTCAAAGCATTTTCTTTCTACTTGAGCCCTTGGCATCTGCTCCTAATCCTGCCCCTTCTTTCCCCTGCCCGCCCTCCCTCATGAATCCTTGATAACTGGGCAAAGGGTGACAGAGAACGATGTAAGACATGAAAATAACAATCAAAAGACACTTTATTAAGTGTTCCTCACACTGAAAACATCACTTTGGGACTTTGGCACAGCCAATCATGGGTCGGAAGGAATGAACTTTGTAAATGGAGAGGTGAAGTAGGGGAAATGGAAAGATTTGCATCTCTGCAGTGTGCAGTCGTGAAACGTTTGGTTAAGTTAGTTCAGAGCAAAGCTCAAGACATCTTGCCTGTGGTTCTCCTGATGCTCTTAAGATGGATGCAAATGAGGGAGCATTTGGTCCTCATTACACACAAAGCCATCCTGCTCCAACAAGAAAACTCGTTTTATACTAAAGCTGGCGCTGTTTCTGACAGGGTACAAAAAGAACGTGTCATCGCTGACCTTGTTGAGTCGCCGAGTGTATCCAACTTTTATGAACTCTATCCTAACCACGGATGCTCTATTTTCACAGCACAATATACATCATGTAGGTGCACTCTTGCATTCCTGTCAGGGAAGCTAATTCACACTGACTCTAAAACTGTGAAGAGAACTGTGGGGGTAGAAGAATCCTGATCCTTGGTACTATGGAACTATTGGATTTCTTCCAACTGAAATCTATTAGGATCAGCATTAAGAAAATATTCAGGAAAAACTTAATGGGCTGCTCCTTGGTGGCACACAGCACAACACAATTGAAAAGCTGGTGATTCAAACCCGCGTTGCAGGGGAAAGGCCGGGTGAGCTGCCATTTTATTCTGTCCGATGTCGTTCTTGTGAATGAAAACAGACTTGATACCACCTAATAGCAACACTATACAGAAAGGCTGTTTGTTGTCTGGGTGAAGCTGGGTTGTCTAGAGAAACAATGAATGACACTCATCTGTGTATCAGAAAGAACTTTCTATCAAGAGGCAACTTCACATCAAGAAGATGCCCCATCCCAGGTCAAAAGATGCCCCAGCCCAAGGCCAAAAGTCTAACATTAATTGGGACCCTCTTCAGATGGGCCCTAACCTAAAGCTGAAGTGAAACAGGGAAATCACAGGCTGTTGGATTCAAAATTGTGTGCATCCATGATGATCGGAAACATGGCAGGGTACCAACAGCTCCCAGGTTGTCTCTAAGGGTCAGTAGTGGACAGGGCACTGCCACTGGAGGCAGACACAGAGTTCCAGCAAGGGGGAAAGTAGTGGGTCACAGAGCAAGAGGGAATTTCCTTCCCCGCTCTCCCATTAAAATGCCCCTAGCCCCAAGGTAGCATCATCAGGCTTCAACCTGATTGACAGTTTGGTATCCATCCCCACCTCCAAACTAGGCACCATCAAGTTGACATAAAATCGAACTATCTCATTGTCTTTAGTAGAAAACCAGAAAACCGAACCGAACAAACACACTGCTGTGGAGTCAGTTCTGACTCAGTGTGGCTCTACTTGACAGAGTAGCGTTGCTCTTTTGAATTCCCAGGACTTTACATCTTTGTGTGAGTAGACAGCCTCATTTTTCCCTGAGCAGCCGGTGAGTTAGGACCACTGAACTGTGGTTAGAAGTACACTACATAGTCTACTGTTCCACCAGGGTTCAAAATATCACTCGTGATTAAAGTCAGTTCATTTTCTTGAATGATTCAGCTTATGTGAGCAGGAAATCAGTTTACTCACAGCCCAGAGCACCTTGTCTGATAGTATATATCTTCTTCATTACTATGTTCAGTCACACCCACTAGTCTCCATTTTTCCAACTAAATTCTAATTTCCCATGCCATGGCTACATAGAATGCACAGACAGTTCTCATGATTAAAGAATGTATTAAGGATGTTAACAGGGTGCAAGGCAAGGGAGAAGTGCTCAGGATACAGTTCTTCATCAGGATATGGTACAGTTCTTTCAGAGCTGAAACACATGTCCAAGGGCATGCAACACCACTGGAAACCTCCACCCCAGGCATTGAGCTTGGGCTCTCTGGGAACATGTTATGAGAACCTGAAGGCACTCAGCTCTCCATTGTGTGGCAGTAAGCCCAGCGCCAGAAGTACCCCATCCACAAGCCAGCCTCCATCCCCAAATCACTCAGCTTTACTGGTTCTGGGGGCCAGAAAGTCAGTGCTCTGGCTCTTGGTTCAGCTCCTACTCCTCTGAGGTGACAGCTGTCTTCCGGATCAAGGAGAGATTGTGCAGGAATCTCAGGATTCAGAAGACACGCGCCAGAACTAGGTCTCTCTGGAAGTGAGATTTCCCTCCTGCTTCGCAGAGGGTTCGTTTTCTAGTTAGCAGGATGGCAAGCCAGTGAAGCCTGTTCAAGATTACTCATGGGTGAATCCTATCAGTCTCTTTCCCACCCTTCTTCCCCAGATTTCTGCAGGAAAAAAGTTGATTGGTGGGAGTTAGAGACTTCGGTGAAAAGAACCACACTGACTAATTCACTGCCCCGGCAGCTATTGTACCAACCACCCCAATCTAAACTGGTATCATCCCTGAACTAGCTGCTTGCATTCATCTCTGATTTTTTCCAAGTGTGTCCTAGAATGAATTCCTTAAACTGAACACAATTTCTATGTTAAAAACACAAATTTAATCATGCCAGGCCTTTGCTCACAATTCTGAAAGTTTTCCTAATTTCTAGAAACAATGAACAAAATCTTTAGCACCTTGTGCAACGTTTTTATAGACAGGCCTCAATGTACTTGCACAAATCTTTATCTTTTCTCATTCCCTAGGTTCTACCAAAGTCTGTTTTAAGTCCTTGGGGGAACCTGACTTTCTTTTGCAATAGATATTTGGCAAATGATATTTTAGATGTCTAAAATCAACATAATCATGTTTAAAACCTAATTGATTTTAACTAATACACAGAGCACAAAGATACTGAACTTTTTTTTAAAAAAATGACTGTTTGACCAAATAATGATGCCTTTCAGCATGAAAAACCACTCTATCTTAGGGACCCTTTTTAAGTGCTCCTTTTCAGTACACATTTTTGTTCTTGTTGTGGTGCGGTGGTTTTGCATTGGGCAGTCATCTGCAAGTCAACAGTTCCAAACCAGTAGCCAGTCTGTGGGAAACAGACCAGGCTTTCTACTCACATAAACTATTACATTCTCAGAACCTCAGAAGGCCTCCTCTATCCTGTCCTACAGGGTCACTATGAGTCGGTGTTGACTCAATGGCAGTGAGTTTATAGAAGGCAAAGGAAGACAGTTTTTGTTGCTTTTGGTCAAGCTATTGCTGTATCTATTACCTACTATTTTAACCTTGTTTTATGGAGACCATGGGTGACATGACAGTTAAGCACTCACTTTGCAACAAAAAGGTTAACAGTTTAGCTCCATCAAAATATGCCTTAGAATAAAAGTCATGGCAATCTACTTGGTAGAGGTCAGCCCTGAAACCCTGGAGTCATCAGAGATCGGTCACGAGGTTTGACGTTGTAAAATTTATGTTTTTAATCCAATTTCTCAGACAAACTAAGATTTCAATTACAGGCAGATTAAAAACAAAATGAAGAAAAAGTAAAAAAAAAAATAGATACAGTAACATCCCTTTTAATCCCACTGTTAGAAGCAGTTCTCAGGAAAATGTTGTTGTCTAGAGTTGATGCCTTTTGAGCTTTATTTCCCATCAATGGGAACAAAAATAAAATAAAGCAATCCATATTGGTTGAAAAATAAATTGACCCCATTCCTTGGCTCATTTTTATTTGCTGATAAATGCAGTAATTTGGGGGGAATTTTTATTTTCTATCATTGGTTTTCCATTTGGCTCCATTAAACTGAAATAAATTGTTAAGATAATGATGTTGAAGCATTTTCTTTGGTGAGGGAAATAGCTATGAATCACAGCTACAAAGAAGTTGTTGGGTTTGTGTAGATCAACAATGTTTAAAAATATATGCTAGACTTCTTTAAGAAGAAAGCATTTTCTTTACAGCAACTTCATTGAGGAACATCGGCTCCTTGAAAATGACCCAGCTGCCAGTCATCTTGCTGTAACCTCGACTTGGAGATCAAGACATATGTATTAATACCATTGAATACAGTCTCACAGTGTTAAATTACTTTCTACCAAGTGAATCATTGACAATCCGGAGATAACATGCCTTCATGGGAACAGTAGCATTTATTAGTTAAACACAATTCTGTACCGATTGGAAGAATGTAATCGATCCTGGGTGTCGCTACTTTTTCATGTAATCAGCCATGAATAGGGAACAGTAAGAATCACTCCTTCAAAATCCCATTCATTTGCACACTTAGAAAAGTAGTGACTGGTCAAAGATGATACCAGATTGAAAAGCACAGCAAATCTGAACAAGACAGTCAGTTAGTATGATGGAGATACAAAAGTTCCCATTTTGCAGTTGAGTATACACTGTCTTAGTAAAAGAGGGAGGCAAGGCCACTGGAAAGGCTCCAGTCCTGTCATGTTTATCCTTCACTACCATCAATAGAGGTCAAGTCCATTTCAGCACCCGATGTGTGCACGTGTGTCAGAGTAGAACCGTGCTACTTTTTGAAAGTAGACGACCACATCGTCCCTCAAATGCACTTCAGGGTATCGCGGACCCTCCTTCTTTTGATCAGTAGCTGAGCATGTTAACCATTTGCACCACCCAGAGACTCCTTCCTTATCTTATTTCTCTCTTGGTTGCTTTTCTTCTCAGTGAATGTTAAATGATTAGCACCAACACAATTTACCCTACTCAAAATGACCTCGTTTTATTTTTTTTTTATTCTGCATGCCCTGATTGCTCCAGATTCATGTAGATACAAATGCTGTGCCTTTCTCAAATGCAGAATAATTTATAGGTTGTTCAAAAACCTCAATCTATACTGAAAAAGTTAAATTCAGAAAATCATAAATATTCTGAAATAACCCATCCCCTTTTTTATGGATTCTTCAATATATCCAGTTACTGTGTAGAGATTGTCTGTTAAGCATTATTTCAGTTTCAGGATACCTTATTTCTTTTTATTCATAATTCTTCTCATTTCACTCCTAGGTTACAACTCTGCCTTATGGTACACACCATTCATCCACACTTATTTTTCACACTATAACGTTCCTTCACTAATGTAAGCCTTTATATTTTTCTGCCATAAATTACAACCTAAAAATGTCTCATGTGGAACCTCAAGTGCCAAAAGTTCATTACAAATCTGCCATGAAGTAGCTCAGTAATTTCCCATGAGATATTCAAAATTAGATTGTACATCAGGTCCCCTTGTGTTATATACGATCCACCTAAGAATCTTTTAGGCTAAAAATATTGTAACTCCCTAGATCCTCCCATTCATTACAGCATAGCCCTTTCTACCCTTCACTGTAATTAGGAGGACCTGGCTTCCTAATCTGTCTCTATTTTCCTCTCTCCCACAATCCTTTTCTGTCTCTATTTTCCTCTCTCCCACAACCTCTCTAACTCACACTTAAAACTAAAGCTAACTAACATCTGAAAACCTACATGGCAGTACTTCTTCTGTCATGCCATTTTGGAACAAAGCCCAACACACTTAACATTTAAACCTGTACTCTCTTGAATTGTAACCCACAGAAGCCTTTCTTGATTCTACTTTTATCACATGCTTTATTACTAACCTTGGCCTTGTGCCCTTCTGGTGGGGTAGGAGATGAGGAGCAAAAGATCAGGTGTGTAATGCTTTCATAGCTGATAAGACTAAAGGCATTGTTTCATGGAAATCATCTCATAAAATCAATGTAATTTTTGCTGAATATGAGACACTTCCATGAGTGAAGATTTAATTCAGCAAGGAGGTGATTTTATTTGGTATATCTCTTTAACCATAGCCTTTGTAACTAGAGGGCGCATACCAGTAGGATGTATAATACTATAACTCAGAGATTGGTCAGCTTTACCATTCCAATAGGTACGCACGTGAGCCATCACAGAAGCATAGATAGAATTCTATGACCATCAAAAAAGAAGAGTCACCAGTGGTGACCCTGCAGGAAGTGGTAGCTATTGCACAGCCAACAGTGGTCCCAGCAAAGTTGGCTGTCTTTGGGCAAGAGGCTGCCTGTATAATGGGGTGACATTGGGGCATTTAGTAGCCTGAAAGGAGTTTTGTAACACTTAGCTCAGCAGGGAAGATGCCAAGAGGCTGTGTGGCTGAGAGGCGCAGGGCCAGCGAGAGATATGCTTGTAGGCAGGGCTGAGACGAGATACTGAAATGCACAAAAGGATCATATGCTTACTGTTTCTGATGTTGACTGATCATTTTATACCTTCCCTAATAAACCCCCATGACAGTGAGTATTTTCTTTGCTTGCTGCATGATCATTGAAATGGATCATTGAGCCCAGTAGAAAAGTAGAGTGTCTCTTAAGAGACATGCTTTGTTTTAGAACTGGGTAAACAAAATTCAAGGGTGGAGCCATGTCTGACCTCTACCTCATAAGAATCATCCTATGGAGATGTGGAATAGGACTCTGCTTTGTGTAACCAAAGGGAGTCATGTATGTCCCTAATGATATTACTTCAATTTCCATTTTTATTTTCTAATTTATTAATTTTGCTTGTAGTAAAGCTCTCATGGAGTCAGCTTCCAATTTCCCACTTCACAAAGGGGAATGACAATCAATCTCAACATCAGTCCAAGGCCAATTCTATTGAGTCCAAGGTCAGACATGCCTCTATACAAATTCCGACATCAGTTGTCCCCCACTAGCACTCTACTTCTCAATGAGGTTCAATATATATATAGAAATGCTCACACAAACATTAAAGACAATGCTCACAATTATGAGTTCTTTAGGGAGTTCAGGAAACAGATTTTGATCAGGATAGTTCCTCGGCAGACAGCCTTCTCTCTGGCTCTCAGTCTGTGTCCTGGCATCCTTGGCTTCGGCTCAAAGACTCTTGACTATTATTATGTAGGTTAGCAAATCTACCTTCCCCAGTAAGTCCCTGGAAGCAACTTACTCTGCAAAGGAGTATTCCTACAGACCTGCAGCATTACTTGATCCCTTGGCTCCACCTTTTCTCTGGCTCTAGTTCTGTTGCTGCTTCTCTGTTGTTCTAATGTCTTACATCTAAGAGACTCAGCATGCAGAGATCTCAGGGTTGAAGATCCTTGCTCCAGCCATGGCTCTTATTTCTTTTTTAAAAAAAATAGGTTTTGGGGCCTATAATTCACATACACTTTAATAATTCAATTATATTAATAAGAGTTGTGCAATCATTACCACAATCAATTGCAGAATATCGTTTCATATTAATTGTTGTCAACTCCTCATTTCCTGCTAGTTCCCCTGCCATGTGCCTGGGTAATTATTAATCTTATTTCTTGATGACAGTTGGATCGCCTACTACTGCTACTGAGATGGTTTATTTTATAATCAGCAGGATGACAAAAACAATAAAAACCCTCATTATATTTCCAGGATTTTATATTTAAAATTAACCCTGTTAATCACTCACAAAATAATTGTGTAATCCTATCAGCATCTTACCCCATTTGCTAACTTAGATCCATCAGTAAAAAAGGAAATATATCTAATCTGCATTGTCCCAGTTAATCGTTTGGTGGGAATCACAAAGACCATGGACTAACAGTACAGGAACAAGTTTTACTTGGTTTGGTTATAGATTAGGCAGGTTGGGCTTCATTTCTACACAATATGTATTTTCTAGCACTGAAGTTTCTTCAATTTCCAAAAGATGTATTTTTATTTTATGCATTGGTTCTGGACAGTTCTTGTTTCACTGATGGATTATTCAAACAGTAACATGGATCTGAGCATATAAATGCAATCAAGGATCTCTGCCACCTGATCCTTTAGCACGCTAAGGATATTGACCTTAAAGACAAAAACAAATTTAAAAAATAGAGAAGGAGTTTATTAATTATCAATGTCCCACATTTTAAAAGACAATTTGAATCAACAGAGAATTGTGAGCTATTCTTTCTGGGCAGAAACATCTAGATATTCTCTGGAAATACTTCTAGAGAAAAATGAACTTCTCTTAGAAGACAACAGATAGATATTTTTTTATATTCTGCCTGCATACCACACTCAGGTGGCAAATGATTGAGTGATTATTTGCAGTCTCTATTGTCAGTGTTTCTGAAATGAATTCATGGCCATTTACAGATCAACATATTTAATAAAAAGTTTAATATACCTGGAAAGCATGTGCTGATAAAACTCATTGCTTTTCTCCAATTGCTTTGTATTTTAATAAATTTAAGAAACTTAGATGTATATTATTAATATTCATTTGCAAACCCAGTTAAGTCTCACATTGTAATTATTTTATTATAGTTATCAATTTCCACCTTACCATCTCTAGAATTTTCCACTTGAAAATACATTTTTATTAACTACAGAGCACCACTGCAAATTTCAATATTGAAAATAAAAAACGTTTTTTAGATGTCTTCTAGGTAAAGCATAAATAAATGGAAGTTTTATATGAATAATACATTTTTGCTCTAAATTAAGTATCTACTTTGTTAGTGTAGAATATTGTGAATGATCATCAATCTAACCAGAATGAAATGAATCTATTTATGGGGGTGGCTAGGGAAGCAGCAGATGAGAATCTTGCTTAATTGCTTATTATTAACATGGGTGAGACAAATGACATATGTAGTTACATTTTATATTAGCTCTTTTTGTAAAACCCTTTCTCTTTGTATGATTTCTGCCAAATTCAATATTTTGTATTACTAGCAAAAGTATAACAATACACACAGAGCATGCATGTTTCAAATTTTTGTTTAATGCACATATATTGTGTTCCAGAGAAGCCCTGGGTGAGGTAGTTTTTAGGCATTAGGCTGCTAACTTCAAGGTCAGCAGTTTGAAACCACCAGCCGACCTACAGGAAAAAGTCAGGGCATTTTAACTCCCATAAAGAGTTTAAAAAAGACATTCATAAAAGTCAACTGATAGGCCTGGAACTATTTCAAGGCTTTTTCTCCTTTATAATAATAATTATTATTTAATTAAAAAATTAAAATTTGTTTTTATATATCTAGCTATATAAGATAGGCAAAATAAATAATCCCAAGGAGAAGGCAGCAGGGCCAATGATTCCGGAGGGTGGGGGAGTGGGAATGGGGAGCATGGGAGAGGAGGAGACTTGGGAAAGGGAGCTGGGGGCCAACAAACTGAGGGACAGGGGAACAACAAGGGAGCTAAAATTGACAAGGGGGGTGTAGAATGCCTGGTGGGGTTTGATCAAGTGCAATATGACTGAGAGAAATCACTGAGAGCTGAATGAAGGGTGAACATAACAGTGGCACAGGAGGAAGGTAAAAGGAAATAGAAGAAAGAACTAGGAAGTAAAAACTATATAAAGAGGTATAAATATAAGCATGTACATATGCAAACATATTAATATATAAGGATAGGGGTATTGGTCTATGTACATATATTTATAGGTTAAAGTATTAAAGTAGCAGACAGACTTTAGGCCTCTGCTTAAGATTACCCTCAACACAAGAACACTTTGTTGTAATAACCTGGCACTCTGTGATACTCACCTTCCTGACACGATTGATGAAGGCAAAATGGGTACATAAGCAAATGTGGTGAAGAAAGCTGATGGTGCCTGGCAATTAAAATATATACTACTTGGGGTCGTAAAGGCTTGAAATTAAACAAGCAGTCATCTAACAGGGAAGCACAAAGCCCACATGGAGGAAACACGCCAGCCTATGTAATCACCAGGTGTGGATGGGATCAGGTATCAGAAGATTAAAAAAAAAATCTTATCGATGTGAAGGAGAGGAGTCAAAGTAGAGCCCAAGGCTCATCTGTAGACAATTGGACATCCCCTCACAGAAGGGTTACATACAAGGGATAATTCAGCCATGGTGTAGTTTAGCACCATGAAACACACAACACTACTCTGGTTCTTTATTGCTTTTCCCCACCCCCACCTCACTACCATGACCCCAGTTCTACCTCACAAATACTGCTAGACTAGAGTATATACATTGGTACAGATAAGAGCCTTGGATACATGGAAGTCAGGACATTTAACCCCTAGGAAAGCATAAGGGTAGGAGGAAAGGGGGACAGAGGGGGACCAATAACAATAATGGATATATAGCACCCCCCATCCTCTAAGGGGATGAACAACAGAAACATGGATGATTACAGCAGACAGTGTAAGATACGAAAAAATAGTAATATATAATTTTTCAAGGATTCACAAGGGTGGGAAGAAGGTCGAGGTAGGGAAAAAAAAGGAGCTCATAATAAGGGCTCAAGTAGAACATAATGTTTTAAAATGATGATGGCAATATATGTACAAAGTTGCTTGATATAATTGATTCATGAATTGTTATAATATCTGTAAGAGCCCCCAAGAAAATTATTTTTTTAATGAGGTAAGTCTCAGAAACGTATAAGGACAATTCTACCCTGTTCTGTGCAGTAGCAATTAACAGACATCTATTGACGGCAATGAGGTTTTTTTTAATATATTGTGTTGCTGAATTAACCCAATTCATGCAACGCTACATTGTCAGTGAAGTTTTAAACAAAACAAAAATGAACACGTCAGCCTCTTTCAAGTGTTAGCAAGGCAGACTCTGTCCTGATTTTAATACTGTTTAAAGAAAATCTGATTATTTTGAGAAAACAGTTGATCTGTACCTACAGGAATACCAATGTTGTTTAGATATTTCAATAAACATTACCATTACAAAATACGATAGTTGGCAATATTGTTCTTATGTTCTAAGTGCACACTCAATAACAGATTTATAACAGAAAATATATCAGATATACTCGGAATTTTTAAGTTTAAAAATTTTTAATAGGTCAACATGCATTCTTAAATTGGAACACCTATCAAGATAGAGTCTGTTTTTCAGCCCTTCATTATGTGTTATCCTTTCTCTATTATCTTTGTTTATATCTCACTTTGAGAGTTTAGGTTCATATGCTTTTGATTTTTGATTATACAGCCGAGAGAACATTTGATCAACTTTTTTTTTTTTTAATTTTCTTTAATTTTTCCCTTCCATGGTGTGGGTCGGGCCAAATCTGGCTAGGGCCAGCGCCTGGTCCAGTCTCTCCATGGATTCCTCCAAGTGATCAACTTTTACCTAGTAATAATAAGCATAAATGCATAGTTGTTCAATAGCCTATGATCTCATTGTATTTATGAACCCAGATATATAAAAACTTTCCCTTTTTTCTCCATTGTGAAATATAAAAAGAGAGTAATGCACCCATGTGAGGTGTTTTTAAAATATGGAAATATAGAACTGAAAGGAAAGAGATACTTTCCACAAAATATTTGAAAGCCACCTTATACATTGATAATCACTCCTTAGCCCTTTGTTTTATAAAGTTACTTTTGCTGTATTGATATTTCACTCTTTTGTAGAAGTCCTGATAGTGATGATTATTTTTAGGATTGTCATCTTCTATTTTTATTAGAATTCATATTTAATGAAGAACTTTAGTATTGCAAGGATATGACCTCACCCATTCAATGAAATCTCACTAATTTATGCTGACATGTCAATTGGACAATAGTCGTCAATTGTCCACCAAGATAGGACACCAGATAAATGAACACCAGAAATCAACAATCATTGGCAGTAGCAGCAATAATAGCCTGTGTTATAATCCCTCATCGGATTGTCCAAAATTGCCTACTTTGTATTCTGAGGATTTGTCTCCTTTTCCATTACTCTCATTTTTTATTTTCCTTAAACATATTCTTTACATTATGATTATCTTCCTTTAATGGTGAAATAAATTATATGTGTGTCTAATTATATGTTATATATATGTAATTAATTATATGTATACATGTATATAGTATTTGACCCATTCAACCAAACTTCT
>NW_022111373.1:130162185-130171976 GCF_000313985.2 Echinops telfairi
GACCTGGAGGTCATTATGCTGAGTCAAATTAGTAAATCACAAAAGGTGTTTGTGTAATTGTGTGAGACCACTGTCATAAGTGAACAACAACAAACAAAACAAAAGCCAAGACACAGAAGACGTTCAGCCCAAAGGGAACAAGCCAGGAAAGGGAGAACGATGGAGAGAAGATGCATCAGTAGCATAGAGGTTTGAATTTGGGTGAAGGGGTTTTGAAATTTACAAGAGGGAGAAGAGAAATCAAAGGCGGGACATTGTTTGTTGGGGAGACAGTTTGACAAGACACTTTAAGTGTTGAACACAAAATTTATTGTCGTAAATGTAATCCTCTCACTTATTTGGCAATACAAATATTAGTTTAAAAGAAAATAAGAGCACCTTTTAAAAAGGAGTTATACTTTTATTATAGTGTATTATAACTTTATCATTTTCTTTGATTAAATTTTATGATATACTCAAAGAAAAAGTGTCCATTGATAAACAATACTTGTATGTACAAATTTGTACAGGTAAATACAATGGCTTACAAGAAATATCTACTGTGAGCACATGAAGATGATAGAATGACTCAAATACATAGGACAGGCTTTATGAAAAGTGAACTAGCTATTTTGAGGTGGTCCATTTTGGGGATGAAAGACACAGGTTGGACTGAGAGAACAAAATATGAGGCGGGGACAGAGAGAGGGGAGGGATGGTGAAATATCTAAGGATATCTTGATGTTACAAGAGTATCTCCGGAGAACATTCATGGAAAGGATCCATTGGGGGGTTAGTGACAAAAGAGTCAAAGGAACTCTTGCTATTAGACAGTGTGACGTTCAGTTTTGAGTTGAGTTGCTTGTGTTCTGGCACAAGCATTACCTAATGTCGGTCAAGTCTACTACGTATGCTCAGGATGCCAACATAGTTTCTGTTTTTATTTTATTAACTGTAGGTGTAGTGGTTTGATGGAAACAGATGAAAAGAAAGAAAAACATTTTTATTTAACAATAAAAATTACACATAAGTGAGCATTGCCGCAGTGGCTGTAAAGAGGAATTTTAATCAGCCATGAAAACATGAATAGTCTGAGGGGTCTATGTCATGCAAGCCATTTGAACTACTTCAGAACATAAGATAGGACATATTGAAATAGCAAAGGCAGTTTGGCTCCGCTAACATTCACTTTAAGTACATCCTGTAAAAAGAATAATACATGCATTTTAATGTAAATTTGGTGCACTTGAAATTCTGATAAGCAGTATCCTGAAACTCATGCTCATCCAAATATACTATGAGGCAGATTTCCCAACATATAATTTGATGCAAATGAAATTTTAAACCTGTAGGTTTCATTCATCCTTGTTTGGGGTTTTCCAATTTAGATGTTTTAACTGTTCCCTGAACATTTTACATAAATGAAACTGATAGCTTCAGATCCCTTTCACGAAGTTAATACAAATATATAGTATTGTTTTTAAATCTCCTGTTCATATGCGTTGTTCCTCAGCCTGTGGTAGGAAGGTTTTAGCATTTACTAGATGGACTAAGTCAGTTGTTTTTATATTTGATACATTTGCTAAGAAAAACAATCAGCTATTTTAGGACTTAAGGGAAATTATCTGCAGACTAGCAGTACCAGGGATGGGATGGGATGACCAATTTCTGAAATTGTTCCTGTTCCCTTATGACACATATTCCCAAACTCTAGAGTTTATTCACAGAAAGTACAATTCCTTTGAACTACAATGATATTACGGTATATATACACATGCACACATTATTATAGAATTGTGTCTCTTCACATGAAAACAAATTCATTCCATCAAAGGCTTCCACAGGAAACCTGGTGACATAGTGGTTATGAGTTGGGCTGTGATCCACAGGGGTGGCAGTTTGAAAGGACCATCCAGTCAGAGAAAGAAAGGTGGGGCTTTCTAGTTACAGCTTTGGAAACTCACGGATGCTGTTCAACCCTGTCCCATAGAGTCACTGTGAATCAGCATTGACTCGATGGCAGTGAGAGAGAGAAAGGAACTGAAAGGTGCCCTGATGGTGTAATGGGCTACAAGTTCAACCCCCAAGAGCCACACCAGCCACTCTGCAAGAGAAAGATGAGCTAATGTGTTATCTATCCCCTAGGGAAACCTAAACTAGGTAGGTAGGCGTTGCTATCGATGGCAGTAAGGTTTAAGGGTCCTGATGTGTCACCAAGGATGTCACAATTATGCACTGAATGCAGGTCTAAATAGGTTTTGAAACCAGAGTTCCAATCCTTTACAACTTTGTTTATATTCCTTATGTGCATTTAAATAGGGGTCAGTTTATTTTCAAAACATTTTACTATTATGTCACTTTCAAAGACAACTGAAAGAGTTTTAAACAACATGACACATTTTTAAATAGCATCTGGGTGCTTAACAGAATTTAATATTTGAATTTTTTTAAAAAAAAACATCAAACAACTTAGCCAATGTTTATTATCCTTAATTGCTTTTACAAGACTTTAGAACATCCAGACTATTCCTAGGTGACAATTCCCACAAGTAAAGGCAAACAATATTTGATTTGCAGTGCTGCCAAAGCAATTTTATTTAAGAACATTATTAGTTTATAATGAGAGAATCCCCTCTGACAATAAATTACCTGCAAAAAAGAGAAGATATCATCCATGTTATTACGGCCTTAAATACAAAATTATTTAATAATGACAGTCATAATGATGCTGAAATGGAGCGCTCGCCTGAAGTGATTAACAGCAAGGAAATGTCTCAGAGATGAAGGAAGTGTCCCCAATATAAACTGTATTTTCTTCTTAGGTCTTTGTGGTCATCAAAGGTAGCGTGGTGAAAAGGATGGAATGTGTAGGGCTGTGCTGGGGAGTCGATGGTGTCAGGTCCACTTCTATTGGAACTCAAAGATCACCAGTGCATAGTGTTTAAGCCTCCCCCTTTGTCAAGTAAGGGAACTTTAGTGGCAAATGGTTTACTTGTTGGGCCACTAATCCCAGTGTCAGAAGTTTGAAACCAACAGCCACACCAGGAGACAAAGATGAAGATTTCTACTCTCATAAAGCGTTACAAACTTGCCATCAAGTGAGTGCTGACTCACATTGATCTGCTCTGGGTTTCCAAGACTGTACCTGTTTATGGGAGTAGAGAGCTCAGCCTTTCTCCCAATGAGCTGCTGGTGGTTTTGAACTGTTGATCTTGTGGATCAAAGCCCAACACATAACCACTACATCACCAGGGTTCCATACTATAAAGATTCATCATCTTAGAACACACTGGGGCAGTTCAATTGGAAGAGCCCTGGGAATATAGGGTGTTATACTTTGGCCAGCTAATAGCAAGACCAACTGTTTGTAAACACCAGCTACTCCGTGGGAGAAAGATGCGGCTTTCTACTCCCATGATGGCTTATAGTCTCTAAAACCCACGGAGACAATTCTACCCTGTCCTACAAGGTTGCCCTGAGTTGGAATTAAGTAGATGGCAGTGAGTGAGTGAGCCTGTCAAATAGTGATGCTCTTAATGTGAACCCTTCAGATAACGGACAGAGGAAAGAAAGAAATGAAACACTTTGAAATTTATAAACCATCTTAAAGATGGCATTTGTTTGTTAATCTATTTTGTTTAGTGCTGTGAAACATGGCTAAATCAAGTAGTTTTGGCATTCAATATATATCATTGTTTGGATGTATTAAAATATTTGTTAATGAATTACCTACTATAATGTATTTAGAGGTTACGATACACTGAGATCTACGACATAATGAATTTTGTTTCCATATATTGTAATTGTTAACTGTAGAAAATCAGAATATGTATGTAAACCCTATTACTGCTGTTAGAAGACATTGAGTTAGTTCCTATTCACAGCAACCCTATCCATGTACAGCAGAATGAAACACTGTCCAGTCCTTCTGATTTGCACAATTGTTCTTACATTTGAGCCAGTTGTGAAAGTCATTGTTCCATCCATCTTGTCAAGAGCCTTCCTCATTTTCACGGTCCCTCCACTTTACCAGGATGGGCTCCCTTCTCCAGGGACTAGTCTCTTCTGATTTCACCATTCGGGCCTCTAAGAAGCATCCTGGCTGTTTTTCCAAACCAGATTTGTTTGTTCGTGGGCAGTCCATAATACTTTCACTACGCTTCGTGGACGCCATAATTCCAAAGCATGAATTCTTCTTCAATCTTCTTGATTCAGTGAGCAACTTTCACATGCAAATTTTGAGACAACTGAAAACATCATTGCTTGTGCCAGGCACACCTTACTCCTCAAAGTGACATCCACACTTTCCAATATTCCAAAGAAGTCTTATAAAGGAGATTTACCTAATTCCACAAGTCTTTTGATATCTTGACTGCTGGGTTCATGGGCATTTATTGTGTCTCCCAGAACAACAGAGTCATTTACAACCTCAGCCTCTTCTTTATCTCGATATGAATTATTGGTCCATTTGTGAGGATTTTCGTCTTCCTTACATTAATTTGTAATCAATAAATATTGAACAAGTATGGTGAAAGGATGCAACCCTGATACACACTTTTCCTGATTTTCAACTTGAAGTGTTCCATATATTGTAGGCACAATTTCCTCTTGATCCATGTACAAGTTCCACAGGATTATGATGTAGCATTTTGGAATTCATATTTCCCTCAAAGTTATCCAGTTTATCACGGTCTACACACAGTTGAAAGCTTTTCCATAGTCAATGCAACATAAATAAACATGTTTCCAATATTATTTGCTTTGAGCACAAATCTGCGTGTTATCAGCTATGATATCACTTGATCCAAGTCCTCTTCTGACTTTGAGCTGAACCTCAGGATTCTCCTGGTTAATGTGCTGTTGCAACTGCTGTTGGATGATCTTCAGCAAAATTTTAAATTTGAACATTGTGTTGGGTTATCTTTTTTTGAATATGAATAAATAACAAGGCTCTCTTTCAGTCAGTTGGACAAGAGTTTGTCTCTGAATTACCCTGCCCTAGCTAAATATGTGCTTTCACGTTTTTATTAATGCTTTCAGTGCAGCTTGAACTTCTTCCATCAGCAACATTGCTTCTTGCTCATATGCTACCTCTTGAAATGGTTGCATGTTAACTAGTTCTTTTTGGTAAAGTGACTCGATGTATTCATTCCCGCTCCGTTTGATACTTCTTATCATGCTATATATTGCCCAAAGAATCCTTCAATATTGCATCGGGAAGCTTTAATTTTTTCTTGAGTTCTTTCCTTTAAGACATGCTGAACTTGTTCTGACTTTTTGATTTTCTAACTCTAGGTCTTTGCTTATTTCTTTATAATATTTTATTTTGCCTGCTACAGCTACCCTTTGGAATTTTCTGTTCAGCTCTTTGACTTTATCATTTCTTCCATTTACCTTAGCTGAGCTCAGAAGTTCACAGTCTCTTCTGACATCCACCTGGATCTTTTCTTTCTGTCTTTGTGGTGACCTTTTGCTTTCTTTGGCATGGTTGTCCTTGATTTCCTCCCACAGTTCATTATGTCTTCTCTTGTTAGTGTTCGATGCTTCAACAATGTTTTTGATAGGTTCTATCCAGTCAGATGGACAATGAGTTGTATTTAGTTCTCATGGATTTTTAAAAAGTCATTTTATTAGGGGCTCACACAACTCTTATCACAATCCATACATACATCAATTGTGTGAAGCACATTTGTACATTCATTGCCCTCATCATTCTCAAAACATTTGTTCTCCACCTAAGCCCCTGGCATCAGCTCCTCATTTTTCCTCTCCCTCCCTGCTCCCCCCTGCCTCATGAACCCTTGATAATTTATAAATTATTATTTTGTCATATCTTGCACCACCCAATGTCTCCCTTCACCCACTTTTCTGTTGTCCGTCCCCCAGAGAGGAGGTTATATGATTTAAAATTTTTTCTTCAGCTTCAACCTGAGCTTACATATGAGCATTTGGAGGTCTCTTCCACGGTTGACCTTGTCTTGGTTTTAGCTGGTGATATTGAGCTTCATAAACTGTTCCCACAGATGGAGTCAATTTGATTTCAGTGTATTTAGTTCATGTGCATGGTCACGAATTTTGTGGTTGAAAAAATGTGTAGGCTATGAGAGTCATTGACCTTACAAAATTCTACCATGCAATCTCCAACTGCATTTCCCTCCCAAGACCACTCTTCCATCCACTGTTCCTTCGCTTTGTTTCCAACTTTTCCATTTAAATCCCAATAACTATGAGTGCATTTTGATTGCACATTTAATTAAGTTCATACCGAAGAGTTTATTTAGCTCTTCAATTTCTGCATAACTACTTTTAGTAGTTGATGCATAAATTTTAATAATATTTGTATTTATTCTGTTTCCTTGACTATAGGTAAATACAATCTCATCAGGGAACAACATTATACTTTGAAAATTTTATTTATATCATTTTATGGGGGGCTCATACAACTCTTATCACAATCCACATATACATCCATTGTGTCAAGCACATGTGTTATTTGTTGCCCTCAACATTCTCAAAACATTTGCTTTCTAGTTGAGCCCTTGGTGTGAGCTTCTCATTTTTTCCCTCCCTCCTCATTTCCCTCTCCCTCATGAACCCTTGATAATTTGTAAATTATTATTTTATCATATCTTACACTGCCTGCGGTCCCTGAAGGTATCATCTGTCGTGGATTCCCTGTGTTTCCAGTTCCTATCTGTACCAATGTACATCCTCTGGTCTAGCCAGATTTGTAAGGTCAAATTGAGATCATGATAGTAGTGTGGGGGTGGGGGGAGGAACCACTTAAGAACTAGAGGAAAATTGTATGTTTCATCGATGCAACATATACTTTGAGACAGATACTGAAATGTCTCTTTTGAGGATGGATGGAATGCTGTTCCCCTTGATTGGGTCACTCCCAAGAGAGTAAGCCATACGATTGTCTCATTGAGATGGCCAGCACCAGTCGATTGCAGCTCACTAACCCCGGAGATAGTGATCTTCATGCACTCCATTCCATGTTTGAAAACTTCCAATTTTCTTAAACTCACACTTTGTATACTCCAACTTCCAATTATTAGTAGATCGTTTGCAGCTGTTTTCCTTCATTTGCAACCATTCCCATTAGCAAATAAAGGGAATTACTCCCACAGCCTTTACTCCATTCATGTAATTACAATGGAATCTCCTTTGAGAAAGCAACTCTTCCCCAGTCTTATTTTGAGTGTTTTCTGACCTGAGGGAATCAACTTCTGGCACTTTCTCTGACATTGTTCTGTTTCTCTTTATGAAGTTTCCAATAACTGATCATCTTTTGGCGCTACCCCAAATGTTTTCTGTGGCTAATTCCTCTGCAGCAGACAGCCTATAGTCTTGTCTTCGCCTGGAAGCTCGCTGGAAACTTGTTCATTTTGGGTGATGCCGTTGGTGTGTGAAAGACCAATGGTATGTCTTCCAGGGTCAAAGTCACATAGAAACCAGCAGAGTATGACAAAGGGACAAAACCCATAACCATAGCTGCCAAGTTGATTCTAACTTATAGCGATCATTTAGCATAGAGTTGATCTGCCTCATTGAGATTCAAGGCTGTAAGCCATTTCATAATCTGGCCATCACATCTTTTTACTAGCAGTGAAGGATGGGTTCAAACTACTGACTTTTGGTGAGTGGACAAATGCATGTACCACTGTCTTGCCAGGGATCCTTATGTAACTGTTACTACCATCACTGTCATGGAGTGAATTTTGACTCATAATGAAACTATATATTCTTCCTGGGGATGTAAATCTTTACAAAAACAAGTAACCACATCTTTCTTCCTGATGAGGTTAGGAATATTTTTGAAGTCAGTTACTTAGACAGGTTTCTCAATTTGAATTTTTCTAAAACCAGCAGCCTCTCCAAAGAAGAAATGTGTAGTCATCTGATCCTCTAAATCCTTATAAATTTGAATTGATTCAATGCCAGTGAATTAAACAAATGAGGCAGTCTTCAGTTGGTCAATATTCACTCCCTGCATTGAGTCAATGCAGATACATAGAGGCCCTGTACAACAGGGTAGAACTGCCTCTGCTGGTTTCTCAGACTGTACATCTTTATAGGAGTAGAAAGCCTAACCTTTCTCCTGAAAAGCATGTGGTGGTTTCAGACAGCTGACCTTGAAGTTAGCAGCCTAACACATAACCACTATGCCACAAAGGCTCCTTTAGTAGGTCAGTGTACCCTCTGCCTTCATGTGGAAAAGAGAAGGAGGTCTGGATGATAGGAAAACCACTCAAATGTAAATTATAGTGTGTGTAATTAAATAGCTACAGATATAAATCAGTACACACCTTAGGGGATATGCATTGCACTGTAAACAGCAAGATCTGAAGTTCGAATCCACTACTGCTCTGAAGAAGAAAGAAGCGGCTTTCTAATCTGGTAAAGAGATACAGTCTCTGAAATCCACGGAAGCTTATCTGTCCTGTCCTGTGTGTTACAATCGTGTCAGTGACAGTGAGTGAGTGAGTGCCCATGTGAACCCAACACATCCCCATCCTTTGAATAGCGTCAAGAATGAATGATTGATCTGTGCCTTTCCCAAGATTCCTAGTGTATCTGAGTCCATTGTTGCAGTCACTTTGTGAATCCATCTATCTTCCCATCCATAATGTTCTTCTCCAGGGGCTCGCTGTGCCTGATAAACTGTTCTAAGTCCATTAGACAAAGTCTTGCCATCCTAGATTCTGTGGAGCATTCTAGCTGTACACACCTGGGGCAGTTACACAATTTCATGTCAACTTGAAGATATATAAAAGTGTAAGGCATGGCCTTCTCATGAGAAGGGCCCTGATAACCTCCCCCACCCTCTCTGCCTTTATCTTCTTGCTGGCTGACCCTTGCTCCCACCAGAGTCCTCTGATGAACAGCACCATTAGATCCACATGACCTTGCATGACCCGGCCTGTGGCCTGGGACCTTCCTGCGTTCTGCAGCACTGCATGTGGTTGCATGAGTCTAAAGTGGGTCTTATAGATTGATATCATATTTTTGGGCTTGATTTGGACCAGTTTGGGATGTTTGCTTTATATTCAATTACTCTTGCTATCAAGCTTTTTCTTACACATGTATGAGTGGCTCTGGAGATGTTTCTCTAGACAACCCATCCTAACACAATCCTCCAAGACAAATCTGTTCATTCTTCTGGCAGCCCAAGACACTTGCCAACACTTTAGTTAAAATGCACTGGTTTTTCTCTAATCTTTATATGTGTTGCCCAGATCTCACATTGATATGAGGTGATTACAAATATGTGGTTTGGGTTAAGTGCACCTTAGTTCTCAAAGTGACATCTTTACTCATTAACAGGTTCACCACGTCTTTCATAGCATTCCCATTATATTTATTTTCAGTTTGAGCCTCAGTAGTTTCTATTAGCAGTTCTCAGGCTACATACGCTACCCCAACAGTGTTTGCATGTTTAGTGATGCCAGTTAAAGCTGCATTTAGGAGCATGCCCAGATGTCAAGAGGAGAAAAGGCTCAAATTATGCTTCTGCAAATCACATAACCAGCTCACAGGAAGTTCCACCTTCACAGTTTCTATTAGTCTTAAACAGAAAAACAGATGGCAAACTGGTTCTCTTTTGTGACATGCAAACCATTAATAGAACCCAGAACCAGATTTTATTTCCCCGGTCTTGGTGAAGAGGTCTGTGGATAAGATGTAATACATAGTCTTCTATCTTGTATTTTCTCTCATTGGTATTCTCTATGCAGTTTATAAACTCAGCATATCAATAGGATACTCCTGTCTTCTCTGCAAGTCTTTTGCTGTCAGAAAGCAACCTC
>NW_022111373.1:130172076-130173471 GCF_000313985.2 Echinops telfairi
TCTCTTGGTGAATTATTTTGATGTACATAAGTGTTTTATTTTTAGTATGTCCCACTGGTCAATTTGTGCCTACTCTGTGTTGGTGTCCTTCCCGATTTCTGATAATCTATGTAATCCCTGTGCCAAGGTTCTCAGGTTTGACCCAATTCCCTCATTGATGGCCCTGATGGTTCTGGGTTTGACCTCAAGGTCTGTGAACCACCTTGAGTTTATTCTTGTGTTTGGAGTGAGGTAAGGGTCTTGCTTCATTTTTCTGCAGCTACGTATCCATTTTTTTCTAGCACCATGAATTGAAGAGGGCATCCACTTCCCATTTGATATTTTTGGGCCCCTTATCAAAGATCAGTTGTCTGTATGCCGATGATTTTATTTCTGGGTTTTCAATGCTTTTCCATTGGTCTGAATATCGTTCGTTATACCAGTACCATGCTGTTTTGACCACTGTGTCTGTGTAATAGGTGTTAAAGTTGGGTAAAGCAAGCCCTCAGACTTTTTCCTTCCTCTTGAGGAGTTCTCTACTAATTCTCGGTTTCTTCCCCCTCCATATAAAGTTGGTAATCTGTTTTTTCCAACTCTTTGAAGAAAGTTGCTGGAATTTGGATCAGGATAGCATTGAACTTATGTAGTGCCTTGGGTAGAATAGACATCTTTACAATATTGAGTCTGCCAATCCACGAGCATGGGATCTTCTTCCATTTGTTGAGGTCATCCTTGGTTTCTTTTAATAGCGTTTTGTAGTTTTCCTCATACAGATCTTTTGTTTTTTGAGTCATGTATATCCTTAGATATTTTAATTTGTGTTTGGCTATTGTGAAGGGTACCCCCTTTTTTATCCCCTCTTCTGTGTCCTCGTCTGATGTGTACAGTAGTGTGATAGACTTCTGTTTGTTGATCTTGTAACCTGCTACTCTGCCATATTCCTCTATTGCTTCCAGTACTCCTCTTTTGGAACTTCTAGGATTTTCCATATATAAAATCATATAATCTGCGAATAACGATAGTTTCACTTTTTTCCTTTCCCAGGCGAATCCCTTTGATGTCTTTTCTTTGCTTTATATTGTTAGCTAGGACTTCCAGCACAATGTTAAATAGGAGTGGGGACAAGGGACATCCTTGTCTAGTCCCCTTTTTCAGAAGAATTGATCTCGTCTTTTCTCCATTGACTATCACATTGGCTGTTGGTTTTTCATATATAGCTTGTATTGTATTGAATATTCCTTCCATTCCTATCTTCTTGAGTGTCTTAAACATGAATTGGTGTTGGATGTTGTCGAACACTTTTTCTGCATCTATTGATATTATCATATGGTTCTTATATTTTTTCATTTCAATGTGACGTATAATACTTATGGTCTTTCGTATGTTGAACCATCCCTGCATCCCTGGTATGAATCC
>NW_022111373.1:130174010-130175587 GCF_000313985.2 Echinops telfairi
TTGATTTTAAAAATATACGATGGGTTTAAAAAACAGAAAGTAAATAGGGACAATGGAAATCAGCATTCATGCCTGATATCCATTGTGAGATAAAACTGCTCTCTTTTGATTCAAATTATTAATTTGTTATTCTCTTAAATGAGGCATTTGCAAAGAACAATGATTCTGATTCCTCCCGAGTTATTTTTCTTTCCAATTAATCCTATGTAGGCCACTGAGGAAACATGCTAGTTATGACAATAGCCTAAAGTCTCTCATTCTTACCATTACAGTGCATGAGAAGCAACATTATAGATTGGCATACACTAATTAGCTAGAGTCAAAGAGAACTTTGCCTTCTGGGAGTGTATGTCTCTTTATTATTATAGTATAATTCTGCAGGGGAAATGTTCAGAACTAATATTCAATTTGATACTCATGAAAAATGAGTTCTGATTTTTATAATTTGTGAGAATTGATAAGTCGAATGTAGCCTTGAATAGTTGAGTTTCACAGAGCATAATAGAAATGTATTCAATTATTAACTAGTTATTATAAAATAGTAAATTTATTGCCATTTACTATATGATAGCTTTTTATTCAACTCTTCTATTCTGTAGTGAGAAACAGCAGGCCAGAGACAATGTGATAAACATTCATTTTTATTATGTTTGCTAAATCTAATGGTTTAAAAACCTGGCCCTTAACAAAAAAGGTCAGTAGCTTGACTATTACCCCAAAGGTAAATGTTACAGGGGAGAAATATGTGATATTCCTCTTCCACCAAGATGTATCGTCTTGCAAGTCCAACTGGAACCGTTTCACTGTCTTATAGTGTTCCTATCATGTTACTACAAGTCAGAATCAACAGACTTGCAATGTTTAGTTCTTTTTTTCTTTGTTTCATTTTTATTTAAGTTACCTTGCCATTTGAGAAAACCCTGCAGGGTTAGCTATTTCAACTGAGCTCATTGGCTTGGTAAAAAGCCTTATTTCTGGTTCAGTTTTTGTCCCTATCCATCACTGCTCAAAGCATGTCTTTAATGTATACACATTAATTATTCTCTCATCCTTACATTGTCCAGCGATCTATAGCTCCTAAAGCCTTGCCATCATGCATTTCTCTTGCGTTTTTCTTCTTTCCATCAAATATCAATACAAATTGGTGACGATCATATATTATAGAGAATTCAGTAATATTTCAGCAGAGTTTGATGTCACAGATTGTACAGTACCCCTTTTACAGTAATAAGATATTGCTGTGTTGAGATGATGATGATTGAATCAAAAGGAATTTCTCCTTAAACCCTGACTACTTGTTTCAATCAACCCCAATACTATCCAGTCAATTCTGGGTCAAACAACTCCATGCATAACACAGAAGAACAGCCCCGATATTGTTTTATTGCCTGGTAACTCTATAGAAGCAGCTTGCCAGACCTTCCTTCCTTGGTGCTTACTGGTGGGTTGACACGACCATCCTCAAGTTACTACCCCAGAATGATTGTCAGTATCCGTATCGTCAGATGTAGGATATTTACCAAGTATACATTTATAGATTAAAAATAAATACAATGCTTTGTTGTAACATTTTTTTT
>NW_022111373.1:130175687-130181340 GCF_000313985.2 Echinops telfairi
CATTTCTTTACCATGGATTGCGTATATGTGTGTTTGCGGTTCATTCTTGCCTTCTTTCCATCGTTGTGGCAGTTTTATCTTGGGGGCTGTTTTCCATTTTAATGGTCTTTGGGTGGAGATGTTCTGTGTGGTGGTCTCTTGTATGTGCTTGGTAAGTGTTGTTCTTCTGCCCATACTGGGTCAGCGAGGAAATTTTGTAGTGCTGGGTTTGTTTTAGCATATTCTTTGAGCCTTTCCTTGTCCGGAAAGACTTTCACTTGGACAAATCAAAATTCTAGTGATTCAAATATAGGCGATCATAACTATCTTGACTGTGTTCTTTATTTTCAGGAGCCTTGGGTGTGCAGTAGGTTATGTGTCAGGCTGCTAAGGTTCAAAGCCCCCATGCACTCCACAGGGGCAAGTTAAGATTTCCTACTGCCATAAAGATTCACAGCCTCTGAAACCCACAGGGGCAGTTCTCCTCTGAACTAGAAGGTTCAGCAACGGTTGTTCAGAGCAGAAATTGACTCCAGGATAGTATGGGAGATTTTCTAGAGTTGAACCTCTTAGTTGGAATATAAATTTGAGATATTTAACCTAATAAGTTGCACCCTTTATTTCACAGAACTAATTAAGAATGCACAGAGTGATAAAATACAGATATGCTAAATGTGTGTGTATATATATATATCAATAAAAACAGGGAGTTCTGCTTTGAGGAGGACCGCATTGTAAAATTCTGCAGACCTGTGTGCACTGATTCATTTAGTTGACCTTTCAACAAGCTCCGGGCTCACACTTTATTGAGAGGTGTTCTGAGTTAGCTCCATCATGTGGCTAGGATTCTAGCAGGCCCTGATTCAGGGCAGCAAAGAGTTTATTTGTTGTGTGGCTTGTTCTCACGCTCGGATGGTCTAGCTGTTGAGAGATAACGAACAGTTCATAGAAAGGACCTTGACTGCCAACCTGAGAAAGTGTGTTGCTCTCATTTTGAAGTGGGAGTGGCAGGGTTTACAATTAATTTGGTGGAATGGTTAGTGCTTGGTTGCTAACGGAAGCATTCATTCAAACATTTGGAGACAAAGATGATGAGGCTTCCATAGAGATTGTTGCTGTGAGATGTTGTCGAGTCAGTTCTGATACCATGTGGGATGGTGTTGATATGGCCTTTCCATCCCTAATTCCCCATTGGATGGTGATAATTCGGGACTCCATGGCTGTGGCTAGAATCCCATGTTTGAAGGAATTCTCTACTATCCTAATAGACAGATTACATCTTAACTTTAGTAGAGGGTACATACCAAGTCACACCCGTGTTAAACCATTGCTGTGAATAAGAGCCATCTTGGGTAGAGAGAAAAGCCCCTTGGCCATTGGATGAAGTCAGTGATCTCTGTCTGAAGTAGTGGGGCTGAGACTGGAGACTAAGAAACAGATTAAATGAGGCCAAGACCAGAGGTCAAAGCAAGGAAGTCATCAGACAAAACAAAAGAGCATCGCTGCTTCTGTGAGCCTGTGAGGCAGAGTAACACTCAGACCCACCTGGCCGAAGACTAAAGGGCCACAAGGCTGAAAGGTGAAAGATGGAGAGTGGTCTTGCTGGCTGAGGAGAGGTGTGGAGGAGGACCAATGACTGCATCCTACTGTTTACTGCTCCTGACTCGTGGGAATTGATGAACTTCCATAGCTACCTCCTTGGTAGTGAGTGTGATCTGTGGCTTCTGTTGGCCTCTGCAATGCCTTATTAAACGAAGTACAACAGTGGAGTGCACGGGAGGGCTATTGGTGTCACAATCGGGTGACGAATGATGGAGGTTGAAGGCGTGACTGACCCCTGCCTTGTGGCTACAGGGAACACAGATGATGTGCATCCTGCCATGGGGTGCAGCACGAGCAACAAAGCCAAACACTGACAGGGCTTGCCCAATCCTCATGATTGTTGCATTGAACTCACTTGTTATACCCATGTGTCCTTCCATCTCATTGAGGTCTTCAATGTTTTTTATCTCCTGTTTTACCAAGCGTGATGTCTGTTTCCAGGGGCACAGTTCTCCTTATCACATGTACAAAACACATGAAACTAAGCTGTGCTGCCCTGGCTTTGAAGGGGCCTGTGACTACAATTCCGCCGAAGGAGATCAGGTTGTACTCTGCCAAGCCTTGGTGCTTTCCAGGTGCTTCATGGATGCTGTGATGCAAACAAAGGCACTCTCCTCCAGTGCGCTTGCGCGCAAGAAACAAATAAAAGTGCCCTGACTTTCATCAGGCACTCCTCAGAGCTCAAAGTGACATCCGGGCTCCTCAGAGCCTTTCAAGAGGATTTTTGCAGTAGCTTTGATCAATGTAATATTTTCTTTCATTTCCTGAGAGATGATTTCTTGAGAAAAACAAAATGGAACCCTTGAAACGTTGATCTTTATCTATTTCTCATCATGTCTGCTGGGCTGGTTGTAATGCTGTTTGTTTTCTTTATATTAAGTTTTAATCTGTACTGAAGGCTGGAGTGCTTCATTTTCATAAGTAAGTGCTTCAAGTCTTCTTGGCTTTCAGTGAGTTAATTTTTCTCTTCTGCATGTTATTCATGAGCCTTCTACCCCACCTCCACACTCCTTCTTCCTCATTTATTCCAGCGTCTCAATGTACTTTCTCAGCCTACAGTTTGAACACATGTGGTGAAAGGATACCACCTTGATGCACACATGTTCTGATTTTAAACTATGCAGGATGTCCTTGTTCTGAGCACACTTAAGGGTTTGGAATGCTCATCCTCCTCAATGCTATCCTTAAAGTGTTATGATCCACAGAGTCAAATGGCTTTTTATAGTCAATAAAACATCTTTCTGGTACTTTATGCTTCCAGACAAGGTCCATGTCATATTACCAATGGTATTTTTCCTTCCGTGTACACTCCTGAATCCACCTTGTATTTCTGGGGACTACCTGTTGATGCATTGCCACACACTCTTTTGAATTATCTTCAAATAAATTGTGCATGCTTGTGACAGTAAGGATATTGTTTTAGAACTTTTGCTTTCTCTGAAGTCATCTTTCTTTGGTGTAAACACAAATCTGTATCTCTTACTTTGGGATGCCCAGGTAACTGTCCTCAATATTTCTTGATATTGATGAGTGAGTGCTTCAAACACTGCATCAGTTTTTCAGATATTTACATTTTTATTCCCTCCATACCCAATGTATGTGTTTGATGAATGCTTGCAGTTTAGCTAATACTGAAATACCACAGGTTCTTGATCAAATGCTTCCTATTGAATGGTTGAATGTAGATAAATAAAAAATGGAGCTCAGCAAATCTGTGCATTCTCCATCTTCTTTCAGTGTTTTCTGCATGGTTTGCTCTCTAACTCGTAGAATCCTTCCATGTTACAACTGAAGGCATCATTGTGATGGCGGAGAAAATGCCATGGCACGGTTCTACTCTGCACTGGAACCAGCCCAATGACACTCAGAAACAACAGAAAATACCAGCCATTGAATTTGGAAAACCTTCCACAGTGTCTGGGACAAAGGATCTGGAATTTACTTTGTTCCTCATGTGTCCCAGTCCGGGAGCTACCTACTCTCCCATGAATGTCACCATGGACTACAAATGATCTCTTTACTGTTGAATTCCTTTAGAGCTATGCCTGGTATGGGATGCGTCCCATCTATATTTGTGTAATGAACACATCAAGTCCACCCATGTAGTTCCCATCTAGATTGATATTATTTGTTTATAAGTAAGAGCTCCTAAGTTGATAACACTTAAAATAAGTGGGCCAGTAAATTTCAGAGTAAGGTTTGGGACACAAAGACTCCTGACTCAGATATTATTGTTGTTGTTTGCTGTTGTTGTTTTGCTGTACAAAGTACTGTCTCTGCATAGTACTTTTTTTAGGTATCATCATTTAGATTTTTCTTGTTTATATGCAGTTGTAAGGCACTTATAGAAGAAGTAGTATTTTGTAGTTGAAGCTTTAAATCACATGCCATCAAGTCAATACTGACTCATAGTGACACCTGGTTTCTGAGGCTATAATTATTGACGGGAGTAGAAAGCTCAGTCTTTTCCCTGGAGCTTTTGAGGGTTTCAAACGGCCAACCGTGTGGATCAGAGACCAATGTGTAACCATACACTGGTCCCGTTTAATCTGATTAATGTAAGAAAATATCAAGAGTGTCTAGAGCATGTCTAGTGGGGGCCACCTGGACAGAATTCCCTGATCCTTCCTCTATCAGTAAAGGAGTACATTACGCTCCCCATAATCCTCGTGCCAGACTAGACTATGCTGCACAAACTGTTTTCTTCATAATAATGGCTTTCAGATTTTCCAACCATGTGATGAATTTCTCCAGGCAAGGGCGGTAGTTCTGGATGTCAGAATATCAATCAACCTAAGGGACAGTCAAAAACTCCTCCAAACCGGACACTTACTCCCTTACCTCTTTCCATTCAAACTGCCACAGATGAGGCTAAGTTCATGACCTTCACCTCAGCATGGTTTACAGTAAATCCTTGCAGGTTATGTTAATTCTGATTCTTTATACAATGCATCACACTGGAAATGTAAAGCTACTGGCTTAGTAGTAATACAATGACTGTTAATTATACAAACAGAAATATTAATGCTACTACTACATAATAATATTAAGGAGCCTGGTTGCCTCATGGTCTATGTATTAGATTACCAACCTCAAGATCATCAGTTTGAAGCCACCAGTATGGGAGACAAATGAAGCATTTTTTGCAGTAAACATTGACAGTCTTAGAAAACCACAGGGAGCCTTCTACTTTGTCCCATAGGGCTGTTGTTACTCATAACGGAGCCCACGGCAGTGAGTTTAGGCAATACTACTAATAATTGTACAACTGATAGGCTCTAGTGTATATTATCAGTAATCCTAAGGCTACCAATGGCAACTATCAGCATTGGATGACTCAAATGATTTGTGGGATATAAATAACTACACCTCAGAGTAATGAAGACAGCCATGGACAAGAAGAAGACTATCATCTGGAGGACACCTACAGAGGCTTCAATAATGAGCTCACTGTTACCTGCCAAAAGATGATGTCACTGGGCTTTTCTTCCCCTGAGAAAAGCTAGCAAGTTTCTCCAGCACAACACAGGAAGCCCAACACGCAAGACAGCAAGACGAGACAGGAAGCAGAGCAAAGATGCAATAAGCAAAGTATGCTTCCGTCACAAAATGCGTCACGTTATGATTTAAGGAAGGAGACAATGTCTAGGGGTATGGTCCTGAATTTTGTAGGTGTCAGGTAGCAAGCAGTACTCCCATTGGCTTGCCTCATCCCCTATCTTGATTTCCCATTTGTCCCTATTCCTGCCTCCCAATGGTCCTTATTCCAGGATAATGTTTGGCCTCAAAATCCATGTTTTGTGTGCCTTATTATCATTTGGTTGATAGATTATAAGGACATGACCCCTGGAATAGATAATGTCAGGCAATTTGTGAAGGGTCATCCAAATCCCAAATTGTCCTTGATATGATCACTGGAGGAGCCCAGGATCAGTGGAATGGACCAGGCGAGATCATTTAGGATAGATCATTCAGACCTCATAAGTCACCCAGGCCTCTAGCTGACACTGAGAGTAAAACATAACAATGGTTGTAACTGCAGTGCAGGACCAAGAAATCATATCAGTGCACA
>NW_022111373.1:130181929-130183561 GCF_000313985.2 Echinops telfairi
GTTTCTGTAACTTATCTGAAGTAACCATACTCCCTTCTCAGTAGTGGGTAGCATTTCAAAGAATCATTAAGATTTAAAACTGCCCTATTTAAAAGGTTTTGACATTTCCAGTGACCTCTTCCAGCGGGATGTGTACATGAATAGTCCTTTAAAAGGGCTCATATTGGGCAATCAACCTCTGACATGCTGTCAACAATGAAGCAATGTCAGGAGCACCTGCCTTGTGGTCCATGTTTCATGTTCAAAGTTCATGTGATGCACTGATTCCTAGGTTGAACTTCTGTGCACAGATTATTTCAGTACAGACCAAAGGTGTTACTTTTAGAGTACCATGACGTTATTTATTACTGAGGGATGGTATTCACGTATTTGTAGGGGGATAGTATATTTGGATCATATTTTTAGCATACTTTTAGATGGTCTTTCCTCTCACATTATGACAAACTCATGATACGAATGGATTGTGATTAAAACTAAATAATCATTTAAGGATAAACGAGGATAAGAAAGAGCTAAAATAAACCCACACTTTTAGAAATTGTTAAGGAAAATTGTATACCCAGTGAAAATTGTGTACCTTTCCAAAGTTAGAGCAAAGCAAATACTATAAAACAAGGACAGTTCAGACTGGTGTTGTGCTGTTATTTTAGGTTTCTCTGGAAAGGTACATGGTGCTTGGAAAGGTAGAGGGACAGTAAAAACAAGGAAGACTTTAGACAAACCGGATGGCTACAAGAATGGGCTCAAACATAACAACTGGGAAGTTAGAGCAGGACTAAGCAGGGTTTCATTCTGTTGTACCTGGGGTCTCCATGAGTCAGAAGTTACTGGATAGCTCCTAACAACAACAACTACTACTGCTAATAATCCTCTTCCCTGAAGAATTTGGTGCTCTCTGGTGTACACCACATAAATAAGGCAATTTTAGCCTGCTTGAGAGAATTATACTGTGTTCAGTTGAAATTTCCTTTGGAGTTTAGAGAACAAAAAGCAGCTACCAAGGACTCAAGTAGAAAGCAAATGTTTTGAGAATGATGATGGCACATATGTACAAATGTGCTTGACACAATGGATGGATGGACGGATTGTGATAAGAGTGGTATGAGCCCCCAGTAAAATTATTTTTAAAAAGGGGGTAACATCAAGACTAACGTAGATGGTGTAAGGTTTCCAAATGAAGTTGCCAAACTACAGTTCTTGCCACACTTCAAGAATAAGTAGTTGCAGTGCCTGGATTTTAAAAGAAATAGAAAAATTATTTCCTGATATTATTCTTACAAATGGAGTTTTTAATTTAAAATATATATTTTTAATTTGCTGATGTAATTTTTAATCTCTTTATTGGGGGCCCATACAGCTCTTAATACAAACCATACATACACCCATGTGTCCAGCACATTTGTACGTTTGTTGCCATCATCATTTTCAAAACATTTTCTTTCTACTTGAGCCCTTAGTATCAGCTCATTTATCCCACTCCTTCCCACATACTCCCTCCCTCATGAACCCTTGATAATTTATAAAGTATTGTTGTATTTTCTTGTCTTACACTGCCGATATCTCCCTTCAATATTAAAGTGGCCAGACGACTTGCTTTTGGCAGGACAGTCCCGATTGTTAACAATTTGTTCC
>NW_022111373.1:130184935-130186282 GCF_000313985.2 Echinops telfairi
TGAAACCCTAGTGGTAATTCATTTTGATTAGCCCTTCATAGTGTGTCATTGGGCCAAAGCTTGAGTGTCCTTAAGGTGCCAGCCTACATTGTAGAGGTACAATGAATCAGCATCATTCCATTGTAGTCAGATAAAATAGTTCAGAAAAAAATCGTGATTCAAAAAGAGACAACTTGGCTTTCAAAATTGTAATTCAAACAAAAAAATGTCCCCACATTATAATGACATATACAAGACATAGATCCTCCTCCCCCGAAGGATAGAACACCACACATTAAATTTAAAAAGACCCACTTGATGATTACCAGGAATAGATTAGGTTAGCAATGTTTCTTGTAAAAAACAAACCAGTCCAGGTGTCGTGCTATAAATGCCTGAAATCGCAGTGTGAGGCAACAACATGGCGTGGAAGGGAACCATAATGAGCTCATTTCGACGTGTTCACAAAACACAAAAGACTATTTGTCAGAATATGAAGGTCATGCAATGTTCCTACCGTCATTGTCACATCAGTGCTGACATGTGCTGTTAAGTTTAGAGCCTTGTGCTTGATTTTGAAGTTAGGAAAAATACAGCACAAGAAACAAAGCTTAGAAATAAAAATAGAAGTGGAACTATGCATAAGGTGAATAAAACATTAAAAGTTAAGAGTGTTAGTAAGCCATCTTTTCATTTTGCATGACGCTTTACAAGAGCCAAAATAACCCTGAGAATCAAGTGTGCATATATTTAAAACTTTATTTGTTTCCTATATTTAAGACTCCTTGTGACCCTACAGGACAGTATAGAACTGCCTCTGTGAGCTTCCAAGGCTGTAAGTCTTTGTTGGAGTGGCCAGTCTCATCATTCTCTGCTGCCGGTGGTTTCAATCTGCTGACCTCGTGGTTTGTAGCCCAGCTCATTTTAGGCCACAGGTCTCCCTGTGTCAGAATCAGCTCAATGAAAGTGAGTTTGGTTTGGGTTTTATATATTTAAAACAGGATGTATGCGTACATTTGCATATATTCATGCATGTATTTTTAATGAAGTCTCTAGAGTCCGAGAAGTTCTGATACTCATTGTTTACTTACCTCATGAGTGACTGATCTGTGCCTACATCCTTTCTTCTGACGCTTGTTAATGCAAAGGCACAGTTGTCAGCTGTGTGTGACTGTGACTAGGCAACATCTACATCTCGTTCTACTTGAAAACCCTTTGATTCAGTGGTGCATTGTTATTTTGTGAATTATAACACAGGTGAAATGGGGAAAGTAGTTCGATACATAATTCTCAGAGTATTCACTCCACACATACTGCCACGGTTTTATTAGTACTCTCCTTATAAATAAGTCCTGGTATATGATAATT
>NW_022111373.1:130186766-130188775 GCF_000313985.2 Echinops telfairi
TCTGACCCTCTATATGTTCATCTCTGGGAACTGGTCCCTTCTGATAACAACATATCTGAAGTTTGCGAGATCAAGTCCTTCCAGCATTTCTTTAAAGAAACAATTTGCTTTTATTTCTTCCCAGACAGATTTACTCATTCATGGTATACCCAATATTCTCCATTAACATCATAATTTAAGGCATGAATGAACCTGGAGAATATTATGCTGCATGAAATTAACCAATCAAAGTAGGACAATTATTTTATAAACGAACTTTTATAATGAAACAAACAAACAGACTAAAGACTTTAATACCAATGGGAACATATTTTGGAGATTGCCAAGGGTGGGGAGGGGAACAAGGATGGGAAATGATGAAGTAGACAAGGGGGTGGATGGAGATTTCTTGGGTGAAGGGGTCAACAGTAATCCCCCAGAGGGGAAAGGGAAACCAGGAAGTGTAGGAGTGTGGTAAAGGTGAACTATCGGCAGGGGTTAATGTAAACTGTTGAATACAAGTCTCTGATCTGTAATATAAACCCTAACCAAATTGGCAATCAAGAAATTATTGAACCAACAAACAAAAAACACATCCCTCAACTCTTCCTGTCTTCCTTATCCATGGTTCAGTTTTCACTTGCATCTAAGGTGGTTGAAAATATCACCACTTGGACCAGGCACACCTGAATGCTCAAAGTGATAGGAGTTGATTTAGTTATTTGTTTGTACAGCAGATTTACCCAATACAACCAGTCATTTTATTTCTTGACCGCAGCTTCCCTGGACATACATTGCAGATCCAAGTAGTTAAATCCTTGACTTTATCATGATGGTGATCACTGGTCTATTTGTGAGGATTTTTGTTGTTGTTATAGTGAGTTGTAATCTATCTTGAAGGCTGCATCTTGGATTTTCATCAATAAGTGCTTCACGTTATCTTCTCTTTCAGCAAGCCAGGGTGTGTCAGGTACATATCTTAGGTTACTCATGAGCCTTCCTCTAATCCTCATGTTCTTTTCATGAGATCCAGCATCTTAGATTATTTACCACCCCCAAAGAGATCCACTCAATGTGGTGTAAGCATACATCCCTGATGCACACTTTTCCTGATTTTAAATCACACAGTATCCTCTTGTTCTGTTTAAATAACTATTCCTAGATCTACGTAAATGTTCCTCATAAGTACAAATGTACATAAGTACATAAGTACAAGTGTTTTAGAATGATACGTTTTTGGGGTAATAATATCTATACATATTTATAGTACACACACCTGAAACTCAAGTCAGTAAAACACAGGAGATCACCTTTATGGTATCATTGTTTACCTCTAAGAACCATTTGATATCATAAACATTTTCCCATGTTCCAAATCATTTTCAGAATCTGGTGTGCATTTCTAGCAGTCTACTGCCAACAGACTTCTGCAACTATTTATTAATCAGCAGCAGCAAATTTTTACTTGTATATTATTAAGTTTGTTCTTAATTTCCTTAGAATACATTTCTCTGGAATCATACATATGCAGTTCTCTGCCACTGGTTGGTCAGCTAGCTGTTTTCCAAATGCCTTGGCATAGAAAAATGAAAACTTTCCTTGTTTTGCCTATTTGTTGAAACATCTGTGTTGGTGTCCCATCAATCCCGGAAGCCTTGTTGTCACCTGTGTTAATGTAACTTGCATTATTTCAGTAGTATCTGTCATTGATCATATACTAACTCATAAAATGGTTGGCTATCAACCAATTATTTTTAATATTGGGACTCTGTATAATCCTTCCATCTTCTTTGATATATCCTGTGACATCCAATATTTTGTCTCATGAATCCTTTAAGTTTCATTCTTTTCTTTAGTTCTTTCGATTGGAGAAATGCCCGAGTGTTTTCTCTTTCATTTTGATTTTCTAGCTCCATTTTTGTGCACATTCCATTATAATAGTTTCCTTTGTATTCTTAAGTCATCCCTTGAAATATTCTGTTCAGTTCTTTATTTCTTCATTTATTCAGTTTGCTTTAATTTGAATTATA
>NW_022111373.1:130190543-130191683 GCF_000313985.2 Echinops telfairi
AAATGACTGTACACTAAGAGGTCAACAAAAGTAGGTCAGAAGTTATTCTCCTTAAGGGTATCAGCCATCTAGATCAACCAGACTGTATAGTCCGACTCACCCTAAGTAGGGCCGACTCCCTTCTAATATTGTTCCCTTGAAGGAGTGCCCAAAGGTAAGCCCAGGACCACTCAAGTATGACTAAGGTTAAGCTACTATATTGAGTCTAGGGCCACCCATCTGGCCACATATGTACCCCAATTCCCTCCCTTTACTATTGAATGTACACTCCTAGGTCATTCCCCTCCTATTGCTTGCATTGCCTATGTTACAACCCCTTCCTATGACATAGGTTGCTATCTGTAATCAGGGGGCTTTCATGCCCCTAAATATATGTTTTGATTAGAAATAAATCTTCATGAGAACTCTTTCCTGCCCTCTCATCTCCCACTAACTATATGATTATGCCTACCAAACTTGCAATTAGTTGTGTAGAACCGGTTACCTCCACACCTCTTCTCCCACCATCAGGTTCAGCCTGTATTCGGGTTTAGTAATTCCTTGCTTCTACATTGCCCTTGATTAAGCCCCACTAAGCATCCTACGCCCTTCTCTCCTTTGATTTTAGTTCACTTGTTATTCCCTTTCCCTGGGTGTATTACCCCACACTTCCTTTCTCCCACCTAACCTTCTCATGTTCCCCCTACCACCACCACCCCCCAACCATTGGTCCTTTCTTAGCATCTCTGAATTGGTGAACATACTTCGACTGTTGTTCAGTCTCATGTGGCAACAGCGAGCAGGATGAGTCAGAAGTACTATAATAGGAGGGCAACACCTGCTATTTGAATTCTTGATCATTCTGGCTTTTTATACTTGTACAAAATGAAAACCAAATTTGATTGTTTTCTACCATATTTTAGTGGGTCTTGTGAACTTCTTTCTATCAGAAGTCCAAAGGAAGTTTAATATTTAATTTTGGGTACCTTTAAAGGATGGCTGTATTTTTTTCCAATAGCTACCTAAATTTGACCCAGCTGATATTTTATGTCTCTGCCTATGTTTTTTATATCAACATAATCTGTGTTTTCAAGTACTGATAGACTTTAAGACATGTTATTAATGAATAACTAAGGCATGCTTTACATCAGATGAAGCTCC
>NW_022111373.1:130193046-130194545 GCF_000313985.2 Echinops telfairi
CTTATTTTAGGCTGTCCATTTTCAAGGGACCATTTTATTTATAATAACTTCTGTGTGATGCTTGGGTTTCAGAGAAATAAAATTGGACAGGACAAAAGAAACCAACATGTTATATCAAAAACAGAAATGCATATCAAGGAAGCAGCCCAGCCTAAGACAACCCATGCCTATGGGTCAGATGCTAGCTGGAGGCTCCTTCAGCCACAGCAAGTCAGTAAAGCAGGAAGGTGAAATAGGAATTTGGGAGATCACAGGCCAATGGATGCTGAGTGGCATAGAGACCAAGCAAGCACATGTTGAGTGTCAACAGTTCCCAATGTTGCAGGCCAGACCCAGAAGCTAGACAAATGATCTAAGCAAGCAGGATTTGAAGAGAGGGAAGACAGGGAGTCCATTTCTCCACGGGATCTCTTATGCATAGACCACAGCCCTCAAAGGAGATGCCATTAGACAGTGTGCCCTGATTGAAAAGTCAGTTTCCAACCATCTCTTCTTACAGTTGCACCAAGATGACAGAAGCCCTGACTATCACAGCTTCCAGTTTTCCTGAACTAATACTTCAGACAGTCTACATTCCACATATTAATAGTTGTTTTCAGCTATTTTCCCCATCTCTTATTTTGAGCCATTGCAGTATAAAAAAGTATATTCCATCCAAGATATTAAGGTTGATTCTATTTAGAGGAATCTGCTCTTCCCTGGTTCTGTTTTAAATGGCTCCCAAACTGAGGAGCTCCTTTGCCAAAACGAAATAAGGGAGTGTTCAACTGCTATTTGTAACATCTTCGCTGGTCAAATTGTAGAAGTAAAACATGAGGAACTTCTTAATTTGCCCTATTCTTTAAGCTCTGCTTAAATGTGTCCGTGCTGGGTAATTCTGCTGGTATGGGAAATGCCTGTGGTGTAGCTTCCAGTATCAAACCCACACCCAAGCCAGCACAACAGCACACACAGAAAGGCAAATGGTGTGTGCTCAAGTTGAATCTGAAAACAAAAATCATTCTCAAGAGCCAAAGTATGAGATTGCATATATCTAACATCACCACCTCAAGATTGGACTTGATGTATTAAACACAAATGACTATAGACCACAAAAACTGTGTGATAAAATCAAGGATAGCATCACGAGGAAACCAAAAGGTCATGAAAAAGACAGGAAAGGGTAGAAGTAAAGACCAACACGGTTGTCAGAAGACACTCTTGACAACCTGCATTCAAGGGTGGTCTTGAAGGTAGAGAAGCTACAATGAATGGAAGGATGAAGTCAAAGAGGTGAAGAGGATATTCCAAATGGTGACTCAAGAGACAAAGTAAAAATATTGAAATTGGAATGAACAATGATCAGGAATTTAAAAACAAAAAGGAAAGAGCACATTCAGCATTCCTCAAGCTGAAGTTTGAAGGAAAAATCCAAAATCAGTAGCAAAATGTAAGGAAAAAGAGGAAGCCCCTCAACAAGGTAGATGACGCAGTGATGATAGCAATGGCATGACAACTAG
>NW_022111373.1:130195712-130197273 GCF_000313985.2 Echinops telfairi
GAATCTAAATGAGATGGATTGATACCGCGGTTGCAATAACGAGCAGACACAAGACTGGGAAGTGTTTTGTTCTGTTGTACATCAATTAAATACAGAAAGAAACATAAAAACTTACTGCCATCAAGTCTATGCCAACACATCGTGACCATATAGGATGGGTAGATCCGTCTCTCTCTATTTCCTAGATTATAACTTTGTGGGAGGAGAAAGTCTGGTCTTTCTCTTGTACAGCACATGGTGGATTCAAACGGCTAACCTAAAAATGTATGCCACGGCTGTAAGTTGGAATCAACTGGCGGTACTTAAGCACAAAAAGCACCTTCTTAGAAGTCTTTAAAATATTTGAATGTTCATCTATTTTTATATTTATTTCGATATAAAAACCCCCCTTTACCCACACACATATGTACCCCCTCATAAATATGCTTTCAAAAACTCAAAAAATAAGGGAAGTAAAAGCTAATGGAGTTTTTACACAACAATTTGAGAGCCTATAAACATACCCTTCGAAAATCTGGGGGATAAACTATATAATTAGAAAGAGATAGTGTATAAATAATATATAATTATATTATAAATTTAAAACTTAAGGACTCCCAAAACATTATTAAGAGAAGGCATATCTATGTATGTCCATATATAACTCCTAACTCCCTTCTGCTCTTTATATTAATTAAAAAAAATGCTTAATCAGTTAATAAACTATCCTTATTACAGCCATATAGTTTCCTTTCAGAGACTGTGTAATTTCTGTTCATTCAAATATGTTGCATTATTTTTTAACACTTCAAAATCAAATAAAGCTCTATTATAGTTTTGAGCATTGCATACATTTACCTAATTCATTACTCTGCACACACACTCAGTCCAATTTCTTTAACGGTTATATATCTAACAATGTCTTCCTCAGGTACCACTGCTTCTTCTATCCCTTTCCTTCAGATGGCAAATTAAGTCCACTACTTTTGTATGGAACAAAAACTTCAGCTTTCAAAATGACAACGAAATTGTAAACATAGCAAATAATGTGAAAGTTGGTTTGATGTTTGCCGTAACATGGAATTCAAACGTTCCCAGGTCAAAACAAATGGAAAGGATATATGTATAGAATAAATAATGATAAAGATGCTTCATTGTTTGCTGAGCTGAACACTAATATTTACTCTTAAGGATCCCTGGTGGTGCTGTCAGGCAAGGTTGAACTTCTAATTATAAGCACGACAGTTCAAAACCATCAGACGGCATCACTTTCTGGGATTGTATTGGAACAACCGAAAGCACTAATTCTCTCTTGGCCATCCAGTCAATGTCAGCTCCGAAGCACCCTATTGAGACCAGGGTGGAACTGACCAGCTGGTGGCATCAAACTGCTGCACATGAAGATCACAGCACACTGGGAAACTTCTACACCGCCAGGGCTCTTAAGCTTATTTAGAATGGTCAAATTTCTCTTTCTAAAAAGAATGTTAATGTGTTAAGCCTGGAAGACAAACTCATATTCAAATATGTTTTATTTGAAACCAATGCATTCTTTAATTTCTCTCTTCTCCTATCGTGTGTG
>NW_022111373.1:130198228-130200232 GCF_000313985.2 Echinops telfairi
GTTTTTCATTATAGTACATGAATCATATTCTTAAATGCATGCCTATATTAAATCATATAAACCATTTGCATTCTATTTATCAGATGAGAATTATCAACACCTTTCTAGGACAACTGATATGACAGGGACACTTTGACTGTGGAGAGAAGATTCAGAATCTAAAGCCTGTTGAACGCTGCTGCCGCTCCATTGATATCAAACGGTAGGCTATTCTAAGGTTGGCTCCACTTTCTAGTGTTGCTCAGCTTACAGAGCAGGGCACAGCATCCACACAAGAAGAAAGTGCAAGTGGGTGATGAAAGAAGGAGCAGAAACAGGAAAAACTGGGAGGAAGTGGCAGAGGTCATGTTACTTTGCGGGGATTGCAATCAAGGACATGAAAGAAAATATGTCTGTGGTTTTGTGGGAAGTTATCTGCTTTGAAACCTCCATCTCACAATGAATGTGTGTGTTGAAGTATAGTCTAGGCTTGGGAGAGGAGGATGGGCATTTCAGTAGGAAGACTCTTGATACAATACTGAAACAGAGGACCCCGACAATAGAGAAGCAATGGAACAATGGGAGAGATACATATTCACTCCTTTACTTTTTTCTTAAGGCCAAATTCCTCGGAGCTTTTGTAGGACTAACCCATTTTGCTTGAAGGACATTTATGAATATACAGAAGGTGTTAGTCTATTTTATGTAAATTGCTTCAAAAATGCAATTGCAGTTTTTAATAGTAATACCATTTTTATTTTAGACAATATGTATACACACATTTTATCTCCCAGCCAGAGGCCCTGTAGGTAATTTAAACTGTCATTTTAATACAAAATAATACAATGGTGATAGTTGATGAAATTCCTCATTTAATGGACACCACACACCACCTTTTAAATTTATTTTTTGCTTATTTTCATCATAAAGAATACTTTTTTTCCCCCCGAGTGTCATGGCAAAAACACAGTTCTTCATAGGTAGGTTCAGAGATGTTACCTATTGACTTTTCATTTCCCAGGGTCAGTGAGAGCAGAGACAAAGTCATTTGACCTCTTGTGACACCAACTAGACATTTATATTGTGTTAAATGTCTTGTGTCAACCAGAAGATATATTTATCTCTGCTCTTGTGGGTGCCCTTTAAGGGGCTGAGATTGTTCCTAACAAAATGAGAGCTCAGCGCCATGAAGGAAATGGTCATGTAATCAAATGTTTCTAAGTCTCTTCCTTTCTCTTTACAAATCAGAATAAGAATACAAGGCTTTGTAATGACAAGAGGCTAAATCACAACTTCTTTTGATTCCATGTTGTATATGAAATATTTTCACAATAAGGCTGTGAAACTGTGTGCAGAGAGAAAAGGTGAAATTTGGCACATGTTCTAATGGTTTTGAATATTTTGAAGAATTAAGCCTTGTCACATTGATATGATCGGTATCAGTGGTAGAGCTAGACAAATGAGCTGAAATACATTATATTTTCACTGTCAAATCCAGAGACAAAGTTTGACAGGGCTTTATGCATATGAGTTTTCACAACTGAAAGGGAAGCATTTCTTCCTTGTCTACTTCGTGTTCTATGATCCAGAACCCCTAGGACATTTGGGAGAATCTATTTGATGTAACATGTTGTTAGATATGTGGAATGTTAACACAGTTCTTTTCTGGAATTTCATAAGATGTAAAACCAACTGGGAAATTATCTGCCAATGGATACATACCCTTGATTAACTGCAGAAATCGTGTTTTGCTTTGTTTCCAAATACTGACTATAGGAGGGAAAGAGGCAGAAAAATGTATCAAATCCAGATGATATCTTGAATAAAATAATAATTCACAATGATCAAGAGGTATTATCCACATGCAATTGACTTTCTTAATGCCCACTCCTTTCAAGGATCATAACCAGTATGAATTTCCCACTCATTGACCCAGTTTACTTTATCTTGATGAGTTGTAGCTGCTAGGCCTGGTTAGTGCATTCTTATTCATGGGGACTTCATATATGCAGAGTAGAAAGGCTC
>NW_022111373.1:130200893-130204744 GCF_000313985.2 Echinops telfairi
AATCTCAGAAATCCAAGGGGAACTTCTCCCATGTCCTACAGGGTCACAAGGTGTCAGCAGGAACTCAATGCAATGAGTTTGGTTTGGTTTCCTTAGACTTTCCAATACATTGTCAAGTTTTCTGCTTTGGAGGTTAGTATTTTGACTTTAAAAATTAACTGTACAATTTAAAATGAGCACAAATTTGAATAGAAGCAGAGAATTTTTTGTTGTTGAAAGAATTTATGTTTCAGGGTAATTTGTATATAAATAAAAGGCAGTTTTTGAATTTTGCCAATTTCTAAGTGCTATATTTTCAGACTATCAGCAGGTGTAATTCTCCCACTCAGCACATACAATATTCCCATTTTCCCCTGGGTTAATTTTTGCTGCTCAGGCATGTGCACTGATTTTCACTGATGTTGAATTATTACCTACGGCTATAAATCTTGAGTCAATTTTCTATGAATGACATTCTACAGGTATAGAGTATATTAAGCCTGCCACCAACTTAGATAATGTCTTTCCTGCCACGCTTTATTAAGTTAGCCAGCTTGCGTTTGCACTGATTAATGTAAACTGACCTCTAATTTTCCTATAAACTATTACATTTGATTACAAACTAGAATGATGGAAACCTCATTTTCAGTTTTGGAATAGAGACATGCTGTGTTGTATTATAAAGAGCATATCAGACAAAGAGGACATTACATTTATCGTGATGGCAAAGCCCTTGTGTTTATTTCTAAAGACTCCTTATACTAGAAAGTATATATATATATTCTACTGACTTAGATTAGAAGTATTTTAAGAAAGCGAACTATTGTAGAATTGTGCAATATAAGCTATCCAAGTTATTTTATAGGCACACTTTGTAAAAGAGTTTATATAGGGTTAGAGATGGAGACATACTCTGCAAAGTCCATTGCTTTGATCATTTAGGGACTTCTATACCAACTGATTGACGCTATCTACATAGGGGATACACTCCGGCAAGGGGGCTCAACGCTGGGCTGCAACATGAGAACATCTGGGAAGGCAGCAGAGGAGCAGGCACAGTTTGCCTCTGTCGCACTTTGGGTGGCCATGAGTTGGAGCCAACATGAAGGCACCCAACAACAACAGAATGCAGAAACCGGACACAAAGATAAAGGATCAGTATTTGAAAACTGTGGTCTTGATGGGAGACAGGAGGCTGGAGATCGCATAACAGAATTTCACATGACCAGCACATTCTTCATTGCAAATGCCTTTTCCAACAACTGTAACGGCGATAGACACATGGGCCTTGCCGGATAGATGGCATAGGAATCAAATGGACTCAATCTGGAGGAAGAGACAATGAGGAAGCTCAAGTTTGAGGAGATGCCAATTCCTGGCCTCCTCATCTATGTCAGAGCGTGTCAGAAATGCCCTCATGGGGTTTCCTGGGCTGTGGCCTTGAAGAAGCACATTCCCAGGCCTTCTTCTTAGGCCCCCGTGGGGTCTTTACAACCTTCTGGCTACTTGTGGAGTAGTTAACAGTTCTCTCACCCAGGAACACTGGCATCAACTACTGTAATTCCAACTTCACATAAAGAAAAGTTTCAAGAGCACAAGGGATTTAGGTAAATTGATGCATAGAATCAAGTCTCCCTCCTCCTGAATGCACTCTGACTCACAGTGAACCAGAGGATAGAGTAGAATGGCCGCTCTGGAACTCTGAGACTGTAACTCTTCATGGGAATAGAAGGCCTGGTCCTTCATCCAGGGACCAGAGGAGGATTTCCAACTGCTGACTGTGTCTTAGCCTTTCAATGCAGAGCCCCCGATGCTATCAGGGCTCTTGAGAATCAAGATAGTAGAGACATAGTAGTATTTTATCTTTTTCTGGTGGTACATAACCTAAGAGAAAAGTAAATGAATGTGTTTGTTTCTTTGTTTGTTTAATGCTGATATTTGATCATGTACTTGGCTGTGTAGGTGCACATGTGTTCTCTGTTTATTTAGTGTAATAAGACTCAATGGTCCCTCACTTTCATTATCTTCTTCCTCTGGGTTATTGTTTGTTTTGTTTTTATTTAGAAACTCATTTCAAAGCCATATCTTTATACTAATATTTTCCAATCTTGCTATAAAACAATCTATGCTAAGCAACATATTTTTAATAACTTTCTAATTAGTTTTTCTGGTAATATATGATAGGGTATGCCATTGCCAAATTTTTTAAAAAGTCACTGATAAAATATATTAGACGAATCTGTTCATCTGAATAAGTAATTCTTCCCCATCAAAAGTGGGGTTTCATCTTTTCAAGTCACGAGTGGTTTGAACATAGTTTTTATAGGAATAACAACAATACTACAAAAATTCTTGTCTCATACTTTTTTAATTGTAGTATGATGGATTTTACATAGTATTGGAAAGTAGATTTAGTTTGGTTGTGGCACGTACCCAAGGGATTCACAAATTTCTAGGAAATACCATCCTCTTTCAAGTCCATTTCTCCATGAAGTTTCTGAAGCCTGCTCATAGATCTTTGAAGTATGGGCCTGTTCCACTTCCCAAACATTTTCAGATTTAAGGCTGAAGGATCCATTGTGCACGATAAGTTTTCTGATATAGTCAACAGCATTCACCTCAGGAATGACAAATCAGCATGTCATTGATGATCAATTACACAGATGACTATATTGCAGCAAGTCATTGTCTACCCCTGAAACTGATTGCTCTTCTCCCCTGACAAGTCACTTCATAATTTTAAATGAAACGTGAGGACCAAATAGACAGATTGGTGGCACTCTTGGGGTGATTGATAAGAACTTAATTATAAACCATATTTTAATTCAGCTACTTTGTTAAACCAACTATAACTTATGAAATTTTATGTATAAAATATTAATTTTGCTATAATTGAGTTTGCAGTTTTACAAGGGCTCATTGCCCCCTCCCCCCAAATGCAGTGGACGACGTTGCAACAGATAGTTCACCAACCTGCCCAGTGAATGAGCCTAATAAATAAACCCAACTCAATCAATATAAAATAGATACCTGCAGCTCCTTTACGTCTTGTCAAAATATACTGGAGGCAAAGCCAAAAGAAGTCTGACTGCAGGTTCTTTAGAAAGACAAATTGAAAGTTAAAATGCATTTGGATTTAATAACTGATTCTTCACCCTGTTGTGTGGGTCTGAGTGAAGTTATCATCATCGTCATCAATTGATATTTACTGAGTTCCCACTGGGTATAGATACCACGGAAGTTGACTACGGCAAAAAAAAAAAAAGAAATAAAAGTATCTGGAATCCTGGCTTTCCACAAGTGTTTTTTTATGCATTCATAAATAAAAAACTATGTAAGAAGCTGATATGTACAATGCATTTTATAAACTAAAACACATTTGTGAAATTCTCAGAATTAAACAAAACATGATGAATCTTCTACAGCTTCTGATAAGATTATTCCTTTTCACTGTGGCCATCACTCTCTGAGGAGAATGCTACACCGCTGCCTTTGAGAAGGCATTGCCGTCAGCAAACCTAAATAGTCTTTGTACTTCTCAGTGTCTGCTATGGTTTGTAAGTGCCTTTTACATCTTACTGACTTGCATCCTACACAGGAAGTGTCAGAGAATACCCAGTGTGTGGTCACCACCAGGAAAGTCACACTTGTTCAGTTATATTCTGAGGTTGCCCATTGACTTGCTATTTATGAAATGTATATCGAATTTGCTTATTTTGTAAAGGCCAGAGACAGATTGTTCTGTCAGAATTGGAGACACAGTATTTGATCTGGAATTTAGTCCCCTTCAGTTATCCTTTCTTCTAACAAAAAAATCATAGTAGCAAACATAGTAATATGGGTTTATGACTATGAACCTAATAAGTAGTTTG
>NW_022111373.1:130205325-130214417 GCF_000313985.2 Echinops telfairi
AGTGGGTCTAGCTTCCAGTCAGGTATTTATCTCTGTTGCACCTCCAAATGAGTTCATCGAGCTGTGACCTGATTGACAGGCTGAACTCCACGAATTCACTCTTAATAGTCTCAAATTGACACCAGATTATGTAACTACCACAGACCACACCTTGTCAAGTGGACACTTTCACACAACTCTTTAGCCATATATAATTTTCAAACAACCAATAATATAATCGTATTTGTCCCCAATATGATACAACTAAAATGCATACAATTTAAGCATAGCCTTTTATAAGTGAACAAAACAAAAATATTCGATACTTATGTGAACACCTATAATCCTATGAACATATTCCCCCATCTATGAAAGTTTGTAAACTTAGCACTTCATGACTTTATCTGCCCAATTTTGGGTATCAAATATCTATACTGCCCACATACATCTACCTACTGCTCTGAGGAGACACTCACATTCTTTGATGTGAAGAAACTTCATTCCAGTTGGAACCTTGTGAAGTCAGCATCCATAAGCAAAGAAAAGGCAGGATGGCCCATCCATAAAATCAGCAGCAATATGCACCACTTCATGGGCTCAACAATCTTCTCTTCGTCTGGTTGGGTTCTGGCCAACTCGATGTGGGCTGCCTCACTTAGCCTCACCAGGATACCCAGTGGCTGCCTCGCCTTTGGACCATGGCCCTATCACAAATTCCCGACAACCCTAGCCCCCTCGTGCTAGGTCATGAATTTAAGACCAGTCAACCCACTCTCGTTTTCTCCTCTAGTCCCTGTGAACCAGGTCCACGGGTGTCACTGGCCAGACTCAACACCTCTCTATTGCTGCTTTTCTTCCACTTCCACACAACAAGTGGATCCAGGTGGTCACGTAGCAAGCATTTCAGCTGCCCAGAGGCTCCCTCTAACAGTTCAGTCCTAGAAAGGAGAGTTTCTTCATGACTCCCAATTTTTCCAGCCTCAAGGTTCAACCACAAGTTCAAAATTCAAAAAGACCCAAAGTCTCTTTTCTTCAGTCTGTCAACAACAGTCCCTCAGGTAAGTCTCTGAATACAAATGTCCTTAGTACTTCAAGGCACTGGGCAGGGTGTTTCTTTTCAGAGACTTCTTCGCAGCCTGTCTTAGCACATTCAAATTCCAATTTAATGTCTCAAGACAAGAAGGTGTACAAACTCTCTATTTTCACTTCCTAATAATCATTTCTATTAATCGTTATACCAATAACAATAGGCAGAAAAAAACAATATAAACGTAGTAGGGCCAGATCCTAAACCCAATCTTAAAACAATCAAATTTTATCCTTATCGAAACTTAACTGAATCCTTATCTAAACTATTCCATTGATATAAAGCATGACCTTAGACCACTGGCTTTATTGATGCAAGCCATTTCGACCTCAGTCAGTCATTTTCACTAAGCAACCTGGTCTCCAAGAAGGTCAAGAGGCGATTTCTACCCCTGAACTCAAAAGGTACTTGAATCCCATTTGCTTTTACCATTTCAAGCAGGAATAACCAAAGACAACAACCAAACAAAATAATCAAAATTTTCATGTCCTTTACTTTTTTTCCAGTTAACTGTAAGCTAATATCTGACCCTCTGGCTAGCTGAAGAAGAAAAATTACCAGGATGCAGAGGTCCAAAAAGCATCCCCTCTCTATCTTTATGATTTGTTTTTCTACTATTCCACTCCCAAGGTACCATAATGTGTTAATCTGGATTGGCTACAGAAACAAATCCAGAGGCACTCATATGTGTGTAAGAGACAACTTTATAGCAAAGAACAGTCATACATTAAAAAAAAAAATCTCAGCCCAGTCCAGACCATAAATCTGATATTAGCCCATATGCCCCAGACCAATATGTAAATTCCTCTTCAGACCCACACACAACTCATGCAATGATGCCGAGTACAGGAAGGTCACAGGCCAGTGGGTGGAAAAGTCTTTTGAATCCAGTGGCAATGGAAGCATCTCAACACTGGCATGGGTCTCCACGTGGCTCCTCCAGCTCCAGAGCACTGGCTCTATCAGCACAGCTCCATGTATCTTGTCAGCAGAAAGAAAAAGCAAAGAGAGCGTGGGTCTGGCCTCCAGTGAACTATTTATCTCAGTTGTATGTCCAAATGAGGTCATCAAGCTGTGAACTGATTGACACTTAACTCTACCCCTTGACTCTAATAATCTCAGGTTGATACCAGATTATGTAACTACCACATCCTCTTATCAATTTGTGGGCTCTTTTCACTATGAAATTAAAGTTGATTGAATGAGAATAGCCTTACTATTAACCTTTACTCAAATCACGATTTGTTTAGTATTTATTTTGTGCAAGATTTTGGGACTCACCACAGAAGCAATCACCATAATTCCCTTGTCCTCAGAGAAGCGACAGATAAATTGGATTGCGATTCACTAGTATTGTTTTTTAAACTCCGACCCTTTCTTTAAGAATCAGGGATTGGTGACATCTCAGAGAGAGGCCATAGTGGTTCAGTACTTCAGCACACATTTAATAAACATAAGGTTGGTAGTTTGCATCCACTTCACAGCTGCTTTGGAAAAAGCCCAGGAAATGTGCTCCTGTAGAGTCTAGAAAATGTGGAGAGAATCCCTGGGGGTCACAATCAGTGAAAACAATGCACTGGAACCTAACACAGCACACCACTGCCTAAGATAGAAGATATGTTACCAACATGGAACTCAAAGTGAAAAAAGTGAACACTAGGTTAATAGACCCTAAGCTATATCTCAAACTACGCTGTTGCAATTCTCATACAAGATTATGAGGGCAAGTAAAAAATTATTGCTACAAAGTGAAAAAATATATATATTAAACAAACCTATCAAAATGTCAATCTATTTTTCCCCCACATAACTTCCATTCAGGCCTGTTCCCTTGGGAGGTCAGTTTTCTTCTCGCTACCCCTTCTCCAAAGACTCCCGGCCTCTTTGATTTGTCCCTATTGAAAAAGGTGTCTTGGCATCCTAAGGGACTCAAATCCCATTTGTTTGATTTTTTAGTTTCCTTTGCATTTGGGCAACAAAAAGAATTATGAAGGGGCAAGATCAAGGCTGATTGTTGGACAGGCTGATTGTTTTTGCCCTGTGAGAATGAGCAGCTGCATTGGCATGATGTGGGAAATCATCTTGTAACTATCCTGGCTTCTTCTCACTAGTACACTTTTCTTAAAATTTATTCATAACAAGCCCCTGTGATCGACTTATGCCTTTTGAGAAAATATACTAAGAGTCTCCATTTGGAATCCTCCCCCCCAAAAAAAATTAGTCACTAGAAGTTTCTGGTCCACACAGCTGGCTCCAGATCCATGTACAAATTCAACATGAACACAACACAGTGGAAGGCCCTCAATAAGATGGATCGGCACATTGGTTCCAACGATGGGCTCACATACAAGAACAATTGGGAAGATGGTTGGGGGCCAGGCAGTGTTTCATGCTGTTGTAAATAAATTTTCCATGACTTGGAGAAGACTTGATAGCACCTATAAACAATGAACTTCTGACCTGAATGCTCTACCTTGAATTTAACTAGCACCCAACAGCCAGTGCTTTGATAGGAAAGACACCATGAAAAGTATATGCTGTCATCCATTTGTATGCCAGCAAACTAAATGCTGCCGTCCACAGATCACAAGCCATGTATTTAATGCATTTTGTGTGAAATAAACTGGTGCATGTATAAACTGACTGTGGGAAAATAATTTTTGACCCTCATATTGTAAATTCATTAGTGTCCACTGGACAATATATCTAAGGTAACTTATACTTAGGGAAATGCAATATATCTTATATATGTATACATATATGAAATCTGCAGTCTTTTCCTCATATGGACTTAAGTAGATATGTATTCACTAACAAATGTCCTGAGTTTAATTTCTGCCATGTTTCTTTCCTTGCCTTCACATCTTCAAGGTCTGCCTTGAAAATATTAAATTTCCGATTATTTTATTTTATAAGAAAGAACACAGGATCTTTATTTTATAAGTGGCTGTATTGTAATTATTTAAGTAGAAAAATATTCCTGTATCGTCCTTAAATTTTTCTTTAAAACACAGATGTATATGCGTTCAAAACACAAAAATTTGCATAAATGGAACATGGTATTGCAAATTTCTTCTTCAATTTAATTACAAAGTGTTACTCTGATCTTACAGTCTCGATTAATTCTTTGAACAGCTAAAATGTATCTCTATGTGCAACATAATATAATTCATAGTCAATGCTTTTCCATAATATTTTGAGTCATTTCTTGATGTTTTTAAAATTTATTATTAAAAAACTCCTCATCGCCATCAAGTCAATTTTGAATCAGAGTGATCATTGTCTCAGGTCACATTGTCTGAAACTAATGATGGAGGACAAATTTTAACAAATGACCCTTAGTCAGAATAATGGAAGAATCTAGTGGGCTTAGTTCCGGAAGACATGCTTTAATTTAACATTGAAAGCTTAATTCGGCGGCCTCCCAAATATTCCCCTATTGCCCAGGAGTGAAAACTTCTGTTTCCTCTTTTCTTCCTTCTGATTTCCCTTTTACTCTTTCTTTATTTATGCTCCTGAAATGACAACTTGGAAATGGTGATTATATTAATTTACTTCACAAAAATTCCATTTCAGCTATGAAATAAAAAATTAAGGGCATAGGTTTATAAATGCAGCATGCACAAGGTTTATAAATGCAGCATGCACATATGTCTGAATAGCTTTTGCGTAGCCTAATCATACTATAATATGTTTCGATTAACTTCCATTTGCCTAATTAAACTCATTTTCTTCCTCTTCTCTAGCATCATTATGTTGGTTGCCAGAGTGCTGAGCCCTGAATCCCTGTAAAGACAACTCTATTCTTACAAGAAGTTTTATCATTCTATATAGCAAAGCCAACACTGCTGGAGAGTGCTGAAAATATGCTGAGAATGTGTCGCCATTTATCCTTCTTTTCCCAAATAAAAAAAGAGCCATGGTGGTGAAATGGGTGCAGAATTTAGCTTCTAACCAAAAGTCAATAGTTTGTATTAGCCAGCTGCTTGCTGGGACAAAGAGAAGGCAGTCGGCTTCCTTATGTATTTCCAGCCTTGGAAACACTATGGGAGAGTTCTACTTATTTCTCCAGAAGGAATGTTGTGAGTCCAAACGGACTTAATGGCCATTCGTTTTCCCAAATAGAATATGAATTCTGAGGCAGTTTGTGAACTCTGTTCCATTTCTCAAACGGATAAAGTGAGACTTACCACCCCGTTTTCTTAGTCAACACCTTGCTCCTGCTCCCGTACAGTTCCCACATCTCCAGTGAGGAGAAGTCTAGTACTGGTGATTCTATTTCTTTCCCAATCCATAGAATCGGAGCCCTCATCCTTCTTATTCCTAGAGCTAATTTAGCAACTCTAAAAATTTCCTGATTCCTTATCATCTGGAAGTGTAAGCAGCTCTGCTGTTTTCATGCTGATGGTGTAGAACTCTGATCAACTCTGAGATAAATGGTCATTTGCCCTTAAAAATCAGCATAATGTGAAGTGTTATTACATTCGGTTTTCACAAGGGATCATTTATTATTTTCTGAGCCTCAAAATGTTAAGCTTTTTCTTCTTCGCTCACACAAAGATATCTCAATATATACTAGGTATGTAAAGACAATGTTTCCCTACTTGGTTTGCAGTTTTAATCTTTGGTTTACATCAACCAGCAGCATTTGGAGAATTATGCCTGCACCCACCCAGAGAAGCACATTACACATAAGTACACACACACATGCACACTGACATAATCAAACATATATGTACAGAGAGAAGGAGCAGATGTAACGGAAACTGCAAGCTTGGTACAGCAGGGGCCCAGGAAGCACATCAACTTTGAGTGGGTGTCTGGCACGTGGAGTTAAGAACTGAGCACAAGCAGGGTAAGGACTCAAGTGCATGGTGATGCTTGGTACTTGAATTCTCCTAGCTCAATTGTGCTCAGTGGTCAAGAACATGAGCCTTCTTTGCAAAACAATTCTTTCCTACTTTGGAGGCCATGCGGTCCTCAGTGAACCTTTGATACACTGTACTTCTCTAGCTACTTTCCACACCAGGGTATTGAACTTTGATTCTGAGCAAACAGCTCGACTGGTACAGTGCTCCTGTGTCCTGAGTGGTAGGTCAGCAAAGAGTGATAATCTTGACTGGAAGCAAAAAAAAAAATAAATAAATAAAGGCATTTTCAAAGTCAGCCCCTAGTAAAGCATATTGACCTAGTTTAAGTAGAGTCATGTGATATTTCTGTCAACGCCTTGAGATGTTCAACAGAGACCAGTGTACATATTCACAACAATCTCTTTTTCTCCAATGGTGAATGAGATGCAAACACAAGAGAATCGTTATCTAAAGTGATTTGACTTGACATTCCACTTGGCACACACGTTACTCTACCCATTGTTTGCAATCGGAATGTTATTTTGGTTCTTAAAAAAAACTAAAGCTATCCTTCCTTATTGAGGTATTCTTCCCATCATAAATTAGATAGAATTCAGGAGAAGTCCTAAAGATAGGCTGAGAAAACACGACCTTTGATTCATAGCCCGGGTGACTATGGAGATTATTATCTTGCAGCGGCATGGCCGTTCTGAGCCAACTGCATGATTTACAAGTGTTTTATGTATGGTTCCACTCTGGTGACAATTCACAATTGTCTAAACCCCCCTTTTGATTTGTGTACAAAAACAAATCTAAGAGTATGCCAGTTTGCAATTAGGCATGTTATTATATCATTAAATTTTCATTACAAGCTCTATTATTAGTGTCATTAATGACATGAGCAGAGATTATTTATGGTCCAATTGCAAAGTATGTGTTGAGTCTTCATGCTGATATAAAACAAATTCTTTAAAATAAGATGCATAACATTTTTTCTCATTATATAATTATTTAAATTTTTGAAACAACTAGCATTATAGTCACTATTGATCTAGATTTCTCTGAATTCACAAATGTTAGTTATGTGATTCTCTAGAACTTTTTTTATTGCTTGATATTTGTGGATGATTTGCTATTTCTTTAAATGTGTGTGAGAAGGTAGGTTTTTTTTTTTTAGGGTAGAGTAAATATTTCTAATAAAATTGATTTTTAGGTTACCTGATAATATCCAGTGTGAGCTAGTTAATTGTGCCAGCCTGGCCGATAATCACATGTGGGTCTGGTTGAAAGGCGGAGGGATAAATGGGTGGTGAAGCCTCGCCTTTCTAGTTCTCGGGTCTCTTGTTTTGTGATGGTTGCATCGGGTGCAGCTGCCTTAGCAGTTCCCTGCTTCAGCTTGCAAGATGGATTTCTTACAAGACATCCCCAAGGAGAAGCCGCATGGATCTATCCCGATGCAGCCCTGGGTGCTAGAGCAGCCATGTGGAGACCCCTGCCAGTGCTGAGATGCTTACACATTCACTGACTCAGCTTTCCTCCTGCAGTTGGCATTATTGCCTCTGTTTTGTGAGGTGAAGGACTTTGTGGACTGGTGTTGGGTTTGGGTTAATGTTGGACTTGTGGGCTTGGGCAGCATTGGGTTGGGATGTTTTCATGATGCACATTTTCTTTGCATAAAACTCTCTCTTATACGTGAGTTGCTGTGGATTTGTTTCTCCAAAGTACCTAGACTAATACACAGTGTGTGTCTGAAATAGTCCATTAATATACTTATGGGATTGGAAAATTAATTTCTTTTATCAAGATTAGTACACAATTGGTCCCTCTGATGTGGTGGTTCCAAATGTCCAACTTTTCCAAAAAAGTTATAGCACTATACTTCCCTGATATCAGCCACCATTCTTCTTCTCAGTATCTCTGTCCCTCCCAACCCTGGGTTATTAAATTTAGGAAATCTCACTTAGTTATGGAGGCTGGATATTTCAAAATCAGTTCTTCAAAGGTCCCTCTAGAAGAATAACCTCATTCATATCAAATTGGACTATTGACTCACAAGGCTTTGAAAGCTAGTCAATTAGGACAGGCGTCTGGCTGCTGACTAAACCCCCCTAAACTGGCAGTCAGGTGGAGGTAATCCAGACTCAGGATCCAGACCAAGAGAGATACATTTGTCAAAGATGCTCAGTGAAATGACAGATCTGGGAGACATCAAAAAAAAAAAAAAAAAAGGCCTCACTTGTTCAACCAGGCAAAGAAGCACATTACCAAAATGAATTTCTTTGCCTTGGTCCAGCAGTCTTTGAAAAGCAATTGATGTCTGCTTTGTGCTCATCACCGGGTGATTCTGCTGTAGTCTTCTCCATGTGCTGTCAGGAACAGGTCACCAATATGATGTCTTACCTCTGTCCAAGGATTTAATGGAGGTGTGGCTTTTGCCTTCTGATAGAAATAATAAAATCCAAATCTGAAGGATGGAATAGTCTCAGAGCTTAAATGATGAACACCCAGTCTGCAGAAGGCTATGGATAACAGTGGAAGCCCAAAACTCATGTACGGGGTTCACCCATGAATTAAGCCTCCAGTAAATTCCCTCTGATGTAGACCATGGATGCTGAAAGCCTTGCTATCATTCAAAGTGCCACGGAAAGCAGATTATTTCAGAAGCCATAGGTCAAAATTAGCACTTTTCCATGATCTCCCCTTATGACCCATTTTAAATTTGCTCTATTTTAAATATTGTCTTTCTTTCTTTTTTTGGTAGGTTTTTCTGCATATGACATTCAGGACAGGTAAAGGTATAGAGATAGTGCATTTGAAGACATCCAAATTAAAATTAAACATTTGATGATTGCTATTGTAGATAGCACTGGGCTGAAATGGATGGATATTAGCCATTTTGGTCCTGACAGCCATATGGCCTACTCTGCCAGGAAGGACAAATGGAAAAGTGAGGGTATTACATACGTCATACGAAAGATCATGTCACGATCTTTTCTGAAGTACAAAACTGTCAATGATGGTTAAATATTCAATATACCTAGAAAAAGACTAGATATTAGGTCAATTATTCAAACTTACACACATACCATGAAAGCCAAAGATGAAAAAAAGTATATATTTTTGTGACTCCTTGCAGTTAGAATTTGATTCAAAATTCAATCAAAGTCAGTTGATGA
>NW_022111373.1:130214758-130215563 GCF_000313985.2 Echinops telfairi
GACAATTTAAAAGGCACGGCAGAAGGGAAAGATTAAACTAGATTAAGATTAAGAAGAGACACTGAAAGTGGTTATCAGTGCAGCATAGTTGAAGTGAATGAAGCTAATGACAAAAACAAAGAAAATGAACTGATAAGGGTATTTCACACTATGTCCCACAATCACAAAGTAAATTATATAATGATTTAAAAAAATAAACTAGTTATAAAACCAATGGGAAGAACATAATCAGCTTTTGACAAGCTGGAAAAATGAAGATAAAAATCAAGTTCCAAGTCTCATTACTAATGTTGTTTGTTTGTAGAAATTTGAAAGACCAGAAAGTATTGACAAATAAAGGGGGGGAAAGTAGAAGTCACTGCACTACAAACAAGTTGATCTTCAACCATGACAGGTGGTAGAACCACTTGTACTGAAGGAAGAAGTTCAAGTGGCACTGAAGGCCTGCCTGAGGCTCCAGGAACTGTAAGAGTAACAATTGAGACACTTGTCCTAAAGGTTGTAACCTCGATTACAAGGATCAACTATAACCCCCTCCCAGGGGGATGAATAATGGAAAAGTGGGTAAGGGGTGACAGAGGATGATGTAAGTTATGAAATTAATAATCTATAATTTCTCACGGGTTCCTGAGGGAGGGTGGGCAGGGAGGGAAGGGGAAGAAATGGGGAGCTGATATCAGGGGCTCAAGTGGGAAAAAAAATGCTTTGAAAATGAGGATGGCAACATAAGTGCCAATGTCCTTGCCACACTGGATGAATGTACAGATTGTGATAAGAGATGTAAGAGCCCCTAATAAAAGTAAAA
>NW_022111373.1:130215789-130225968 GCF_000313985.2 Echinops telfairi
AAACAGCAATTATATGTTGAGTAAACACCCCAGCCTTTTCCAGAATAAATCCATTAGTCTGACATTAGCCCATATGTCCCAAACCAGTCTACAAGTTCCTCTTCAGACTCATGCTGAATGCAAGAAGGTCTCAGGCCGGTGAGTTGAAAGTCCTATGGATCCAGTGATGGAAGCATCTCAGTGCTAGCATGGGTCTCCACTTAGCTCCTCCAGATCCAGGCCTCTGGCCCCATGAGCATGTAACTCCAAGTAGCTTGTCACCAGGAATGTCTTGTGGGAAACTGTGTAGCTGGCTGCCAGTGTTACTTATGTCCTTTGTGCCCCCCAAATGAAGTCATCAAGCTGTCACCTGCTTGACAGGCTAGACTGCACCTGTTCCGACAGGAGATTAGGTAACTGCCACAGCAGGTGAGACCAAGTCTTGCTACTCTTGTTTCTGAGGAGCATTTCTCCAAAGACACATCTGTTAGGCCCTCTGGCATTTTTCTTCACCAACACCATAATTCAAACGCGTCAGTTCTTCTGTGGTTTTCCTTTTTCATTGTCTACCTTGCACATGCATAGGAGGCAATTGAACACTATATGGCTTGCCTCTGGGGAACCGAAGCCTCTAAAGTCCACCCTGTATTCCTCCACATTTTAAAAGAGGTCTTATGGAGTAGATTTGCCCAATAGGTCCTTTGACTTCTTGGCTTTTGCTTCCATGAGTATTGATTGTGGATACCAACAAAATAAAATCCTTCTCTTCCATTTTCTCTCCAGTTCTCTTGAGGCTGTCTTTTGGTCTGGTTGTGAGACTTTTGGTTTTCTTTGCTTTGAGCTGCAATCCATACCAAAAGCTGCAATTCTGGAGCATCAGCACATGCTTCAAATCCTCCTTCCTTTCAGCAAGCTAGGTTGTCTTCTGCATAGAACAGGTTGTTAAGAAGCCTTCCTCCAGGACCGATGCTGAGCACCTCTCCAGATCGTCCAGAAAGATGGGTTCCTGTGTTTATTGACTGTGCAAATGCATTCAATTGAACGGGGCATGGAAAGAATGCACCACACTGCAGATAAAGGGACTTACAGAATATTTTCTTGTGTTCATGCAGGATCTGTACATAGATTGAGAGACAGTTGTTCAAACAGAACAAAAAGATACTGCAGGATTTAAAATTAGAAATTCTGTATGCCAGGATTCTATCCTTTCACTAGATTTATTCAATCTGTGTGTTGGAGTAAGTCATTTGGTCAAAGTGACTTGATGAGGACTCACAAGTTTTTACGAAATCATGTTTCCATTCTTTTATTTGAAATAAACACCGTCATTAATTATAAAGTGACTTTCTCCAAGGTAGCATAACATTGAGTCATGCTATAGGATTCATTCTACCTAATACTTTATTTTATTGGTATATTCAGATGATTGTTATTGGATGCCAATATTAATATTTTGTTTTTTAATGATTTGCTTTCTCTCTTCCTGTAAGTTGCTTGGATAATTTTAGCATTGCACTTTGATGTGTCTACAGTGTTTCTGTGTATGTATCTCGGTACACCTTTCAGTGGGTACACGATCTATTATTATTTTCTTCAACTAACAGTGACTTCTATTTATTCTTGATGGATACAGCATGCATATATAGACTTCTTGGATGAAAAGTCATTTTAATCAGGATTATTGATATAAAATCCAAAGTTAATCATATTGTTTTTCTGATTATAAGGTATCATTTTCCCCTTATAGCTTTTGGTTTTGAGATATTATTTTAGCTTGCATCAGCATCTCTGTGATATGTTTTTTGTATTCACTTGTTGAATTCATCCTGTTTCAATTTCACTAAGCTTCTTAAATCTATGGGTTTGCACACACTGCTAAATTCAGAAAGCTAGCAGTCGTTATTTCTATGAACACCTCTTCTTGTATTCCCAGTCTCTCTTTCCTCTCTTCGTTGGAGCCAGATTAACAGGATGTTGGATATTTTGTTTTAGGTTAAATTCCTATAAAGCCTTTACATTATTCATAAATATATCCATCTACTCTCTCTAGCACTCAGATTGTACAATTGCAATTGGTCTGCTTCCAGTTCACTAATTATTTTGTGTTCTCCATCTGCTTTATTGAACCTATTCATTGAAGGTTTTTCCTGTACAAAGTAAAATTGGCAATTATTGCTACTAGAGTTTAAGTTCATACATGTATGGATTTATTCAAACAAAACATATTGAATTATGTGCTTGTGATCAGTTGGTGTCTACAGACAGTCTCTCAGTACCAGCTCATCTTAGGCTAATTAAGGAGCTCTGTGGCAGAGTGGTTAATGAGTTGGGTTGTAAACTGCAGGACCAGCAGTTCCAAACAACCAGCCTCTCCGTGGAAGAACCAAGGGTGTTCTACTATGGTAAAGAGCTACCGTCTCGGGAAACCTACAAGGGAAATTCTACCCTATCCTACAGGGTTTCCATGAGTAGGCATCAACTTCGTGCAGTGAGTTTTTGATTTTTTTGTTGTTTTGTTTTTCACTCATCATCTAATTATGTTGCTTTCAAAACCAGGTGCACTCAGAGTTGCTGCTCTGGAGAGGATCTTTTTGGCCCATTAAATTCAAGGCAGAAAAGTCCTTATGTTAATTGAAGTTTGGGATTTCAGTGGTCCTGTCTTGATTGATTTTCTTAAAGGATACAATACAATTATCAGGACTTATTAGGAAGATTTTTTAAGAACACTAAAATACGTATTAGTGAGAAAAAGCCCCGGAAAGTTGTGAGTTGATTTTTTTCCCATCACAAGAATGTACTTGCTCATTAATTGAATTTAGGTTGATTTCCTATGATAAACACTGCCAGGTACACTCTCCAACCTTGATCTAACTATCAGACTTCCTTGTATTTCCAAAATACAAAAACAAAACCAAAAAACTGAAAAGATACACAATTTGAATCTTGCAAGGATTCCAAAACTGCCATTGTGACAGGGTAACAATTGAAGGGTATACAATTTGTTGTTCTTATTTTTAGGGGCCATATAGTGGATTCCCATTCACACAGACTCCGTGTACCACAGAACAGAACTCTGCTCGGTCTTTTACTGTCTTTTCTCTTTTTGCCGTGATTGAGCCCATTGCTGCATCTACTCTACTAATCCATCTTCCTTTGTACGAATTGGTCTCTCATGATAACATTCCCCAATTAAGCGAGACCAAGTATTGCTATCCTCTCTTCTCAGGCACATCATAGCTGAATTTTCATAGAGATTGGTTTGATCTTCTGGCAATGCACGTAACGTTCAATATTTTTTGCCAACACCCAAACTTAAATGCATCATTTTTTTGTTAGTCTTCCATATCTCATCATGTGTATATGATGTGATCGAAAATACCACTGCTTAGTTCAGAAGTCCCTAGTCCTCAAAGTGACATCTTAGATAAGGGTTAAAAAGATGGAAGGGCAAACTGCCTTTAGAAATATACAAGCCGAGGCTTGTAGGCAAACAAGTGGCCATCTAGCTCAGAAACAACAAAGTCCACAGAGAAGAAGCACATGAGCCTGTGCAAACACGAAGTGTTGAAGGGAACAGGCAGCAGACACAAAAGAACAAAAACTATCATTTTGTGACCACCTTCCACACATAAACGCTGAAGACGAATGTGTGCATAAGTAAGTGTGGTGAAGAAGGCTGATGGTGCCCGGCTATCGAGACCTATAGCGTCTGGGGACTTAAAGGCTTGAAAGTAAACAAGCGGCCATCTAGCCCAGAAGCAACAAAGCCCACATGGAAGCAGCACACCAACATGTGTGATCATGAAGGGCCAAAGGGACCAGGCTTTAAACACCAAAGGTGGGGGGGGCGGGGCGGGAATCATATCCTCGTCAATGAGGGTGGAGTGTGATGGAGACCCAATGCCCATCTCTAGACAACTGGACATACCTTGCAGAGGGGTAGTGGGGAGATGAGTCACTTAGGGTACAGTATAGCAATAATGAAACCCACAACCTTCCTCTAGTTCTTAAACGCTTCCTCCCCCCAACTACCAGGACCCCATTTTGCCTTGCAGACCTGGTTAGGCCAGAGGATGCACAGCGGTACAGATGGGAATTGGAAACGCAGGGAATCTAGGACAGAGGAACCTCTCAGGACCAGGGGTGACAGTGGCGATACCAGGAGGGAAAGGGGGTGTAGAAAGGGAATGGATCACAGGGAGCTACATATAACCTCCTCTCTGGGGGACGGGCAGCAGAGGGGTGGGTGAAGGGAGACGCCGGACAGTGTAATATAAGATACAATAATAATTTATAAATTATCAAGGGTGCATGGGGGAGAGGGGAGGAGAAAGGGAAGGGGAGGGGAAAAAAGGAAAATGAGCTGATTCCGGGAACCCAAGAGGAAAGCGAATTTGGGGAATAATGAGGGCAACAAATGTATAGATGTGCTTTACACAATTGATCTATGTATTGTGATGAATTGTATGATCCCCAATAAATTGATTAAAAAAAAACTCAGCTTAAACAGAAAGAAATTATTTGAAAATTGATAGCAACATATATATAAATGTACTTGACACAATTGATGTATGAATTGTTATAAGAGTTGTAAGAGCCCCCAGTAAAATAATTTATAATAAAAAAAGAATTTGAGAACTAAAAAAAAGAAAAAAAAGAAATATACAACCCGAAATGGAGGGTGTATGGTGACACAAGAGCTTATCATTTTGATACTTTTGTTTATTAAAGATTATTATGCTATTATGGAAATACTCTTTCACTTGCACCCAGTGTATTGTATTTGGGGGGTGGGGGGCATCTCTAATTTTTTTCATGATCTTTATGTCTTCTATTTTTGTGAATAATTTTATTTCATGGCTTCATCTTTTTACCATTTGTTTTAAACTCAGCATTTTTCATAAACTCATCTATGATGACTGCTTTAAAATTATTGAAGGTAATTCTAAGTTTTCGCTCTTTTTGAGGTGGGTGTGTATTGATTTTGTTTTTTCCATTCAAGTTGAGATTTTCCTGACTTTTGGTAAAACAAGGATTTTTATGATACAGCTAGAGTGGTTTGGGAATACCCTATGAGTTTCTGGATCTTATTTAGACCTTTTGCTTTAACTCGTGAACCCCTGGCACTTCTTTGGACGACCAACTTGGGATGAGTGCCTCCTTACTGCTAGAAGGAAGTGGAAGCACGATTTACTTACTGTGCCTACTTGACCCTTTGCAAGGGAGTCAGCCCCTGAGTACTCCTGGGCAGCACTGGGACTCCCACCTGGGCACTCTGCTTATGCTAATACAACCTTACTCTAGATAAGCAGAAGTACTTCATTTTCTTCATACTTCATCACTGGTGCGTCCACACAAAGCAAGTTACTTTTCCTGTTCTTGACATTCTCTGCTGTTCAAGTAAGACATTGTAGTTAATGCTTTCTTAGTTTCGAAACATATAATGTGTTTTTATTAATCACGTTTAAATTTTCATCAAGGTTTTCTAAGTGACCTTCCACATTTTCTTGGCCTATAGATCTGCTTATGACCCAGGGTAGTTTTAGAAGGATCCTCAAACTCTTGTGAGATAATTAATGGAATTATTTACATCTTATATATTTTGTTATTTACATCCTGTAAATTAGCATTTCACGATCTTAATAGTTTTGAGGACACATCACATTTGGATGTGTAGATAACACAAAACAAAAAACAAATTAATCGCCGCTGAGTTGATTCCAACTCCCATCAGCCCTAAAGACAAAGCAGAAGTGCTAGGCTGGCTTTCTGAGGCTGTAAATCTTTAAGGGAGCACAGAGCCTCAACTTTCTCTGGGGATGGCTAGTAGGTTTGAACTGATGACCTTGCAGTAATAGCCCAAATCATAACACACTACACTACCCTAGCTACTTTTAATTTGTGATATTGATAAATGAAAGTGAATTTATACACACACATAGACTCAATAACAAATTTAACATATATATACGTTATATTTGTATATAACATATATATATGTTAAATTTGTTATTTGTATATAACATATATATATGTTAAATTTGAGAGAGAGAAGGAGAAAGAGAGAGAGAGAGAATGAAATGACTCTGGCTTAAGCTAGAACGAATTTTAGATAGGTTTAATGCTTTCTAAATGTGACAAAATAACAAAATAAATTAGGGAAAATGGTATTTTAAGAAAGGAAAAGGGAAAAAATAGAGCTGGCAGTAGAGGGCTTTTCAGCTATAAAATATGCAAATAATCTAAGAATTACATCCACATAATTAACCAGAATGCCATCTGAGTTGCCAAGGAAAATAATTTTCATTTTCATTACTGGGTGGGAAGGAACATCTGAGACTTCAGATGGTGGGTAAGGGTGACTTTGCCCTAATTCATGGAAATCAGGACAGCATATTTTGATCAGATCAAATTAAAAAGAGCCCAGGGAGCCTCTGTGATTACAAAAGATGACGACGATTAAAACCGTGCATTAGTTCGACGTTGTTATTGACAGCACAGTTGCCACCATGTGCTCTGCGAGCTGCACGGCGCCCTCAAGCTGGTCGTATGGATAACAAGATCATTTTTCTCTCTATTAAATGAATGCTGTGGGGCTGACTTGCCTGAAAAAAAAAAAAGAAAAAAACGAAAAACCCAAACAAACAGAATTTCAAAAGGCTAAAGCGAAAATATCAAATGGAGGTGTTATCCAATGAGATACAAAAGTTTGGGTGATGAGCTCTTTTTTTTATAATTAATAAATCATGTTATTTGTGGCTTTTACAGCTCTTACAATAATCCATACGTGAATTGTATCGAACTCATCTGTACATGTGTTGCCATTATCATTTCAAAAACATTTTCTTTCGGCTTGAGCCCTTGGTATCAGCAACTCTTTTTGTCCCTTCTTCCCCCACCAGCTTAGCCTCAAGGACCCATGATACATTATAAATTATTATCATTTTCATATATTACACCATTCACCGCCTCCTTCACCTACATTTCTGTTGTTCATCCATGCTTGGCTGGAGGGGTTATAAGTGGATCACTATAATTGGTTCCCATTTCTCCCCCTTCCCCCCACCCGCCCCTTTCCCCTTCTTTCATGGTATCACTACTCCCATTACTGTTCCTGAGGGGTTTACCTGTTCTGGATTTTGTATGTCAAGAGCTCTTATCTGTAGCAGGATACATGTTCCAGTCTAGCCAGATTTGTAAGGCAGAACTGGGGTCATGATGGGGTATGGTGGGGGGACCATGAAGAATGAGAAGAATGTTGTGCGTTCCATAGGTGCTATGTTGCACCCTGGTGAGCTGAGCTCTTTTTTTGTTTGGTTTGGTTTTGAAATCAATTTATTGAGGGCTCTTATAACAATGTATACATCAAATATAACCAGTACATTTGTACATATGTTGTTATCATTATTTTCTAGACATATACTTCTATTGAGCCCTTGGTATCAGCTCCTATTTCAACCCTCCCCCAACCCTCATGACCCCATAATAAATCATAAATTATTATTATTTTCGTATCTAACACCAACCGCTTTCTCTTTTCCCCCCATGTCCCTGGAGTGAGGAGAGGCAAGATGAGTTCTTATAGTGATTCGACACACACTTAGGTTTGTTATTTTTAACTTTGGTCTTTATGTATATATTCAAGTATAGATGAATTTATGCAAGGGCTTGGGAGCCAGAATATTTTTAACATTTTCATTTGATTTATTCTCACCAAATGAAAAAAAAAAAAGAAAACATGTTGAGGAGGCTTCTTTTAGAGGAATGTTGATTGGCAGGACGTTCCTGAACAATGAATGTGTTGTTTGTGATGCAGCACCTGACGGGTGAGAATTTCCTGATGGCCGACTGCCAATTTAGAAGGTGTTTTCTGGGGCTCATCAGTTGCAGCCTATTATTACTCACATTTTGATTTTAAATATTCACAAGAAATAGACACACTGTGTTTCATCCAATTTTCTTGTCCCTTTCTCTTTCTATTTTAAAATCTTGGGAGTTTTAGGGAAAAATGCATACTGGCATGCTTTTATTCACCTAATAGGTTTGCACAACTTTGCAGAACAGGGAGTATAATTCAAAACTTTGAGCTCATTCAGTCCAATTAAATCATCGCCAAAAAATGTGAAATTGTAATGGACCCATATTTTTAAAAAGTGGATGAACCAGACCACAAAAAGGTACAGGTCTAAACCCTGCTAGAAACTTAACCTATCATTTGGTAAGCAAAGGCAACATTTGTGCTACTCAGTAACCAAATCTCGATTGGCTGAGTTTGAGAATGTGGTGACCGACTCAAAGACGGTTGCTGACTATGCGACATTGACTGTGTGTCGTACTGCACATCCTGGTTATGATCCACTGTCCTGCATTTCTTCTGAGCCCCCTGTTCTTCACTTTGACTCATAATTTTTCTGTTTCCATTAATCATTGTGAATCACCCTCATTTTAAAAATGTAAGGCTGTTCCAGTCTTGCTTCCTTGGTAATGACTGAACTGGTTCAAATCAATTTGAAGCCCTGGTGTATTGTGAACTCTCCCTTTGTTACTAGAATGATGAGCTTCAATATATTAGCTGAGCAGTACTCTGTATTTCATTTGGAGTAATAGTGTGGTTCTGTCTACTTTCTTAAGTGACTCATATCGCTCCAATCATTACATACATGACTAACATATTGCATAATTAAGTCTTGTTCTTGATATCTGAGTCTCTGTCATAAGGTTTATGAATCTACAGTATATAGGTGGCCATCAGAAAATGTAAAGAAAAAAAAAAGGCCAGCGAACAATTTCTTCATTTATAGTTTTACAAGTGTCCTCAACATATTGACTTTAGCTCATTGAAACTCATTTGATATTCTGGACTTCCAGAACTTTAAGAGAATATATTTAAATTGCCTTATGCCATTCAATTGATGGCAATGCCTTATGGTAATAATATGGAATTAATACAGGTACCTAGTTGTATCAAACAGGGTGTTCATTGAAAGCCGTGCAGTTAGAATTCACCCAGACATGTCAGAGGGAAGGGTGGGTGGTCTTCTTCCAAGGAATCCCAAATTGAAAAGCCCATGGCGCACGGTTCTACTCTGGCACACGTGAGATTATTATGGCTTGAAATCAACTTGGAGACAACTGGGTGTTCCTGTAGGAGTACCTATATACAGGACTATAAGCTGACCCGAATACCAGCCGAGGCACCTAAGTTTACCACAAAAACTGCATTAGAAATATGCTGGAAAATTCGGCTTAAACACAAGTATATACAGTGCTTACAGAATTCTACAACCATCCTTATGGTCTGAGTTCAGTACATTTTATTACTAACCAAAGAACTCTCATGTCTCTTCTTGAATGTATTTTTTATAATTAGGGTACAACTGCTATATAATAGAAGTGGCAAAACCACCATGCTAAATGGTCAGAATAATTCAGCTATCCTCTTGAGAGGGGTGGAGTTGGGATACTAGAAGTGATGAAAGGTGTGTATGTCCATTTGCAGAAGAGTCAGTGATCCTGAGTAATTTAAACTAAGCTTCTTTCATTTCGAACACTCACTAATAATAATATATCCAGTTTACTGATAATAATCAGTCCAGTTTTATCTTTAAAAAGGACAAACATAAAAGAAATAAGTACAATTTAAGCAGTAGCCCTTCCTTTCTATATGTTTTACTATTAAAGAAAGCTCAGCTGATGACTTGCAAAGAATGTCTTATAAAAGGCCAGGGAATATATGTGAAAATTTAAATTCTACCACAGACTACAGATGAAAAATTAGTTAATATGACCCTCCGCAGTGATCCAGTTCAGTTACTAGAGTTGGATCAAACGTTTCTTCTCCAGCTTTTGAAAATTACACATTTTGAGAAATTTTTGAAAATTGGGAAAAGGAAACTCCTTTTCTTTGCAGCATTACGTAGGCTTGATGTAAAAATAAACTAAGTGTGGAGGGAAATTGTGAACATTCTGAGAGAATCATCAGAAAATTATGGATCCCAAGGGATTTCCTACTACAATAAAATGGATACGTTCTTCTACCAAATATGTACTTGGTATACTTAATCAGAGACATGATACTTTGTATGCCAGAAACATCAATAGAGACAGAGATCAAAATCTCGGTGCTCCAAGAGCCCAGCTATTTTATATTACCTACTTGCAAACTCTATAAGAGACTCTGCAGTGAGGTGGAACCACCCA
>NW_022111373.1:130227370-130233910 GCF_000313985.2 Echinops telfairi
GAAGGGGTGGGTAGAAAGGTGGAATTGACCACAGGAATCTACATATAACCTCCTCTCTGGGGAATGGGCAACAGAAGGGTGGGTGAAGGGAGATGCCGGGCAGTGTAAGATAAGATATAATAATAATTTATAAATTATTAAGGGTTCATGAGGGACGGGGGAAGTGGGGAGGGAGGAGGACTGGGGAAAAAAGGAAAATGAGCTAATTCCAGGAACCCAAGAGGAAAGCTAATTTTGAGAATGATGAAGGCAACAAATGTATAAGTGTGCTTTACACAATTGATCTATGTATTGTGATGAATTGTATGAGCTCCAATAAAATGATTTAAAAAAAAGAAATATGCCAAAGAAAAAGAGCATATGGCATGTGTACCTAATAATTTACATATAGTTAATATCACATCCTGATAATTTACAAAGTATAAAATGAATACTTAGTTTAACCAATAGTTGATAAATGTAATTAATGTTGCAAACAATAGAGACATCTTTTCTTGACTATAATTACCTGGAGCAGCTATCTGCTCTGTTATAGTTGTCATCTTTGTTCTCCGATTGCAAGCCCTTTGTTTTAAATCTGCTTCACCCCGTAGAGCTGTGGTGATCAAAGATGCTTAGATAGATTACATAAAGGTGCCCGGTGATACTCAAAAATGATTTTCATGTTAATATATGACCACATATCTACCTGGATGAAAATAGTATCTTAATAAAGCTCCCACAGAAACTACTCACTGGAGACAGATAGTCTTTTATTGAATTAACATATAAATAAAGTGAGGCAAACCTTTGAAAACTGTAGTCTTCGTGAGTTGTTGTGGGTGCTTTCAAGTCAGCACTGACTCGTTGCAACCTTACCTTCCATAGAAAGAATCACGGCCGCATGCTGTGCTGTCCTCACAGCGTTTTGTAAAGTTGTAGCCTATTTTCTGGAGTGCAATAAATAACTATTATTTTCCTTTGATCTGTCTTACACATTTATCCCTGATACCTAGCACCACTTAGATGCACTTATTTTGCACAGAAACTTTAGAAATAACTTGGAACTTGAAGCTATTAGTTATTTTGCTCATAGATAGACTAGGCAGAAATTTCATTCATCTGAATCCAATACCCATTGTTATTATAAATGATGATAACTTATCATAATTATTATTAGGCAATAATTATAATTTATTGAGCTCATGCTGTATGCCCAACACTCCAAGCAACGTGCATCTTCATTTAAGTTATACAGTGGATCATTGGCTACATCGACGTATTACGTAAATAGTACTCCAGAGGTAAAGCAACTTTCTGAATAGGACACATCTGGTGAGCTGGCATGTTTGTGGTTTAAAACCCTTGTCCCTCTTAAAAGGAGCTGTAGGGGTGCAGTCAAGTGAGCATTGGATTGCTACCTGGAATGCTGGCAGTTCAAACTCACCAGCCATTGCTGAGGAAGAAATGAGGCTAATCGCTCATGTTCAGATTTAGAGTCTAAAAGACCTGCATGATCACCATGAACTGGACTCACTCTAAGGCAGTGGGTGTGTTGTTTTCTCTCTCTGGAAGAACCTCATTTAGAGCCAGGTGATTGTGCATCCTTCCCCAAGATCTTAATTTAGTTAATTTTACATCATCAGACCAAGAATATTGTCAGTGCCTACACCTACCAGGCACTTCAATAGACTCTTACATAGAGTGATAGACCAATCATAGGATTAAGGAATGGAGCTAACGACTGAGGTCTTTTGACAGGATGCTCACCAGTACAAAAATATTTTTGTGATTTGTGGTTGTGGGTAGAAGAGTTCTTACATGAGTTAAAGTGGAGACTGAACATTCACCAGGTTGACAGGAAGTGAGAGAGCATTTCTATCTGAATATAGAACCTAAACAAAATGATTCAGACACAGCAGAGTCTTGGCTATGAGAGAATAAAGGTCGTTTCCTTTGAATGGGAGACAGGAAAGGGGAAAAGAATGCATAAGAAGGAGTGTTAATGAGAGGACGGCCCTCTATCTAGAAAGCAAACAATATCACTATACCATATAAACATGTCAATAAAGATAACTCAGAATCCCAGAGCATACACCTTGGCAAAAGGTGGGAAAAGATGCTAATAAAGGTGAAAAGACAGCCTGAATTAAACAGTAGCTGCACATCTTTACAAAGTGTACAGGAGGCGATGATTACTGGACCTAGAGAGGCACTACTCGGTTATAGTTTTACCTGTAGCATGTGGGTTTGAACCAAAAGTCAGTGTGCTTCAAATCTACCGGCCACTCAGCCAAAGGGAGATGTGACACTGGGGATATTATAGGGGGGGTTTACTCCATTCCATAGGATTGCTATGAGTTGGAATTGAATGGACAGATTTTCAGAGCTTTGCTTCAGGCTTGATCTAGCCAATATGGCAATTCACCGCCATCCTGTGCCCTATCCTCTCATTGTGATTCTTCCTAACCCTTGACAGATGGGGGTATATGTGTGTATACAGTATATATTTATATATATATAATGCACTCTTCTGGAAGTACACAGTGCTTGGTACTTTCAAGTTTCTTTGACAACACCATGAATTGAATGCAAGGATTCTTCTTAAATCCTCTTTATTCAGGGTCCAGTGTCATCATTTGCATCTATACCGGCACCTCCACCTCCACATAGATACTCACACACATACACGTATTTGATGAGCACAGCAAGCTCATCTTGCCATGAGCTAGAGCAGTGGTTCTCAACCTGTGGGTCAAGACCCCTTTGGGGGTCGAACGACCCTTTCACAGATGTGGTCCTATTCATGACTGTAGCAAAATTACAGTTATGAAGTAGCAATGAAAATAATTTTATGGATGGGAAGTCACCACCACATGAAGAACTGTATGAAAGGGTCATGGCATCCAGAAGGTTGAGAACTACTGTGTTAGAGAATCGCATATGCAGCAGTGAGGCCTGAGTGCTGGGCTGTAGCTGCATTATCAACATCATCAAGAACTGGAGCCAGTTACCACTGAATAGATTCTGACTTATTGCATCTTCATCAGTATCCCCGGATAATGGTTCCCTGAGGTTCTCAGTGCTGATTTTCTGGAAGAGGACCACCAAGCATCATCTTGAGAAGTACCTCTGGGTGGACTAGAGCCAGGGACTTTCAAGTGAGCAGCAAAGCACAGTAACCATTGTTTAATTAGTGGACTCCATTATCCAAATACAAAATAACATGAAGAAATACCAGGAGAAGCGATCCATTAATTTAAACATGTTCTATTTGAACAACAAGATGGATGAGATGGATATTTACAGATAGAAGGATATATATCTCAGGAGTCAAAGGTGGGTGGACATTCCTAATTTTTTCACTATTTAAAATATCTATTTGTGTGTGTGTGTATTAGAGACATTTTCCAGACTCTAATTAAAAATGAATCAAATTTTAAAAATTTGAATGAACTTGTTTGCACCATAGGGAGAATTTTAGAAATCTTTCTCTCACTTGGATATTTGAATATTTATAAATGATCTCGGCAATGCGACTTCGGCTCTTGTAATGTTGTTGATGGCTTACAGGAGACAATTTTAAATTGAAGTCAAGATTCCCTTCCCTTAGCACCACTTGCAGGATGTGACATCCCTTCTGTCAAGCTATTTCCTTTATTGCTCAATTTATACAAAACTGACAAGGTGTCCCAATTGCCTGGTTAAGATATTCTTGTTTCATATTTGATGGGAAAGTGATTATGGTGTAAGGGACTTTCTACACGCACTCTTGTCGGCTTTTAGCTGTTACTTATGTCCTCAGTAAGGTTGTAATTGATGCCCAAGGGTAACTTGTGCATTTAAACGAAAACAGCTAATGGTGGCTCACATCATATCATCTATAAATATGGGGGAAAAACACAAGAAGGTTTATATCCTCACATCCATGTCTCTGATTGTATTTGAATATTCCTTGCCATCATCAGACTGCTCCACCTCTAATTTAGTTTGGTTATGCTTTTTTTGATTTCACATTTTAATAGCTAATATAATCTCATTTGCATCCAAAATATAATAGACATCAATGACCTTGAAGTTCGAGCTCAGAGTACATAACACGAGAGGGATCTCCAAATAATAGAGAAGATATAGTTCAGAAACACACAGGTTAGACATTGTCTACTTGTTCATGTAAGGTAATGAAATCCAACACAAGAAGAATTCATGCAAAACATTTTTCTACTCTTTTATATCTCTCCAAGCAGACAAAGATATTTACAATGACTGTTACCTGTACCAGAGTGACTAGGTAGTGTTTAGCATGGCTATTTCTGCCCACAATTATTCATCAATGTAGGAATTTACTTTCAGAGGTAGACAGACTCATTTTTCTGGAGAGGAGGGGATTGAGGTTTAATCCTCCTATCTTGTGATAATCAGTTTGTTGAGGAGCTGTGTTAGACAGGGTTCTATAGAGAGACAAAACCAGATTGCTAGTAATTATATATATGTAGATGAAAGATAGATGAATATATAACACAAGAAATGAACTGTTAAATTATATGCAGATAGATAGATATATAATACAAGAAATAAACAGTTAAATTATAAGCAATACAAATGGCTCAGTGCAACTCACTCCCGTGAGAGAGAGTTTTGAGACACTGGCAGTCCTTTGAGTCTTGAGGGCCACCACGATGTCCTCTGTGGAGAGAGCTCGGCTATCCCAGCACAGGCAGCAAAACAGCAAGGCAGGTCACAAACTGTCAGCCAGGTCACCAACTGTCAGTCCCCAGCTCAAGAAATGAAAATTTCAATCGTGTGGTCTTAAAGGGACCTCAACTTACAGCGACGCAGTCCACAGGCTAGGCATCCCAAAGGTAGTGTAACCTCTAAATGAGGCACAGAACAAGCAAGGCAGCCACACATTGGTCTGATGATCAAAGAGCGAGAGACAAGAAAGGCGAGGCTCACTGAACCATTTATCTCTCTGCCCTTTGATTAATCCCCACTTGTGTTTATCAGCTAGGCTGGCACAATAAACTATCTCAGGAGCCCACTATGCCACCCGGGCTCCTTCATAATTATCATAACCAAAACTAAATTCACTGCCACCTAGTTATTTTGACAGCTCTACAGGACAGGGTAGGACTGTAACTCTTTCTGGGATTAGAATGACTTATCTTTCTTCCTTGGAAGGCTGATGGTTTGTGATTGCTAACCACTGTGTCACCAGAGCTCCACATAATTAGCCTACACCCCTATACATTTACGAAGAATTCCATTTTGTGTATGAAGTCATAAATCCACATAGTTTTGGTCCTTGCTGTAAGTTTCCCTCCAGTCAACTCCAACTTATGGTTATCTTATATCATATATATATAAACATAATGTTGCTGGGTTTTGCATCACCTCCATGATCATTGGTCTGCTTTATTCCATGGTTGTTGCTACTGGGGGATGCCAGCCCATGGAGAATTTCCCTAATTTTTGTTGATATTTTATCCAATATTACATCCCTTTTTATAGTGATAGGTCTTTCAGGATCACATGCCTAGACTAAGCCAGCCAGAGTTTCACCAACCAGACTCATAAGGAATTTTCAACTATTGTTCTTCTAAGACTGTTTTTTTCACTTTTTTTGGTAGTCCATTCTGGATGTACTTCTTTCCTGACAAAATAGTTGGTTCTGTCGGTGTGTTTCAAATGCACTGGTTCATCTTTAGTCTTCGTTATTCAATATCCAACTTCCACGTAAATATGAAGTCATTGGAAATACCATGACTTATATTAGGCCCCTTAATCCTCAAAGTAACATCCTTGCTTTTCAAACTCTCAAAAGATCTCATTCAGTAGATTTACAGAATGCAATGATTCATTTGAGCTCTTGATGGCTTGTTTCCATAACTGTTCACAGTGGATGCAATCAATATGAATTATTTGATAATTTCTCCTTTTTCTCCATTTATCATGATGTTATCTATTGGTCGAGTTTTGAAGATTTGGGTTTCTTTACATTGTTTTACTTCATACTAAAGGTATAATCCTTGATCTTCATCAGCAAGTGTTTTAGCCTTCAAACTCCATAGTGCTGCATTAAAATACTTTTCTTGTTGAATTAACTTTTTCCCCCTCAAATATCTCTGTGCATGTATGTGCATGCTTTCTCCTATTTTGCTACACATTATCCAGTTTTGTATATATTTTGTTTAGCTTTTCTTGTATTCATTTTTATTTTCTTGATTCTATAAATTAAATGAAAAATTAATAAAGGTTTTTTTTAGGAAACTAAAAATGTTGGTTTTTTTCATCATTTTATTGGGAGCTCATACAGCTCTTATCACAATCCATACACATCCATCCATTGTGTCAATAACATTTGTACATTTGTTGCCATCATCATTCTTAAATCATTTGCTTTCTGCTTGAGCCTTGGTATCAGCTCCTCATTTTCCCCTCCCTCCGAGATCCCCACTCTTTCATGAACTCTTGATAATTTTTAAATTATTATTATTTTGTCATATCTTACCCACTCCCTTCACCCACTTTTCTGTTGTCCATCCACCAGGGAGGAGGTTA
>NW_022111373.1:130235908-130237308 GCF_000313985.2 Echinops telfairi
TTTCATTGAAGTTATTTGCAATCAAATCTCAACTATAACTTGTGAAGAATTAGAGAAAATATTGATAAAGTCAAGAATGTTGTTTGTTTTCTATTTAAGCTGTGTACAGCAGGACAACACTAGACCTATTTAAGGAATGAATTCACCTTATAAACGACTATTTTGTTTCCTGCAGAAAGACATTATGGTACTTAATACAAGAATATATATATAAGTGATTGCCTTAAGCACCTGAGAAATGTTTCTAAACATCACCCAACTTTATGATGACATATTATGTAGTGAAAATTAATTTTACTACAGAATGTTAACTAATACATGGTTCCAAAATTGCTGTGCTCCATGTTTTTCAAATGAGAACTAGACAAAGGCAGGGTGGAAAGTGAGTTCACTGAAATTGCCAGTTCCAGTGACTTGGTAGGGAATTATCAGAGTGGTTCATGGTTTTGACCTTTCAAAGTATGGATCGGAGTGAAAATTTAATTGGGAACCACAAATGGAAGAAGCATTTACTATCTTTTGCTAATATTAGTCTACCATTTAAAATTCTAGAGGAGTCACTGCATAAATACAATGCTGACTTAATAAATGTTGTTGTCATAGCTGTAGCTATTACATAGCCCAAGTGTTTACCACAGACCAATGGCCCCTGTGGCTTCTAGCTGTCCACACCATTAATCCAACCATGTGTGCCTTTTAGACAGACTACTTCTGTGTGCAGTTGCTTCCTATTCATCAAAATTCTATATTGTTCTCACCTTTTAAAAATCTCTGACTACTGTTCTAACTTATAAAAAATGAATCTCATCTACTTTATTTCAAATGGATGCGTAGATAAATGTATATAAGAATGTGAAACAAGCATGACATAATATGAAGGGGAAAAAGTCCTCTCCTTAAAACACAAAGGCAGCCTGACTACATAAGTAAAACACAATGACTACTTTATCTGCCTCAGGACTTGAAGAGTGAGCTAGAGGGAACTGAGTCACAGTGGATAGTCATAGCCATTTAAATGTGGCAGAAGCATGGGAAAGGACCCCTCTCAGCCAATACAGCATGGAGGTCAAAGAGATCCCCTTACTTGTTCAGGTTCACAGAGAGAAATAGCTGCAAACTTGACAAAATTCTCAAGTTTCCAAACCCTTTTGCAAGAGCTTTTGGCATGTTGCTTCTTACATAATTATTTAAATGACAATAGTCTACCTTCCTTGAGGACAGCATGGCATTATTGTCCAGCATCTTCTGTCCATAGGTGGTCTCCACTAAAATTCAAAGTCTCATCTTCTTTCTCTTACTTAATAAGTCCTCCATGCCCCTCCATCCCATCTAAACTCTGGTCCCCGTGGTTGCAACATGAGGAAAAGTAGCATTGGAACTTACTTCCAGTATTTTGCAGC
>NW_022111373.1:130239449-130240210 GCF_000313985.2 Echinops telfairi
CAAAACAAACACAACAGCTTTTAGTGTTAAGAATGAAAGATTTCTCCTTCATGACTAAGGTGACCTATGGCTAAGGTGACATACAATCCATTGTGTTTGCAATAGACTCCTATGCATGTGAAAAGTGGAGGCGGGGAGATAATGACTGAAGAAGAATTGATGTCATTTAACTCTTGTGTTGGTGAAGAATATAGAATGTACTACGGAGTGCTAGGGCACAGACGGAATCTTTATCAGAAGCAATGCAGACAGAATGCCACTTAGAAAATAAAATGGCAAGACTTTGTCTCAGACACTTTGAACATCATATTAGGAGGGCTCAGTCCTGTGGGAAGAACAGGAGGGAACACGCTGAGGGAAATAGAGTGTCAACAAAAAGGGAAGGCCCCTTAAGGAGGTGGGTTCATGTGGTGAATCCAACCATCGTCTTCTTCAGGCACACTTAGAGTTTAGAGTTTAGATATGTTGAACTTCAGGTCCCAGTCAGTTGAAAGTGACGCAACTGCATCTAGTAAATGCAAAAGTTAAATTTGAAAATATGTAGAGAGGAGAGATTAATGTGTTCAAAAGGAGACCACGTGGCACAGTGGTTAGGTTCTTGACTGCCAGCTGAGCGGCCCTTGGTCTGAATGCAAGAACCTCTCCGTAGAAGATAGATGGTGCCCTGCTTCAGCGAAAGAAGCTGCCACCTTGGAAACTCTTTGGATGCTCAGGCACTTCTGCTCTGTCCTTAGGGACTCACTTGGAACTAGAATCTCCCT
>NW_022111373.1:130242640-130246468 GCF_000313985.2 Echinops telfairi
GGATGTTTTGCTGTTACAAAATAGTGTGTTCATTATAAATATAAAAATGATGGTATTTTTTATGAGGATGATAGAATTAACATGTAGTCCTTCTACTGTTTCCCTATTTCTTAATAACTTAGAGAACCAGTGCTATCTTGATGGGGTCTGGCCTCTAGCCCCTGTGGAAACACATGCATATAGATCCAGATTGCCATTTAGAAATGCCATCCAGATACCTAGTTTACTACTGCTAAAAGGACATAAATACCTGTAAATTAAGTATAACACAAATTTGTTCAAACTAATGCCACTGTTTGTAGTAGTTAAGTTAAAGGTCATTGCCAAGAAGATACTTTAAGAAATATATTTGTACGTGTGCACATCATCATTTGGTGATTTAGTTTCTATAAACTAGATGACTGGTAATGCAGAGACAAAATGGGCGTGGATTTTTCATTTCAGTGTGTCCTGAAAGTTTGTTTTTTAAACATAGTAGTGATTCACGGTATCCTTGTGTACTAGAGGAAGTGTTTTTAAAGCTTTAATCAGTCTCATACTTGGAATGAGGAGCAGGGTGGTATCCACATGTGTTATCTTGGAAAGTAATGAATGGATGTCTATGACTACGTATTCTAGGGTTTAGTAAGTTTTCAGTTCCTTGGTTCCTTTCTTCTGCTATGATGCTTGCCCGTCCTCTTCTGTCTGCTAGATGACATGAGTGTCTTAACTTTAGGCCACTGCTTTTCATTCTTTTGCCTATTTCTTCACTATCCCTGGGAACTAATCAATCCCCTCCTTAGAGTCCTCCACAACTGGCATTGTCATCTTGATTACTGGGGTATGAATTGACTCCAGAGCATCTTTTTACTTTTTTTTTTACTTTTTATTTTATTGGGGGTTCTTATAGCTCTTATCACAATCCATACATATATCCATGTGTCAAACATATCTGTACATATGTTGTCATCACTTTTTCAAAATTTTCTTCCTATTTTCTATTGAGTCCTTGGTATCAGCTCCTCATTTTTTCCTTCCCTCCCCCAGCTTTCCTCCCCCATGTCTCCTTGATAATTTCTAAAATTCTTCTTCTTTTTTTAATAAATCTTACACTGACTGCTGTCTCCCTTCATCCACTTTTCTGCTGCCCATCCCCCTATGAAGGCTCCATCATCGATTATTGTGATCAGTTCCCCATTACTAACCCCCCTCCCCACTTTTCCTTCCCTTCCTAGTATCATTGCTCCCCTTATTGATCCTGAGGGGTTTATCTGTTCTGTATCATTTCTCCCCTTATTGATCCTGAGGGGTTTATCTGTTCTGAATTCCCTGTGTTGTGAGCTCTTTTCTGTATCATGATACATGTTCTGGTCTAGCCAAACTTATAAGATAGAATTGGGGTCATGATAGTGGGGAGGGAGGGGAAGTTTAAAAGAACTAGAGGAAAGTTGCATGTTCTGTCAGTGCTATACTGCACCGACTGGCTCATCTCTTCCTTGTGGCCCTTTTCACACGGGCTGTCCAATTAAGTGCTGATGGGCTTTGGGCCTTTACCCTCCCCCTCATTCTCAGTGATATGATTTTTTATTTGTTTTGTTCTGGGTCATTGATGCCTGATACCTGATCCCATGGACACAACATGATCACACAGGCTAGTGTGCTTCTTCCATGTGAGATTTGTTGCTTCTCAGCTAGACGGCAGCTTATTTATCTTCAAGCCTTTAAGACCCCAGATGCTATATCTTTTGATAGTAGGCACCATCAGCTTTCTTTACCACATTTGCTTATGCTCCCATTTTGTCTTCAGCCATCATGTCAGGTCAACATCCCAGAGTTCATTGTTAGTAGAACAACGTGTTCTTGCATTGAGGGAGAACGTGAGTGGAGCCCAATGTCCATCAGGCTATAACTCTGTTTCCTGGAATTCAAAGAGGAGAATCTGACCATGTGTCTGAATGCTAAAACAAAGCATTGGAAGCAGAATTAGAGTCTCTTCTCCATGTGGGCTGCTGTGCTGGTGCCTCTCTTTTGTTATTTTCTTGAGGCCAATAAGCTTCATTGGTTTCTCTTAGTCTCCACTGTGGGTTGAATGAAGCCTCAGTGCCTAGCATAGTGCCTCCTCCATTGTAATTCTTGTTCAGTCTTCAGATTCACTGTTTTTAAAAACAGATGTGCACATTACTTAATTTAATACCCAATGGATCATCAATGCACTTTTTTTAAATCACAGGGACAAGATGACAAATTAAAGGAAATACAAACCATTAAGTAGTAATTGTTTCAGTATCACTGAATTCAGAACACATATAAAGAAAGAGTGATTTTAGTCTAGAAGTGATACACCGCAATGTGAAATCTCGCACATTCCCTCAAACAAGTGTTCATAATAGAAGAGATACCTTAGTTAACCCTTATGGGATATTGTTGACCCACTATGGAATCTAAGAATGGAAAGAAAAAAAAAGAAATGTGAATTGCTTTTTGAAAATGCTGCTCCAGAGAAATTGTTCTTTCTATATGAGCAGATTTCTGCTATATTCATCATCCTTGACATTCTGGCTCACGTTTGCCTTATATTTCACAAAACATGGATATTACTCTGGTTCCTCACCTTGACCATTTAACATTGTTGCAGAAGATGAAACCTGACTTTGCTGTTCTTTAACCTTGTGCTTCAAGAATTTCATTTCAGACCCTTAGGTTGAGATAGCTGATACGCTCTCAGGTAAAGAATGGGCCATCTACTTTAGGTGCTCCCAAGATGGATTGCTTGTCTCAGATGATATATATTTTTTCAAGCCAATTGAGTGTCTGATTAATTGAAGAGAGAAAATTATTGCAAAAATTGCTAGCATACCATTTATTCTTACTATGACGGGCCTTTGTGAGAAGTATGGTTTTGATTTACTTTCCACCTGCCTTGTTCTAGACAGAACCTTACATGCAAAATATTTTGATTCTGCAGAAATTGGGAGCAGTAGCTGTGATGAAATTCAATCAGAAATCTAAGACTAAGAGAAATAGGCAGATATGATAATGTATGATAAATCAAACTAAGTATGTTTTTTCTACTTTGTACAGTATTAACACAAAATGGAACCAATTATGCCCTTTAGAAATATAATTAAACTATATTATTTGAAAGAACCTACATGTGTTTAAGACACCAGGATGAAAATCTCAAAGACCAGGTTATGTCTTAAAATTCAGGTTTGTTTACAGGATTTATTTAATTCTCTATAATAAATGATAAATCCCTTATTCAATAGTGGTATAGTGGACACTACCTAGATATTCTGCAAAGTGCTAGGCAGTTTAAATGTTTGTTCTCAGGAAACCCTGAGATAAGATCTATCTTTACACTTCCACTTGAGGAAAGAAGGCTTAGTGGATCTGTGCCAAATCCACCCTGCATAAGTGGATTATTTATTAAGAATCCTGGAGCTAAAATGTTGAGGATATATAAATCTCAGCTCCCTACAACATTTCTACTCACGTGCAGGACATTCTGAGACTAAGCAGAGAATAAAGTATAAATACACACAGTTAATGACTCTTAGTTTATTTCACCAGGCTTAGAAGTTGGAGGGGTCATTAGTACATCTTTAATTTGGATCCCAGATATATCATCAGGAAATAGAGTTTATTTTTCCCCCTTCTAAAGAGAGACATACTCGGTATAGTATGCGCACATTTTCCCCATCATTAATCATGTGGAAACCTACATATTCACTTATAAAATGCCATCTACTTCCTCACCCATTTCAAGTGAGAACCGAGTGTGGAAGGATGACCCTGGACACCAAATGAGTGCAGGTGGCACAGCACTAAGCGCAGGGTGACTAACAT
>NW_022111373.1:130247192-130249390 GCF_000313985.2 Echinops telfairi
CACCTTTTTGAGGAGATCACTGAAGATAAGTGTGCTACAGCAAAGTGTGGTGAAGAAAGCAGATGGTTCCCAGCTATCAATTGAAATAGTGTCTGTGTTACTAAAGGCTTGTATTCAAACAAGTGAGACATGAACTAAGTCCACGTGGAAGAAGCACAGCAGCCTGTATGATCCAAAAGTGACTATAACAAAATCCAAAAATGAAGAAGGGAAAAGCATCAGAGCTTACATCATGAACCCCCAATTTGTACAATGCTAGGGCGGACAGTGGGAGCCCCACATCTCTCGGCAGAGTACTTAGTGGGACGAGTCGGATTAAGCTTCTGGCAGATCCTCTCTGACCATAGTAGAGAGACAGGAACAGCTATCAAACAAAGATTATTGTAAACTCAATTATAGTGTATGGAAATTTGGTATGATATGATACCTGGTCCGTTGACTTTCCTCTGGACCCAACCTGAATTTTCTGTAGGTTTAAATATTTTTCACTTGTTCCATGACTGGAGTTTTTTCCTCTGGATTATTTTAATATTACTGGTGATTTTTTCTTTCTTAATCTTTAATTTTATCTTTAACTTATTATTATTATTTTCTTCTTTCTCCTTTATTTTGTTTTAGTGTTTTATTGTTTCTGTTTGGTTTCCCAGTTTATGAAACACGGAGTGGATGCGTAGAGACAACACCTGAGGCAATTCTTTATCAGGGATGAGTGGCGAGAGTGAGAGCGATTGGGGAGCAAATAAGGAAGGCAGGAGCGGGAGTTCTAGAACTGATTGTGATTATGTCTATACAACTCTTTTTAAAAGCCTCTTTAAAATGGAAGTGTATGATATGTAAATTCTATATCAATGAAACTGTTTTCGTTTTAAGCCAACCAAACAACTCCTCCACAGGAGAAAAATGTGGCAGTCTTTTGTGAAATTTAAGAAATACAGAATGCAAACCTACTACCATGGGTTTACCCTGACTTGTATAAGCCCTCTATAGAATGTCTGAGGCTGTGTATCTTTGAAAGATCAGACGGCCTCACCAATAATGTGGCTTTCTACTCCAGTAAATATTTACCCCCTCAGAAATGAACAGGGGCAAGGGTTACACTGTCTTACATGGTCCCTACGTTTCACAATTGAGGACATTGAGTTTGTTTTGCTTAGTTTGTTTCTTCTTTTGATACATTTCATTTAAATGTATTTCCAGTTTGCCAAAATGTCTGCAGATGATGAAGACATGTCATATTTTAAATAAATATATATTATATATACTTATCTATAATTCTGTGTATAGCACATTATATCCATATCCATGATTCTGTCTGCCAACTACTTTGAGTACCATAAATTTGCTGACATGGAAGTGAATATTTTTCCCCTGTAAACAGTGTTGTTTATAAATCCTAGTATCTTAGTGTTGCTATAACAGAAATTCCATGAGTGGGTGGCTTTACAAGAAGGAATTTAGTTTCTCCATGTGTAGGAGGCTAGATTCTGCATTAGTACTTCACTTTCGGGTCCGGGCTTCTCTTTGTAGCCCCTGATCCTGAGCTGCTAAGGAATCTTCATGTGGCTCCCACCTGCCTGTCTCCATGTCTGTGTGCTTGTTCTAACCCTTGTTAGAAGCTCTCATTCTATCTCACAAGTGAATGATGTAAAACACATCCTACAGTAAAACAGGCCAATTAACAAAGCAAAATCCCACTTCCAAATGAAACTGCACCCAGATGAATGGAAGTTAGGGTTTATAACACATCTTTTGTGGGGCAGTAATTCGTTGAATATCTTTGAACATCTTTGGAGATGCACTGAAAAGGTCTTGTAAACCCATTCAAAGAGATATGAACCATACTTATGTCCTCTCGCTTCTCTTACTGTGTTTTCTTTCAATAATGCTCCTCCACCTTGATGATAAGGATTGGAAGGCTTACCAACATCCCGCAGTATGCAGAGGACAGGGCTTACTTGCTGAAAATAAGGGTGATTTAAGGCACTCTTAATGAAAAGCAAGGATTGCAGCCTTCAGTATGGATTACAACTCAAAGTAAAGAAAACCAAAGTCTTCATGACTGAACCAATAAGTAGCAGCATTATAAATGAAGCAAAGATTGACATCCAGGATTCCATCTTGCTTGAGTTTACCACCAATGCTCACGGAGGCAGCAGTCAAGATATCTAATGACACATTGGGTAAATCTGCCGCAATAG
>NW_022111373.1:130250388-130251837 GCF_000313985.2 Echinops telfairi
TTTGCAAAATCAACCGAGCTCAGATCCCTAATGTTAGCCCACCATTTCCATGGACACTTTTGCTTTGTATTCTTCCTTTAAATGAGAAGGAAGTAAGTTGGTGCGTTGCTGACTTCTATGTTAATCGGTTTTGTCTCTTGATGCCTGATTCTAAATAGCTCCATTGCTACTTAGGAATGTTGTACTGTTGCATCATTTTCCAATGAGTGGAGTCAATAAACAGACTTTCATCTTGCACCCATCTATGAATGTAATGAATTTCTCTCCAAATCACGGTGCTTGATATTCCATTAGACAACTATTAGAAGAAAATTCAGTCTTTGTGCAAAACTGTTTCTCTAAATGTTAATGTCCTGTTACCTTGGTGGGTTAGTCCCTGGTTTCCAGAATAAGGAAACTATTTCTATCTAGTCTCCACTTTACTTCATTACTTAATCAAAGTATGTTTCAGTCAAGAAGGGCCTTAACTGAAGGAGAGTAGCAACCAGGTCACCATAAAAGAAAGCCATTGGCACTGCTACCTACCCTAGATACACCTACCATCCAGATAGAAACATTCAATGATGCCACATTTCTCATAAATAAGCTAGTATCTCAAGCCTGTGCCAGGAGAAGAGGTTGCAGAATGTTCTCTGACCTGTCACCTGTGTGGTATGTGATAGCAGAGATTAGTTTTGACAACGAAACACTGATCTCGTCCTAGGCAAGAGCCATCAGCTGTGATAAAGCTGCTGCACAAGGCTTTACATTTACATTTAAGCAACAGGTTCTAGGGCAGTGATTCTCAACCTTCCTAAGGCTGTGACCCGTGAAGACAGTTCCTCATGTTGTGAGGATCCCCCACCATAAAATTGTTTTCTTACCTTAAGCACTTAAAAGCGTACCTGATACATCATAATTGATAAGGAAATATGTATTGTTTTTTATATGTTTGATGTATACTTGTATCTCACTGGGAATGATTCTTTCAGTTCTTTCAAATCTATGGTAACTTCTCTCATATCAGGCATGGGTTGTTCATATATGCACATACCTTTAGAGCTCTTGACTGATATTTATGATAAATAAGATGTACCACAATATATAACATTAAGAAAGCCAATTTTTTTAGGTCAAAAATGTAACTTATGGCTTCTTTCAATGCTTTTTCTCTGTTTTCCCACATTCCCTACCTCTACTCATATTCACAAAAAAAATATTTAATGAGCTGTCTTTCCTTCTTCAACAGCCCTCCTCAGATTAGTTTCCTCAAATGTCCTAGGGGTCACAAGACAAGATACTTCCCAAGATGAAGGGGCAAATTAAAATCCTAGTAACAAGGCACAGTATGCTTTTTGAAATAATTTAGGTTAAAAACATGTTCATTTATCCCTATCTGCATGACCTCAATTATCTAGAAAACTGAATTTTATGTTCCAGCCTTAGTTTAAATTGCCTAGATAATCAATA
>NW_022111373.1:130253002-130259080 GCF_000313985.2 Echinops telfairi
GTGAAAATGATGTATTTAAGGTTTTCTGCTCAATCTATTTTTTTTACAATAACATCTGCCCACTTAAAACTTGATGATCTAAATCTAAAGTCTAAGAGAAAATCGTGCTAAGATTTCTGTCAGACTTTGTTGTCCAATAAATATTTGAATTGATTTCTCAATACATGTATACAGGACACAGTGAATAAAGTGCTTGACAATTCACTATTTAGTTTGATGGAAAGTCTTGTGAAATGAAATGATAAAAATATACAATACATTTGTTTTATCATGCCTTGTGTTTATAGAAAAGTCATGGAAATAGTCAATTAGGGTTCACATTACTTCTCTCGTGTTCTTAACACAGTTTTTGGCACACTATTGAGCATAGTATTGTAACTACTGTGTATACTAGTATATAAGCAGAGTTTTTCAGCACATTCTTTATGCAGTTTTTGTGGTAAAATTAGATGCCTCGGCTGATATTCGGACTAGCTTACACTCGAGTATATACGGTAAGTCTCTTACAAATAATGCTAATAAGGGAACTAATATTTGCCCTTTAGTCATTAGTCAAATTAATGAAACTATTTGTCATTATAGCATTAGCCAAAAACAAGGCTCCAGGAATTGATGGAATACCAATTAAAATGGTTCAAAAAGCTGATGAAGTATTGGAAGCACTCACTCATATATTCCAAGAAATTTAGAAGTCAGCCACTTGACAAACTGACTACAGGAGATCCTATTTGTACCCAACCCAGAAAATGTTAACTCAATAGAATGTGCAAATTATAGACAATGTTTGTATAACATTCAAGTCAGATTTTTCTAAACATTATCCAACAAAAGCTGCAGCAAACAATGTCAAGGAGTTGCCAGATACTCAGGCTGGATTCAGAAGAAGAGGATGCACAAGGAGATATCATTGTTGACATCAAATGAACCTTGGCTAAAAACAGAAATATCGGAAACTGTTTGCTTGTGTTTTATTGACTGTGCAAAGACACGGAACATTCAAGTGTATCATAATAACCTATGAATATCTTGAGGAGAATGGGAATTTCAGCACACATTGTTGTGCTCATGTAGAACCTGTACATAAATCAAGAAGCAATTGTGTGAACAGAACAAGGGAAGACTGCATCCTTTCAAACAAAGAAAGGTGTGTGTCAGGGTTGTATCTTCTTAGCATACATTTTCAAACTGTATATTGAGTAAATAATTAGAGAAGCTTGATTATATGAAGAAGAATGCAACATCAGAATTGGAAGAAGACATTAACAACCTACAATACATAAAGGACACAACCTTGCTTGCTAAAAGTGAGGAGGAATTGAAACACTTGAAGATGGAGATCCAGGATTGCAGCATTAACTCTGGATTACAACTATGTCAAGAAGACTAAAATCCTAACAGTTGGACCAATAGGCAGCATCTTGATAGATGGAGAAAAAGATGAATTTGTGAAAGCTTTTGTCTTGCTTGGATCCACAATCAATGCTCATGAAAGTAGAAGACAAGAGCATTGCATTCAGCCAATCTGTACAAGGCCACTTTAGAGTATTGAAAAGCAAAGATGTTACTTTGAGGACAAAGGCGCATCTGACCAAAGCTATGATGTTGTCTATCATCACATAAGCATATGAAAGTTGAATAAGAACAATTGCTGCATCTGAATATGGTGCTAGAGAAGAAGATTGGGAGTATCATGTACTGCCAAAAGAACAGAAAAAAATCTACCTTGAAAGAAGTATATCCAAAATGCTCCTTCAAAGACATCAAAGAACAAAAAATCATATCAGTGGGTACCCACCTTCGTGATATGATCAGCAAAGACAAATGTGTGCATAAGCAAATCTGGTGAAGAAATCTGATGGTGCCCAGCTTTAAAAAGATATAGCATCTGGGGTGTTAAAAGCTTGAAGATAAACAATCGACCATCTCGCTCAGAAGCAACAAAGCCCACATTTAAGAAGCACACCAGTCTGTGTGACCACGAGGTGTCGAAGGGATCAGGTATCAGGCATCAAAGAAGAAAAAATCATATCATTGTAAATGAGGGTGATTTCAGAGTGGAGACCCAAAGCCCATTGGTAGGCAACTAGACACCCCCTTACAGAAGGGTCGTGGGGAGGAGATGAGCCAGTCAGGGTGCAGGGTAGCAACGATGAAACATACAACTTTCCTCTAGTTCTTAATTGCTTTCCTTCCTCCCCCCACTATCATGATCCCAGTTCTACCTTACAAATCTGACTACACCAAAGGATGTGCACTGATACAGATAGGAACTGGAAACACAGGAAATCCAAGACAGATGACCCCTTCAGGACCAGTGGTGAGAATAGCAATACCTGGAGGATGGAGGGAAGGTTGGGTAGATAGGGGGAACTGATTACAAGGATCTACATATAACCTCTTCCCTGGGGGTTGGAACAACAGAAAAGTGGGTGATGGGAGATGTTGGACATTGTAAGATATGACAAAATAATAATTTATAAATTATCAAGGGTTCATGAAGAGTGAATTGTTGAGGGAGGTGGAAAAAGAGGAGCTGATATTAAGGGCTCAAGTAGAAAGCAAATGTTTTGAGAATGATTTTGGCAACAAATATACAAATGTGCTTGACACAAAGGATGTATGTATGGATTTTGATAAGAATTGTATGAGCTCCCAATAAAATGACTAAAAATAAAAAAAGATAGGATGGCAAAACTTCCTCTCATAGACTTAAGACATGTTATCAAGAAAGACAAGTCCCTGAAAAAGGGCATCGTGCGTGCAAAAGTAGAGGGACACTGAAGGAGAGTAAGATTCTTAGTAAGATGGATGGACACTGTGACTGGAACTATACGCTCAAACATAACAATTGTGATGATGGCCCAGACCGGGCAGGGTTTCCTCCTCCTGTTCATGCAGTTGCTGTCAGTTGAACTGACTTGATGGCGCCAACAACAGTAATATCATCATTAGTGGACGGGCTCTGTATTTATAACCATTGCTGTATACATTTAAATCCAACAAAATATATGCTTAAAGGTGAAGGTATTTGGCTTTGATAATAATTTGTGACTATATGTATGTGCATGCGATTTTAATTTTAGGATTTTAAACAATTTAAGTAGACAGATTAGACATTGAGCCGTTGCAGGCAAAGTTAGTGATTTGAATCCATCGGTGGCTCTGAGGGAGAAATACTAACTTGTCCACTCCTTTCGACAGCAAAATGAATTTTCCATTTTACTTTGCTCTCCATTGGTCCTAGGAATTGAAATTCACTGTATGGCAGTATGTTAAATGAATGCAAGGAAAATTATTCTCTTTAATAGATTGTTTTTTTGTTGCTTTATCTTTATCTATTGGTTTGAAATGGAAAGAAGATATATAAGAAGGTGCAATAAAGAAAGGAAAACTAGCTAAATTGTCTACCAACTCAGCCCATAAAAACCAGAGCAAAGCAACACATGGCCCTTACTTTATTAATTCAACGTAAGAAGTGCAGATTACAAAATCTTTCTATCATTGAAACATTTTCTTCCTAGGGTAGTAATAGTCCTGAAAAATGGTGAGTGTCTGATGATCAAAGAAAATAATACAATCTATTATTATAGCATCATGAGGGTTAATTTATGATAAAAATTACATACATGCCCAGAGTGCACATTATTTGCTTTCTCATCACATCAAAGGGATTATATTGACCATTATTTCCATTTATAGCATCAGGGGGTTACATGAAGTTAGATAATTTAAAATATATTTTAAATATTCATAAAATCCAAGAAAATGTGGATTTGAATCGACTAGTTATTGGTGAAAAATATACATCCTCTATTTGTAAAATTCTAGGAGATCTGTTGGCATAGTGAGTTACAAGTCGGGCTACGAATCACAATATTAGTAACCATGACCCCCAGACTTGCTGTGAGTCTCAATAGACTTGACATCCGTGAGTTTGGTTTTGCTCGAGGACTTGTAAAATTCAGTCTTTAAAACTTGTGGTAAAGCATGATCTCAGGGCAAGATTTTTTTCCAGGAATAGATGCTCAGAATATGTACTGTTTTTTATAAAACTAGAGGAGGAAGAATATTTTTTAAAGACAAGACCAATATACATTCATGTGAAAATATAACCTATGTTAGTCTGAGTAGACTAGAGAAACAAATTCATAGACACGCATATGTGTATAAGTGAGAATTTTATATAAAGGATAATTGTACATTAATAAAAAGCATCCTAACCCAGTCTAGTCCAAGCCCCATAACTCTGATATTATCCTATATGTTGGATACCAATCTATAAAGTCCTCTTCAGAATCATGAAACACATGCAATTATGCCGAGTGCAGAGCGATCACAAGCCAGTGGGTAGAAAGTCTTTGGATCCAGTGCTGGTGTAAGCATCTCAGCACTGGCAGGGGTGTCCATGTGGCTCTTCCAGTTCCCAGAGGTCTGGTTGTATCAGGGTAGGTCCATGCGGCTTCTCCAACTCCCAGGGCATAACGCCATGTATCTTATCAGTAGAGCATCATCTCAAGAAGTGAGCAGAGAGGGAGAGAAGTGTCTCTGGCCTGCAAGGAGGAAAAACAGGAATTCCCAGGATTCTCAGGAGGCCATACCCACACAGAGGGCTCATTGGCTATGACCCATTTCACAGACTAGACTCCACCCCTTCACTCTTACTCCTCTCAAGTCCCAAAATGACACCAGATTATGTAACTACCACAGTACCTTAACTATATCAAAATTAAAATATCAAAATATGAATTTTATTTAAAATATAATTTATTATTAAAAAGACCATAAATAATCCTAAGTCATTTAAACATGATTTTATCGTGAACTTTTTCTCTGATTTCACTGATTCAGGAAATATGAATCATTTTATTTCAGAATTTTGAATACACAGTAAAAATCCAAACACTGTTGGTATGAGATTTTTACTCATAACATAGTCTAAGGCATCCATACACCTCATTAGTCCACTCAATAAATAAAATTTATTTATTTTATTAATTATTTATATTATTTTCAGTCCTCTGAAAATAAAATTATTACAAATTTAATGGTATAGGGTTGATACTGGAACCCGAAGAGGTGCTACTACACAGTTCCCAAGTTTTTGTGGATGTCTTGGAGGGGCAGAAACACAGACCACTAATTCAGACCCTGCATGATATTAATTTAAGGTATGTAATCTTAAGTATCCTATCCCTGCAATCTTAGAGCAGTGGTGCTATGGTGATTACAGTGGTGGCTTAAACCTACTACCTACTCCTCTTCAGGAGAGACAAATATGCAAGTCTGTTGCTGTGATGCTGTGTAGCCTTCGAAACCCTTCTTCTCTGCCCTATAGGGTCTCTACATTGGAATAAACTCAAAGGCAAAGGGATTTGTCCGTCTCAGAGACTCTGGGTCTCCTGAAGTCACAATGGGGTGACTTTCATTTCTGTCATCTGTCTTTTGAGCTTCGCTAAGTATTTACATTTTTGTATGCTATGTTTCATCTATGAACATAGTGTGTTCTCTGTGCTTACAGAACGATATGGTCTACATGCATAAGTTTAATCTTGCATGTTGCTACAACTTAGATTTTTTTCTTTCCTTTCTTTTTTTTTAATCATTTTATTAGGGGCTCATACAACTCTTATCACATCTTTCCTTTCTTTTCCTCCTAAATTTCACAATACTACTGCATTTAAGGTGTTGGACAATATGAACAGTTTCAGAAACAGATGTCTGGAGACATAATTAACTCTTATTTTTTCCCAATTATTTTCAATTGTTATTCAATGTACAATTTGCAAATGTTTTAAAAAAAAAAGAATTACTAGTGAGGGATCATAATACCAGCATGCAATTAATTAAAATGCAGTGACTTTCTTTTTCCTCAAACTCAAAATATCAGAACTCTGCATGTAACTCTAAAGGTAAATTCAATTTATTAAAAATATGAGGCAAAATATCTGTCCCCAGGAAAAATAAATACTAGTACCTTCAAAGAGAATAGCAAATAAATGATAAATATTTACAGAGCACTTGAAGTAAAGATATGTACTGTACTACAAACCATGGCACACTGGAAGTCAGAAGGACAGC
>NW_022111373.1:130260134-130280014 GCF_000313985.2 Echinops telfairi
GCTACCAGGGAATCCTTGAAATAAGAGCTAGTTATCTAATATTTTCCATTTTGAGAATTCCAGGATATTAACAAGTAAAATTGGACTCAGTGAAGAAGATATAAGAAGCTGTTTAGGAAGTCAAAGTACTTCACATTCCTATCTCTTTACACAGAGGACTTTAGAAGATACTTTGATTTAGATCGATAGTTACGTGGTACAGAAAGTAAAGCTTCTATAAAAGATATAAATATGCATACAGTTATTACTTTGCAGTCATTTTATTATCTTCTGAAACATGTAGAGCTGATCATGGCTTTATAATGTGAAGTAGCCTTCCAGGATACTCCTGATGATTAGGATTTATTGTTCAAATGAAAATGAAAATTGGTCTCAAGCTTGTGTTAGGCATTAATGTGATATAAACTTCAGCATTTTAAAACTATTTCCTTTGAATATATTTGTGCATTTTGACTTAGTACAAAATATTAATTATTCATGCAATACAGAGATGTATAATTGATCTCATAATATTCTTTGGGCAGAGCGTCATTTCAGATGAACGATGGAGACTGTTATATGGGGTTTCTCCTATCTTCAACTAACTGGCGGCCTTTTTTCCAATCTAATGCTAAGGAATTCAGTTATAAAAATATCATTTCTTTCTTCATGGCTAATTCCACATTTGTTTGAACATTGTATTAATGACTTTGATATACGTAATGTGAAATAATTCTATGTAAGAGATTTTGAAGACCACTTATTTATCAGGGATGCTCTCTTTGTATCTAGGAAGAAACAGAGTTGCTCTGAACCAGACTCGACTCAGTGGAAGTTAGTGGATGGTCAAGGGGGAAACTCTACTTGGTGTAAACAACCGGCTTAGAAACTTCTACATAAATAAAATGTACTTTAACATAAAGTTCTATAAATAAGCCTTAGAGTTAGAGGGAAACTGCTATGTACAGTTTTCAGTGGCTGTTTCTGTGTGTTTGTTTGTTTGTTTGTTTGTTTGTTTGTTTAACCACATGGCAAGCGTTTCTTCTAAGAGCCTCTTCTGGGACTCAAATTACCAACCTTTGGGGCAGCACTACAGTATGTTGGCACAACACCTGGCACTGCCTCCACAGGGGAACACTAATATTCTGGCCTAGACATTTTGAAAAATGTAAGAAACTGAGAAGAAAAAAACCATTACATGGAAAAATGTTGTGCTTTCAAAAAAAATTCATTTTAACCAAATAAGGATTTCTGACCTATACCTATAGTATACCTAGACCTAATAATGTCTAATATCAAGTTGTTGGTCTAACCACCTAAAAAATAATAAGTGTTCAGAACACTTAGAGCAGTTCAGACATTTCACTTAGTGGACAGGGCGCTTTTGGATTTAATGATAACTGTGGGCATTCAACCATTTCATGTTCAGTTTTTCTCTTCATTTCCCCAATGTCTTCTTAGTCATGTGAGCAGACAGGAAAAGTGTGTTCCTGCTACAACTGTCTTCACGTGTGACTCAGTGTGTGCCAGACGTTCAGGTTGAAAATATGGAAGTGAGGTTTTAACATGAAACATGGTAGAAAATATGCTATTCTCATGCATATTGAGAATGTTTATTTTCAATAAATATTCTCTGGACTGCCACTAAGTAGCTAACACTCTTCACAGAGATGGGACTGGAATGTTGACGCAAACAGAAATGTATTTCCCCTTTTCAAACTTCCACTGCATTTGTTAGAGATTGACAATACACAAGGAGGTATGTGAGGGCAACTTAGAACGAATTAATAGGTGCTAAGACAACAATGCCATGAGATCGGTCAACAAGTGGAGGGGGTGGAGCATTCAATGCAATTTGAATCCACTCAGAGATGTCTAAGAAGAAAGTGCAAGAGGCCTATCTATCTCCAAAACACAAGCCATTGAAAATCCCAAGGAGCAGTTCTACTCTGACACCCCTGGGATCGTCATGGGTTAAAATAAACTTGGAGGCAACCGATTTGTTTGTATTCTTGTTTGTTTTGGGGTGAGAGGCAGGCTGAAGCATTAGAGGGAGTTGCTGACCGAGGGGCACATACTACCATGTAGTTCAGAGCACTAGCTCAATGGCAGGGGCGTTGGTGCTGCATGGCAAATGAAGATGAAGCTGAAGTGGTGGTCTGTGAGACAGATAAGAGATTGTCTTCAGTCCTGAAGAGAACGAGAAACCATAGAACCATGTAGTATAATACACACATGTTTGCTTTATTCAAAGACAACTTGGGAACTAAGAAAGGAAAACAAAATAGGTGGTGGGGATGGGGATCAGATGATGTGCTTTTGTGACTTAAGGATCAAGGAGGAATTTGGAACAGAAAATGTACAATGATGTCAGCAAATAAAATACAATCCAGAACTGAGAGTATCAAAGAAAAAGTGCCAAACTCTAAGTAAGTCAGTGCTATAAAACTGGATACTAGGAATTGACAGAATTCCAATTGTGATATTTCAATAAACAGATGCAATGCTGGACATGCTCATTCATCTGTGCCAATAAATTTAAAATACCGTTTTACATGGTGCACTCAACTGTATAAATTATAATAAATTATTGGTAACCTTGCAAAAAATGAGAGTCCCAGACACTTAATTGTCCTCATATGAAACCTGTTCATGGACCATGAAAGAAGTGATCCTCTGAACATTAAAAGGGGATTCTGGATCTTTTAAACTCAGAAAAAGTGTACATCAGGTGTAATTTTACAACGCTTAACTCAAAATGTGTGCTGAGTAAAATAATCCCAGAGGCTGGGCTGCATGGAAAAGAAACCAAGGTCAGCATTAGAGAAATACTCATTAAGAACTTCTGCTATGCATGATTAACTTTGCTGAAAATGAAGAAGATTTGAAAATTTACTGAAGAAGATCATACACTACAACTTCCAATATGAATCACACCACAATATAAAGGAAACCAAAATTCTCACAACTGGACCAATGCGTAGTATCCAACTCAATGGAAGTCGCAGTGAAGCTACCCAAAGCAGTATTGCATTTGTCCAATATGTGCAAAAGGCTTCTCTAAAGTGTCCATAAGCTAAGGTGCAGCTTTGAGGGTAAGGTGCATTTGCCCCAAACCATGACAGTTTCAATAGCCTCCTAAACCTGTGGAAGCTGCACAATGAATCAGGAAGATAAAAGAATTGATGTCTTTGAATCAAGGTGTGTGTTGAAGAAGATTATTTTATGTACTATGGCAGCCAGAGAAGGATCAAAGCCATCTTGGAAGAAATACAGCCAGAATGGAGGAAAGATAGACTTAAGGGTCATTGAAAACTAAGATCCTCAATGACATGGATTGCAACACTAGCTATAAAAATAGACTCAAGTAATCAGAATAGACATTAGCAGGCATTGTTCATTCTGTTGTACACGAGGTTTCTATTAGTCAGAGCCATTTTGACAGCACTTAATAACAACAGCAACAATTAAAACAAAAGTTCAAATAATATTACTATTGAATGAGTATTATTTTCAAGAAGAATCTATGGACTTGTTTGAATCAAATACTCTCAGCAAGCCCACATGGGAAAAAACTCTGATTACCCTCATTTCATGGATTCAGATACTAACACAATGAGAGGTTAGACCATCTACCGGAGCTTACAAAGCATCTCAGTGTGAGAAACATGATTTCCTTAGGCACGCGGCTCCAGTGCTTATGTCTTCAAAGCTCTACTATTCAATATTGCCAATACAAATATTCATGTACACATGGAATCTCTCATATAATATTTAATAGATGACCTTACTAAGTATACTATAAAATGTGATGAACAAGAGTTGCTCAATAATTAAACACATTAAAGATATAATGCACGAGGTACTTAATAATATTTTAAAAACTTCAATATTCTGGAAAAGAAAGTGTTGTTTTACAAACCCAGGTAGCCCTACTTGTGAGATAACACTACCCTACCTGCTCTGAAAAAAGAGCCTTGGTGACCTAGGCGGTTACACATTGGGCTCATAATCTCAAGGTCAGCAGTTCAAACTTATAAGTCACTCTATGGAGATAAATGGCACTCTCAGCTGGTAGCGTTTTCTAGGCAGACTGCCAGTCTTTTTTCTCCCACAGAGAGACTGGTTGGTTGGAACCACAAGCCTTCCAGTTAGCAGCTGAGTGCTTATACGCTGTTAAAGGCAATTATTCTTCCAAGTCTATAAAATTAGATAATGACTACCTGGTCAACTAACTGGAAGAGCTCCATATTGATTCCATAAAATGGAATGTGGAAACTACCAAATATTATAATGAATATCATATGAATGCAGAATTCTGCTGAAAATATTTTTAAACATTGCTGTCCTACATTGACAAAGAAATGCTAAAAGTTCCACTCAGATTCAGATGTGGACGGGGAAAGAGGAATAGATATCCCTTCTCTGTTCGGGTGCATCATAATAAAAAGTAGAAAATACTAGACCTATGTTTGACTTTTTTTATCAACTACACCAAGACATTCAGCTTTGTAGATCATAACTGATTATGGACAACACTGTGAAGCGTGGGAATGACAGAGTTCTTAATAGTACTGAGTCTGAACATAGAGTCAGTGTGAGTCATGGGAATAGAACAAGGTGATGCTGAGTATTTTAGTAAACCAGAGAGTGGCATGTCAGGGTTATATCCTTTTGTCTTACATATTTAGTCTGTTTGCTGAACCAACAACCTGAGAAATCGGAAGATATGGAGAAGGATGCAGCATCTGGACCGGAGGAAGCCTTACAATCACTGCATGCTGTGCAGACGCCACAACCTTGTCCAAAAGGAAGAGAACTAGAAGCATTTAGTGATGAAGATTAATGACTCTACCTTTGCATACGGTTCACACCTGAGCATGAAGATGGCAAACATCACACTGGGTTAAGAAACAACAGATGCTAAAAAGCAAATAAATTGAAAATGTCAATAATTGCATTCTACTTGAACCAGCAATCAAATTCCATGGGGCACAGGACTCAAGGCAACTAACATCCACACATACTTCTAGATTAGAAGAAATCAAGCCAGTTTCATATTCATGTCGCTCAAACAACTAAGGGGCAATTAATATTTTCCAGTTTTCACCTAGACAGTTTGTATTACAAAAAGCATGGCCTATTGACCATTAGTCTCTATGAAGTAAGTGATATTACAGAATTAAATAAAATGAGACATAACCAGTGAATCTATAGAATGAAGTTATTCAGCTTAATTTTGAAGGAGTAATGGGTCATCTACCCCTATTTTCTTTCCTCCTTTCCTCCCTTTCTCAAAACACACACACACACACACACACACAATTATCACACAACAGTAGTGTTAACAAATACCACAAAATAAATTTTGAATATGCTTGCAGATGATGGAAAGAGAGTCAAGTTGAACAAAATTCCTGAGCTACAAATCTCTCATTATGTGTTCAGGAAAGGCAGAAAGAGTGTACAGTTTTCATTGTTTTGTAGCTTAAAAAAGAAGATATAAAACAATGATAAAGTGTGCCCTGCATGTATCATAGGTAGTACAAACTATGATTCACACAAATTCAAATTACTTTTGACAAAAGGAAAAAGATAGTAGCTCTTTTCAATAATGAAATCCTTGCTTTTGTTCTCCCTCTCTAAATGAAATGAGAAAGAAGTGAATTGAAAAATAAAACCAGCCTATAAAATTAAAAAAAAAAATTAAACTTTTTCTTTTCCCCCTCCTTGCATATAAATGGTCTTCTGTGCTGCCTCAGCTGCCTGTTATCAGTAAAATATGTAAAATTATTTTTATGTACAGATTAAATTTTACTGTATCATCCAAATGTTTGTTCATTTCTAAAATAAAAATGAACCTTGGGCTAAAATGCCCAGAGAAAAGGTGAGTCATCAGTACTTTCACATATTTGTTATTCTAAAAATGGGAGTATTATATAGTGGTGGCACGCCAGAAAACATAGTAAATGTGTGCGTGTTGACATTAATTTAAGTCTGTAGTAAGCACCCTGGCTCTAATTTCCTTCCAAATACCATTGCTGAATCTCTAGAAAACTTTCTCATGAAAAATAATGGGTCCTCCAAATTACAAATTGTCTTTATGGTGACCTGCCCTCTAGCCAACATGCGGCTCCCAGTGTTCCCTTGCCAAATGGACTAGAACTCTATGGGGTCACATGCCTTCCTCATGGTCTGTGAGAGATCAATCCAATCCGATTCTTTTCAGCGGCTGACTTTTAGTAATAGATTTCTAGACTTTTCTTCCTAATTTCTTGTAGTGGAAGCTCTACTGGGATATTTTTGAAATCACAGCAACACACGCATCATCAGATCATCACCAGAGCCTCCCAGGGTGGCTGCAGATGAGGGTTCCTTGGCTTAGACTGGGGCCAGAGTCTTTCCCATGAAGGCAAGACTTTACACTGAATCACCAATGTCTTCTAACTTGTCCATTCTTCTTTTATACATAACACATTCTGACCAATCATATTTACCATATATACTTGTGTATACAGTATACCAAATTTTTCAGCACATTTTTTTTGCAGTTTTTGTGGTAACATTAGTTGCCTCAGCTGATATTCGGGTTGGCTTATACTCGAGTATATATGGCAGCCATTTTGACCTTTAACAGCCTACAAGGTGATTTTCTTGATAGCAAGCCCACTTATTATTAATTTTTGCTTCTGCTGTAGCTGTATCATTATATCGGAGTATGTGTTGCCTGTGTGATGTATTTGTTGAAAGCCTTAAAGAATCAAGGAAGCAGACATGGGCTAATAAAACTAAGGATTTGTCTGAAATATAACTAAAATCACATAGCATAATCCATTTAAGAAAAAAGTTTTAGCAAGATACTCTAAGTAAATATTTACTTTAGTGTTCATAGCCTAAACTGAATTTTAATTAATGAAAAAGGCAAGGTTGGGGCATACTTTGGAAATACTAATCCATCTTCCTGATGTATTTCAGCCTGGTTCTGAGCATTAGCAGTTAAAATGCTGTTTACAATTGCATTAAGGTTTTTAAAAATGTAAATGAATCCTACAGAATATGATAATTAACAATCATTGCAGCAAAAATTAATAATTCCAGCAATTTTGCAATAGTAACTATTTTCTTCAATAATGTGCAAATTTTTGGTAGACCCCTAATCTTGGTAAATCTCTTAGTCTCAGGATACTACTGAGAGCTCCACCACACAGAGAGGCTACATACTAGTCTTTATCCATCCAAGTGCACTGCTCTACAGTGTCCTCTTGCTACTGGTTTGGAAAAAGATAACATCAAGGTCAAGAGCTGACCAAAAGACCACTTCTGCACCATTCCAGTCTTCAGTGATGTCAGTATGGTGCTTCAGTATGTCAGTATGCTGCTTAGTAGCATGGACCACAAGGTACACTGGGGCAATTCAAATATATACAGAGATGAACTACGTTTTAGAGTCTGATGGATAATGGAAAATACATAAGACATTGCAAAAAGTCAGGCAGCATGCATACTGTATTTACTAAGGTACATCACATGCCATTACCACCTTTAATGCTTTTGTTTTTTTTTAATAACTGGGACTTCTGGAAGGAACCATGGTGGCACAGTGGGTTACCTCTGGGTTAGTAGTTTGAAACCACCTGGGAATAAAGATGTTGCTTTCTACTCTCATAGAGCTATAGTCCCAGAAGCTCAAAGAGGCAGCCTAGTGCAATAGGGTCACTAAGACTCAGCTTTGACTCGATGGCAGTGAGTCCCCAAGAGTATTATCCATTTCCTACAGCCTGTAGGGCTCATATGCTGGCACTGATTAAGACTTTGTTCCCTTATTATTAATAGGGTTTACATAATCTTTACCCTTTAAAAAATAAGCATGAGAAGGCTTCCAAAAGTCCATCATAAAATTACATGAGTTAGAATTTATTGAATGGAAATCAGTATGTTCTTTGTTTTTGCCTTGATACCTCCAGAAAAGAGCTAACCACTAAGAGAATGTTTAAATGGTCCTATTTCAGACTTCTCTCATCATTAGTTAAGAGTCCCTCGTGACAAAGGAAAGTTCAGGGCTGAGCAGGTTGGTTGTGCTGTCGGCTGTGATATCCAAGGTCAACAGTTGGAAACCACCAGCTGCTCAAGGGGAGAAAGTAGAGGTTTGCTACTCTGTAAAGAGCTATAGTCTCCACCTTCTATAAAAGTCTCCCCCTCTCCTATAGAAACCGCCAGGGCAGTTCTACGCTGCCCCATAGGTCTGCCATCAGTTCAAAAGGACTCTATGGCAGAGAGTTTGAGTTCTGTGCTTTGGAAGAAAGGCCTGACAACTGCTTTGGAAAGAGAGCAGTCATGGAAGCACCCTTAGCTCAGAATCCACTCAGCAGCAACTCTAGAAACAGCATCTTCTGTTATCCAGATGTTCTGAATTTGTATGTGATTTATTTTGCCTTGGACATACTTAAATTGCCTTATACATGCTTTATTATACCTTTTGGTCTAGATGAGCGGTTTTCAACCTGTGGGTCGCGACCCCTTTTGGGATCAAACAACCCTTTCACAGGAGATACCCGATTCCTAACAGTAGCAAGATTACAGATATGAAGTAGCAATGAAAATAATGTTATGGTTGGGGGGTCACCACAACATGACGAACTGTATTATAGGGTGGCAGCATTAGGAAGGTTGAGAACCACTGGTCTAGACTATCTTAAAGTGCCCTGGTGATGTAGTGGGGTATGCGATAGGCTGCTAACTGTGAGGTAGGCAATTCAAATTCAGCAACAACTTACAGGGAAAAGAAGAGGCTTTCTGTGCCCCCAAAATACTTCCACCCTGAAGCCTGAGGATGCAGTTCTGCTCTGGCCTGTGGGGTGACTGTGACTCAGGTGGCAATGATGTGTGGCGTCCATCTCAGAGCCCTTTGTGGATAGCACATGCTTTCCTGCAGTGGAGAGCATTACCTAGTGCAGCATGGCGTCCACTGCGTTAACTTGTATGTTCCTATGTGGTTTTCCATTTTGAATTTTAAACAATATCCGCTTACCTATTTTTGCTCCCTATTCACAAAGGACCCCTGGACAGCAGCAACCCATGAATGCCCTGCAGTGTCTTGTGCAATAAATAGATTTCAAATAATTAATGACTGTCACAATACGACAATCACAAAAGAAAAAAGTGGTTAAATCATCCCACTGTCTCTTCTATTTTTGACTAGAAGAAAGAATGTCTTTGCTCTTTACAAAGAGAGCTGAGTTGTGATATTTGCACCATCCTTAATCAAGCATTCTAGAAATTTGAGAAATTTTACAGTAAAACCTGTAAAGGCTATAACCTTTGTTAGGGGGAACCTGCCAGAGAAGGGAACCCATGTGCTTTGCACTAAACCGAGAAGCATAAAACATGAGTCTCCCCTAACAAATGCTGAAAAAATTTGAAAAACAAACCAACAAAAACAACCAAACCCCTCACTGCCATTGAGTTGATTCTAACTACTCACAACGGCTCAGTAGTACAGAGTGGAAATGATCTTGTGTGTTTCCCACAATGTAAATATTTACAGGAGTAGAAAGCCTCCCACAGAGTGACAAGTGGTTTTGAACTACTGATCATGGAATTAGCAGAGCAACTTGTGTCCCAGTATCCTAAGAGGGCCCTAAATACATTTCTATGACCTGGAAAGAGAAGACGATCTCATCCATTTCTGTGTCTCACAGCATTTACTGTAATAGAAGGATGAAATCAAACACAAGGACAATTGTGAAGATGGCACTGGGGCAGACAGAGCTTCTCATATGTGTGGAGGGGGGCGCTGAGTCAGCACTGGCTTGGGGTCACCTACCAGCAACAGCAGCACATTTTAAAAATAAAATGAAATTGCATCTTAACCGATTGCTTTATACTTTCCAATGGTGCTAATTTTGAGACAAACTAGTAAAAAAAATCATTGTGTTCTAGTCAGAGGGGCTTGGTGGCTCATACGGCTATGCTTTGGGCAGCAAATTTCAAAGTTTGCAGAATCAAAGTTACTACTTAAGATAAAGAGGACGCATTCTGTTCCCATGAAGATTTACAGCCTTGGGAACCCAAAAGAGGCAGTGTGCCTTTTCCTACAGGGTCATCAAAAGTCAGAAGGGATTCAGTGACAGTATTTATAGGTGGATTCCAATCAAAGCCAGCTTTCAACTAGTCCAAGCGCCTAATCCCACTTTGTCTTTTCCTCATGTATTTCCCTCAACATTCTCATCTTCTGCTGATTACTGTTTTACCTAATGAAGCCTCCATTCATATAGTCTACACCATATTTTGTCAGAAACCATTTCTCAGACTGCAGCTACCTTCCGGTCAGTCAGAACTCATGTCGACTTCAAATCTCTGTCCTTGAAGTTTGCTGTCTATCCTTTTGGTAGCTAAGAAGACTTCAGACTCACCGAAACTATTCAGGAAAAAGTTATTGCACAAATATTGTTCTCAGTTTCCAAACAGAGGGTCATTTATAGCAGCACGACCTTGACAAATGTCTATAAGTCAAAGAATGTCTAGCCATAAACAATTTGGAATGACAGACCTATAACACATTGGACACACAGATTGGATTCCCAGCAGGGCCTGTGCCAGCTCGCATGCCCTGCCTCTCACACAAGCAATATCAAGAGAATTACAATTACTGAGGTAGAAATTTCTTTCTGATATCAGGAGAGGAAAATCTTGCAAGGCAATCAAATGAGTAAAACAGGGACCCATTGTCCATTTACCATCGCATTTTAAGTCAAAATTTGCTACTCTAAACTCCAGAGAGCATTTACTAGTTCCCAGGATATCATAAGTAAATATTTCATTTGTGTAGGCAAATTGCTGGAATTGAAAGTCCTGGACTTTAGGAGCTGGGCATGAAATAGCCTTGAACCTAGTCTTTTTGAAATGAATTAAGGCTCTGAGTCAAGCGCTGACCCCACTGAACTGGCTGGATATGGATTAAGAGGAATGATTAAATATATCTACCCTCTGTTCAATGTGGGTGTTCTTTACCATCCAGATGTTTCCATCCTGTTCAGACCTTCATTATCTGAATAACCTTCTAATCACAAGCTTCTTTGGGGACTCTTAGCCTTTATTGTGCCATTGACATGCCAGCTGTCTATGGAAACTTATTGACCTCTCATGATAATGTTTTAAAATCAATGCATCAAACAAAATACTTAGGATTTAAGCGATCCTGAATTAACTCATATGCATCTGTCAATACTAAAAACACTGTGATACAGAAATATGTGCATACCCTTAGAATAAATAAATCAATTTAGATATAGAAGTCTTTATTAATATTTTAAATAACAAGATCTCCCAGAAGAATGAGCAAACCTATCTTGGAAGAAGTACAACCAGAATGCACCTTAGTTGGGAAGATGATGAGACGTCTTTTGACTTCATTGGATAGATGATCACGAGTGACACGTCTCCAGAAAAGAACTTCATTCTTGGTAAAATAGAGGGGGAAAGAGGAAGACCAACAAGATGGATTGACACTGTGGCTGTAACAATGGCTCAAACATAACTATGATTGGGAGAATTTTGAAGGACGGAGTAATGTTTCATTCATTCATATCCATGGGGTTGTTATAGATCAGAACAGACTTAAGAGCACTAACAATAACAACAGTGGTGAGCTTAATAATCACTGGGAGAATAATTGAATATGTTAAACTCTTTGTAACTGTGTTAGGTTGAATATGTTGAACTCTTTGTAACTCATATTTGTATAGGAAAGAGCTTTATATAGAGTAATTGTACATTAAAAAAATATCCCTACCCAGTCCAGATCAAGTCCATAAGTCCAATATTAGCCAATATGTCCAATACCAGTCTATAAAGTCATCTTCAGACTCATGAAACACATGCAATGACACTGAATGCAGGGAGATCACAGGCCAGTGGGTGGAAAGTCTTGTGGATCCAGAGGCGGTAAGGCATCTAAGTGCTGGCATGGGTCTCCATGTGGCTCCTTCAGCTCAGGGCACTCATGTCCCTCCATGTGTCTTGTCAACTGCAATGTCCCCCTGGAAGTGAGCATGTGTCCCACCTCCAATGAGCTATTTATCTCCTTAGTGCCTCCAAATGAGGTCATCAAGCTGCGACCTGACTGACAGGCTAAACTCCACCCTTTCACTCTAAAGTCTCAAATTGAAAACAGATTATGTAACTACCACAGCAACAACTAATGGATAAACATATACCTGGAATCCTGTGGGTTGATGGACTCATAAATACAGGCATTATTATTTCGGTTTGTTACCTAAAACTTCATTGAAACAATAAATTAGTTTCTGCTGCAAATTCGTGAGAAAAATGATGAACAGTTATTCCATCCAGGTTTAGGATTTCCTGAATGAGATAAATGCCCACAGAGGGAGGGGAAAGCTCTCTCCATATAGCCTCTCACTCATAACTCATTCTCTTCAGACTGAAGCAATCAGACTTACCATCCAGGTACTGAGTTGTGATCTCATCTCCAATAGACTCAGTTATGTGTGATTAGTTATCAGCTTTTTGAAAAATTCAACCAATGTATATAAACATATGGTGCATGAGGACCTGCCCCATGGGGTCGCTCTAACCTTTACCGAACAAATCACTTAGTGCTTCCTCTGACAAATGCCCCTCCCCCTCACTTCACCCAGGACTGTGCATGGCAGATTGAATTTTTCACTTTTTCTTCTATCTCCTTGACACTTTCATGCTTCTATGCCTGGTTTCTCTGTATGTGACCTATTTCAGCAGCAACTAAATTGGCTAAGATTAATAAATGCAAATTAATTTACAAAAGACAATACGGAGGGTGCTGATAAAATGAGGTTTGGAGAGAGACTAAGCAATGTCTGTAAATACATTTATGTCATTTTAACCACAGTGCAAACTTGAAAAGCATTTTCTTAAATAAGACTCATTTTGTAGTTATTTTAAATTATTCAAATGCATATTATGTGCATGTGACAGTTGGACATTGAATAAGGAAAACTGAAGAATAATCCATGTATAAAAATTATGGTCCTGCCAAATAAGTGGCCATCTAGCAGGGAATCAACAAAGCCCACATGGAAGAAGCACATCATCCTGTGTAAACAAGAGGTGTCGATGGGAACAGGCAGGCATCAGAAATTCAAAAATGAACAACCTCATAGATGTGAAAGAGAGGGGTTGAGCTAGTCCAGCATACATGCATTGGTATACACGAGAGCTTTCAATTTATGTAATTCAGGATAGAGAAACCCCTCAGAAACAGTAGCAGGAGCAAAGAGTTCAGGAGGATAGGGGAAGGGAAGGTAGGAGGAAGGGAGGGAGAGTGGAACTGATAGCAATGATGTCAAAGTACCCGCCCCCGCCTTGAGGGGTACAAATACCAGGATTATAGGTGAAGGGGTGGAAGGGGCGGTGTACGATATGTATAAATAACAATACATAATGTATTAAGTGTTCGCGTGTGTCGCAGGGTGGTGGAGGGAGAAAATAAGAGGAACTGATATCAGGGGGCTCAAGAAGAAAGATAATATTTTGAAATTGTTGATGGCAGTATTTGTACATACCCGCTTAATATATGGATGTTTGGATTGTTATAATATATATAATGATAAAATAACTACAATAAAATTATTTATTAATTTTAATTAATTAATTAATTATGGTCCTGACAAAGAATAGCAAAAGTACGACAGACTTCCAAAAAATCCCAAACAGATCTCTCTTAGAAGAAGTACAGCCAGAATGCTCCTTACATTAGAGGATAAGAACGCTTAGTCAAGGACTTCAGGCATATTATCAGGAGAGCCCAGTCTCAGAGTAGGACATCATGTTTGGTAAAGTAGAGGGGCAGTGAAAAGGAAGAAGACCCCCGACAAGATGGATGGATACAGTGGTTGAATGAATGGGCCCACACAAAAGACTGACTGTGAGGATGATGTAGCACTTAAGGAGTCGCAACTCATTTGAAGGCGGCTCCTAGCAATAACAACAACATATTCGAAATGAATGTATCTGTCTGTGCAAACAGCCATCTGCACACACAAACTAATTCTATTTTGAACAAGATATATTTTCATATTTACTTTTAGTAAATGCTTGTACATTCAGTGTCAGTAATATCAGGGCAGGGGTTGATTAGGGGAGCGGCACAATAAATACATGTGTGAAGTTTCCCAAAGCAATGGCTGGAAACCTTTATTCCTAATAGTAGATAAACAGGTAAAGCACTAGCATAGCAGGAAGCATTGACATGACAGATATCTACAAAGTGATATCCAGGGTTGTGGTGAGAAAGACGTGCATCTGATCCAGTAGCCAGTGTTGTGGTGAGAAGGACATGCATATTATAATGAGATGAAATGCAGTGAAAGGAATACCTTTTATTTAGCCTGGGTTGGAAGCCTAGCTTTATGACGTCATAGACATGAGGCATGGTGCTTGTTACTTCAACTCTCAAACTCTACGTTTCCTCTTGTGCATCAAATGCTTCAATAATAATAATACTTACCTTGTAAAGCTGTTGTAAGGATGAAATAAACATACATAAAGCGCCAAGAATGTGCTGTGTATGTGTTAGCTAGCATTATTATTATGGTTTTATCATTATTATGGCTATGTAAATACTATGAAGCTCTAAAATAATAATGTAGTAAGAGCAAAATAAAAATGGTATCTTTACATCTCTGATAAACACACGGACACAGATACTTCCCAAGTGAAACGTAATTTTACAAGTCAGGAATTCACTAGGATCATAAGCTTTTATTTGACCTTTAGCATACAACATGGTGCTTGGCTTTGACTTAATAATACATTCCTGACTTCACCTATTGTAAATTAGATTTTCTATAGGAGCGGCTTAAGAGTTCTGGGGGCATAATGGGTTACTCGTCGGGCTGTGAGCCACAAGGTCAGCAGTTCTAACACATCAGACGCTCCAACAGAAAAAAGATGAGCCTCTCTGTTCCCCCTGGAAAAATTCTACTCTGTCCTTTATGGTCACTGAGTTGAAATTGAACTGATAGCAGTGAATTTTACAGAAGAGGCTCCTGTAGTGTTCTAGAATGGCCGTGCCTCTGTTTGGATGAAGTTGGATCTTCTATTTCTTTTCCCAACTTTTTTTCATTTCTTTCCATATAATTCCTTATTTCTTCTCATATCGCCCTCACCCCAAAACACACCAAAATATTAAATTGTGTTTATAGACTCTGGATGATTTTAGCCTGACATGCCTGGAGATGGAACACCCATTTTTATCTTCCCTAAACTATAATTTCTCTATCCAACCACAATAATGATGCCCTATTACCTGGTTTCACCTTAACTTTAGAATGAAATCAGTATTTGTATGGAGAAACAGACAGTACTACAGAGCTATGGATATAAAACCATCAAATGGTATTGTGTGAATGAGGGTTGTTGTTAAATACCATGAATGGGATCAGACCTTAGCGGTCATGTGAACATCCAACCTTTCCTGCAGCAGCCTCACAACTGTTATCATAGTTGAGTGCGTTGTTTCAACCACGGTGTCAATCCATCTTCTTGAGAGTCTTCCTCTTTCCCCTGACTCTCCACAGTACCACCCATGATGTTCTTCTGCAAGGACTGTCTCAACGTTATTCTTTGTTAAATCCTACGGTACACGGATGTGTACCCTGTTTTTCATGTGGGTATGGAAAGTTAATGGCATGGCAGTTTCCTTCTCTGGATAAGCCTTTAGCATACTTTACATCGTTGTCTATGAGAAACATCGAGGGACTGGCTTTTATTGTTTGAATGTAAGCCACCTGCCATGAAGGCTCTTTATTTTATGGCCACATATGTTGGTGTTCATTGTTTGGAGACAAGCCATAGCGTTTATAAAAATGTATATATTTTTTCCTTCTCTCTCTTCTAATACTTCCCTTTCAACACTTGTGTGAAATATTTGCAAATTTAATAACAACAACCCCCAAAATAAATAGAAACAACAGGAGAATAAACCTCAGCCAAGTGGTTATTATGACTACGGGGGATACACTTCTCCAGTGTTTGATTTATGCTTGCATCACTTGGAATGTGTGTGTTAATTTGTTTGAAAAGTGGTAAAAGAAACTGACTTCAGGCTATGACCTCAGATGGCAGCAGGAGCCCAGTGTGAAGCTTTATAGTTGTGTTTAAACCTCTGAAGAAGAGTTTTTATTGGAAAGGTGCTGACACAACTTCCACAAACAGTAAGCATGTGTTGGTCATAAATTGTGTTAAAGAGCAGATACAGGTATCCTAGCTATTAACAGCCAATACCAAAAAATGACAAGAATGGGAGAAAATGCATCCTAGCACAACAAAATGTTGGGATATAGTACAACTATCAATAAACAGAAAAAAATCAGATAACCTAAAGGATAAAAAGTGATATTCTTTAATATTTCATTTCAGATACTTTAAGCATATGCTTCATCTTCTGTGGAAGATCTGTGCACAATATATATATATTTTTTTTTCAAGTTTAAAAGAAAAAGTTTTATTTCCTGCACAGGGACAGCCAGCCCTCTTGAGAAGAGACTGAGTGGCGTCCCGTTTACTTTTCCAAAGGTTTTTATACTGTTGCAATGTGCAGGTTCACAGGTAAGCAGAGCACAGAAGCAGGATATTGTGGTTAGCCATTCTTAGTCAAACAATAACTGCTCTGAGTTGAACAATAATCGCTCTGATCATTCTTCCAAGCCTTCTGAACATACATTTCCTTCAGTACAGTCTGTTGTACTTGTCAGCACAGCCTGCCTCCCCTAATATCAGCTAGTTCATTTATAGTTTATTTTTCTAATAATTTTATTAGGGGCTTATACAACTCTTATCACAATCCATACATACATCAATTGTGCAAAGCACATTTGTACATTCATTACCCTGATCATTCTCAAAACATTTCCTCTCCACTTAAGCCCCCGCACACAATATTTTTTAATGAGCTCTATGTGGTTTAGCTGTTGGGCTGTTTCCCACAAGATGGGCCATTCAAGCCTACCAACTGTTCTGTGGGGGAAAGATCTTCTCATACAAAGATCTGCACTCTGGGAAAATACACGGGAGTAGGACTGGACTCAAGGACGGTGGGTTATGCTAAGACAGGGTCCCGGAGAGGCAGAATGGCTAACGCATTTGACTGCTAACTTAAGTTGAACGTTTGAGTCCACATCTACTTCCAAAAAACCCCAGTAATATTGTATTAGTATATTAATTACAAAAAACATAAGTTGTTTTCAAGGAGATTCTGGTGCATTGAGAGTCAGTGAGCCAGAACCTAGTTACTTACAGCTTAGTGTTTTATTCTGACTCCACGAGTCATACATTTTGTTAACTGTTTTTGTAACTAGGGTGGTGATAATATAGTTTTTATTCAAATGTCCTGGCAGGCTGTTAAATGTCAAATTGTTTTAACAGTATTTGAAGTGCAAAGTCTCATTCATTGAGACAGTGACTGATGTATTAGACTATATTTTGTTTGAATATATACAATTTTATCTAAGTAGGACTACAGACATTCTTAGTTTTATCTTGGGATAATTGCGTATGTCCCTCTTATGATTTGGAAAACAGGGGTACTGTTTTTGTTCTTATTGAACTATTAATTAAGAGAGAGTAAGTGAACTAACTAATCCACTTTCAAATTAACATCAGTGAGAGCAAAGTTATTATTCCTTTCAAATATATCTCCGATTCTATAAAAAAGACAATTTGATTTGGGGCATATAAGAAATATTTCAAAATCTCAAGATTTAGACATTTCGTATTAGCCAAATAAATATATTAGATTTTGGTTTCCTCATTTTCCAGAGATTTGCTGTTGTTGTTGTCGCACAACAGACAGAACATTGCCTGGTTCTTCAAATCATCCTCCCAAAGGATCCGATGCTTGAGTCCATTCTCCAGAAAGTAGCATTATTGTAATTTGTATGATTGTACTAATTACATAACTCTCTAGCCATTGACCTTTTCTAACAAAAGTAGCATTTTACAACATTGTTTGAGTTAAATATTATAATTCTCATGTTCTTCATATTTGCATACTATATTACTTTTCACAGACACCTAGGTAAGTGAATCTGAATAAATATTAGGCAAATACGTATCCTTCAATGTTTAGAAACCATTATCATTTTATTATATAACAGAACGATATATATTCCCACAAGTTTAATACTAAAATAAACATTTTGGAAAATTAGCCACATTTATCATTTATTGAATTCTATGGTACTCTAATCACTATGCTTCCTTTTAAAATTGTGTCTTATTTGAATTTATGAGAACTATGGACTTACATACAAGACACTAAAGTCCAGATTAATTTCAAAATATACTCAAAACACATGACCCTAAATTTTGTTATTTTGTTCAAAAGTATGGAGGCCATATCTCACCTTGTAACTTCACAAGAGTGGAATCCAACTCCCGTTAGCCCAAGGCTGATTCCTAGGATGCGATTTTAGGCATGCCTACCCTTCACACTTCTTTATAGTCTTCTGACACCCGCTGTTCCTCAAATGGACCTCTACATCTCAACAGGGTCCAGCAACCCATTGCAATGGCCAGATAGCAATCACACCTAATGCTCCTGATTGTCAAGTTTATTAAGAAAGTTAATAGGTTACCACTCAGGATAAAAAAATATTAGAGATACAGTTGAGTTGTCAGTAAACATATGTCTCTGGTCCTTAACCTTTCATCTGCAGGGACTTTTGGCTTCTGTCTTGCTCCATCAAGTATTACAAAGCTCCTGTACTGCAGGTAATTATCTCTTCTCGCAGAGCTCTCTTCCTTGTCAGTTCTGTCTCCAGCAGCATTCTCTACGTTCCAGCCAGGTGCTTTAGCTAATTTATTGCAATGGCCACACAGAACTCACAGACAATGCTTACAAAATGTGGGATGCTTTTTATGGAAGTTAACAAGTTACAACTCAGATGATAACTGCTCAGGACACAATTGTTCCATCTGAGGTGCTACAAAACTCTCTTAGATCTGCTAATAAATGCCCAGAGGGCATGCTACTCCTGTGTAAGCTTCAACTGAAAACACTCAGTCCTCCCCCAACCCCAACCCCCAATTACATGCCTAGAAGCACTGGGTTACAGTAAACCTCAATCCAAAGGCACAGGGCTTCATCTCAGTGGGCTTGTAACTCAGCTCCCTGAAGTAAGTACCCAGAGGAACAGTATTCCACAAGGCAGCCTCCTTCCTTAATGTACTCTATTCTCTCATGCTCTGGCTCTTGGATCCGATGCTGCTGCTTCCCTGTAATTTCTCTGTCAAAGCTATCTTCTGGAAAAAGGGGGCTTCCTGTGCAGGAACCTCAGGATCCAGAGGACACTCTCTACTCCTGACTCTAGCTGGTAGCTCTACCCTCCTGCTTCTCAGATGACTCATTTTATACCCAGCAGGATAGCAATCATTCACAGGTAAATTGTATAATAATGATCAGTATGTTTCCCTCCCTACCTCCTTACCTAGATCCTTAACGGAAACCTTGTTCTGTGGGAGCTACAGAGACTGAGTAGAAGAGCCTTTGTAAATAGTTCACTACTCTGAAATGGCATCATTCTGCAAGTAGCCTCCTGCCAAAGGTATTCAGCCCTACTCTTTACATGGGCAGGGAAGACTTCCAATCTGCCTTATACTCTCACCATTGCTGCTGCTATCCTCTGTGCAGGGATATTGGGGACAAAAAGATACTCTGTGCTGATGCCTCGTCTTCCTTACAGATCCTGAGGACCCTTCTTTGTGCTTCTGAGTTGGTTCACTTTGTACCCAGCAGGATGGCCAAAGTGGGCAATCTTCACCTTAGATTCCTGCACCCTTTGTTTGCATGCTGTCATCCACTCATTTGCCTTTAGCTAGGAAGACTGTGGCTAGAAAAGTCT
>NW_022111373.1:130296515-130312307 GCF_000313985.2 Echinops telfairi
ACAAAACCACTTGACATTTTATTTGCACAAAAATACATTTCAAGCCAATGTAAAGTCCAGAAATACCAGCTTATGATGACTCCCTGGGGAAGCAAAATGACAGAATTTTCCACATCCAGGACGCTAACACGAAGCATGGCAGAACAAAGGTTGTGTGGTGAGTTACAGCTGATTTTTCAAATTGCCTACTCGATAGTCAGACCTTCACCGCCACTCACATCCTATTGCCTGAATCCAATAACATGACTTACCTTTAAAGATAAAAAGTTAAAGTGTGATAGTTCATTTTGGGTTAACTGAGGTATGCTATGCCTTGCACTAATTTGGGCAAGCACTGGTGTAAATGTTGTTGTAAGGGTATTTTGCAGATATGATCTATACTTATAATCAGTTGACTCTAAATAAGTGAGATTGTCCTTGATATGTATGGAGAGAGAACAGTCAGTCCATTGAAAGTATGAAGATCACACAGCAATGCCATCAGCGAGAGAATGCGTTATGCCTCAAAGTGCAACATGAATGGCCTGCAGGAGCTTCCTTCCAACTGACATCAAACAGCCGGGCTTGCCCATCTCATGTAACACGTCCTTTAAAAACATATATAGGCAGCTCGACAGTCTTTTCTGGTTAACCCTGACTAAAGCATGGGCCAATATAATTCTACCATGTCCATGCAAAGGTCACAGTAAGAACATAAAATCACGAATATCACACTTGAATATTTATTACTAATATGTAATAAAAGTTACATATTAATTTGGGAGCATAATGAGGCGAGTTGCTGACACAGTCCATCAGAGGAACATGAGGTAAACCTGGAGTGGGAGAATGGACTCAGGGCACTGGCGACCTTGATGAATGAGTCATAAAAGCCCAGAAGGAGATAATGATAATATGAACCAGAACGGCGTCAAAAGGAAAGAGTGATGGAGATAAAAGGTTGGATTTGACAGTACTTTTTTTGACCCCATTCAAGGTACTCAATTCATTGTATTTCATCATTTTTTTAAACAGTTGTTTATCTGTATTCTGTTGATTACTCTGTGATCCTTGCTCAAGTTCTAACATTTAAAATAAATATACCTCTTTTTTTGAATCCAGAATCAGGATGTCTTCTTCTGCTGATTAGTTTACATTCTTCTTTTTATTTTATTTTTTATGCCTGGGTTATCAACGATTTTCGTGCTTGGTGTCCTTCATTATAATCATTGCTTCAAAACACAATTATAAGAAATCTTACAACCGAGATGGATATGCTATTTAAAATAAATAAAGTATATAAAATGCAGAGAAAGCTCAGGGGTGACAGGTTGGTGAGAATCTACAGAATGGGATGATGCTGAATTAAGGCAGCACTGAAATGGCGTCATGAAAGGTGTTTAACTTCTGCTTTTACATCTTCCCCCCCCATATGCCTTTGTGTGAGGACAATATCTGTCAGCACTGTAAGACTCGGCTGGTGTAAATCAGAACAATTGACTTCTGTGTATGAGAAAAGCCCCCAAAGTGGGATGAGCATACGAGGTGACTGGTACATTTACTCTTCAGTCTCTCTTGGCCCACTCCTAGGATTGGAATGTTTGAAACATTCCTCCTTCGTCCCCCTACTTTATACTTCTCTAAGCAAAGAAGAACCCATTGTCGAGTCTGGTAGACACTCAGCTAGCTGACACAAATGTCTAGTTTATTGTCTATCTGTGGAACTGGAAGTTCTCCACATTGAAGTTCATTCTCAGTCTTTCCCCCCCTCAACAGCCAGGAAGGTTTAATCTTATCTCCATCTCTAATGCACAATTGAGGATGGGAAAGAGCTACATCCGAGAAACTGGAGCTCTTCAGCAAAAGTAATTAGGTACCCAGGATGGTGGTGGTTATTGTTGTAAGATGCCACTGAGGCATTCCGGCCCACAGGGGTTCGATGGAAGCAGAAGGAGACATTGCGAGGCCCTGTGCCATCCTCACCATTGCTCCTCTGCTGGAGACCATGGTTGGAGCTTGGGTGCCAATCCATCTTCTTTTGCTGCCCCTCTATTTTATCAAACATGATGTCCTTCTCCAGGGATGGGGGAAATGGCCAAAGTAGGCAACAAGTCTTTCCCTCCTTGCCTCTAAGAAGCATGCAGGCCACCCTTCTAAGACAGACCAGTTTGTCCTTTTAGCAGCCCATGATATGTGCATTCTTTCTCCCCACCCCCTCCCGCCCCCCAGCATCACAATTCAAATGCATCCATTTATTTTTCAATCTTCCTTATCCAATTTCCAATTTTCATATGTACATTAGACAATTGAAAATAGCATGGCTCGTGTCAGGGGCAGCTTAGCTTTCAAAGTAATACCTTTGCTTTTCAATACTTTAATGAGGTCTCGTGCAGCGCATTTAGCTAATGTAACTTGTTTTTTGAGCTCTTGACTGCTGCTTCCATGAACATTGATTGTGGATCCAAGAAAGACACTATCCCTGATACCTTCAACCTTTTTCTGTTTATCATTTACCTAATGGTCCACTGGAGAGAATTTTGGTCTTCATCATCAAGTGCTTCAAGTCCTCCCTTTCATATAGCAAGGTTGTTTCATCTTCATATTGTAGACTGTTAATAAAGGCTTCTTTCAAGCCTGATGTGTGATCTGCTCCATAGCTTCTCTGATCATTCCCTTGGCATACAGATTGACTGCGTATGGTGAAAGGACACAATCGGACCCATGCCTTTCCTGATTTTAAACCATGAATATTCTCTTTTTCAGTGCACACGACTGCCTCTTTTCCATGTACAAAATCTGGAATAGAACCATGTAGTGTTCTGCAACTCCCAGCTCCCCTCATAGTTTGCTGTGATCCACACAGTTGAATCTAAATCTTGACACAGTCAATAAAACACAAGTAAACTTGTGTTTTCTGATATCCGCTGCTTTCAGCCAAGATCCATCTGACATCAGCAATACTAGCCCTGGTTCCACGCCCTCTTCTCAAATGGCAACCAGGAAAGGGGTCCAGAAAGCTTTATCTGAAACAGAGTGATGGTGATCGATTACCTAAAACATTGATATAAACATGGTACTTTGTAGTTAGCAGCCCGACTTGAAATAATAATAATTTATAAATTATCAGGGGTTTGGGGAAGGGGAAGCGAGGAAGGGGGGGGGGATGAGATGTCACCAAGGGCTCAAGTGGAAAGCGGGTGTTGTAATAATGATAAACTCAACATATGTACTAATGTGCTGGGCACAAATGACATATGTACAAATTGTGATGAGTTGTATGAGCCCCTAATAAAATGATTATTTAATTAAAAAAACAAACAAAAACATGCTACTTCTGTATTAGGAAATCACTGGTCTTTGAAACATGAAACAAGATTAAGAAACAGTTGACATGAAGCTCCCTGCAATAACAACTTTCCACAGCAAATGAATCTATCAGAGGTGCAATGATTGCTAATTGAAGAGTAGCAATGCAAATGAAACAATGCAGGCACTTCATTTGGCTTGGCTCTTTTTACATTTTTAAGTCCTAAACCTGCTGTGTGAAATCTATGACAAAGAATGCATATATAAGGTACAAATTTGTGACATTAAGTAAATATCTCAAAAGTTAATAAGAAAAGGTAAAGATATAGAGGGCTAAAGAGTTCCTACAGTAATATCAGAAAAAATGGGAATGGTAGCTGAATAGAATAATAATTTTTTAAAGTATAAATGAAAACGCATTTGAAGAAATAGGTTGAACATTTCTCTAGAAATAAGTAACATTAAAAAACCAATGAATGGAGGTATTTATGATTTGAAACAGGAAAGAAAGAGTAACATCAACAGCATCTAGACACATTCTACCAAAACTGAAGTATCCCAAAGAGAAAATTTCAAGACCTTTTCTGAAAGTATGACCAATTTACATGTTAAAAATAGGTATTTGTCTTCAAGAGCAACAGTGATAGCTAATGGTAGCACATATATTAAAATATTGAAGACAATTTTACTATTCTCTATCCAATTTAATTTATATTTGAGCATTATATGCATTTGAAAAATGTTACTTAAAAATTCACATGAAAATAATCTTGGAAAAAATTTTAGAAGAGGAAAAATTAATTTGGCAGCTACAGTATGCTATTCTTTGTTTTAAGGGGAACAAAAAATGAAACAAAGGATTTTTTTAAAGTGACAACTATATATAAATTTCGCACATATAATGTCCAAAATAATAGATCATCAGTTTGAGTTAACTAACAGCAACCCACAAAACCTATACAATAAAAATGAAAAGAGGAGGTAGAAAAAAAAAATCAACTTTTGAATCAGGATGCCAGAAATCAAGAACCCTGGTGGTTACACATTGGGATGCTGACCACAGGCCAACACTTTGAAACCCCAAGCCACTTTGCAAAAGCAAACAAATGAAAAACGACCCTTCCTGCTTCCATAAAGAACACAAAGTTAGACGCCCTAAGGGGCAGTTATTCTGCCTGATAATGTAACTGTGATTAAGAATTTGATGGCAGCCATTTTTTGTTTTCTTTTGTTTTTCCAGTGGAAGAAATGATTCCTAGTGTGTGCCAATGATAATTAAAATAAATCTAAATATCTGAAACCTACTAAGAGAAAGGCAAACAATTATATTGAGTTAAAAGAAAATATCCAATAACCTCACACTAAAGATTATTTGAATAAACATATAAACTAAAAAATAGTTTTAAAGATACACCATTGTAAACAAATATAAAATAATAACCACACTGAAAGAAAAATGGTACTTTAAGGCAAAAATTCTGCTAAAATGAAGAACACGCTGATATAAATGAAGAACAGCAAATATTCTGATCAAATGATAAAATATAGCCAATACCACATATCACTAAACAATTTCTCTTGCTATGTAAAACAATAGAGATGATGATAACTACCTACCATATTTGAAATGTTTATCACGTTGCTTTTGAAAAGCAAACTACAGAAACAATATGTGGTTGAGAAAAATTGAAAATGTAGATGATACAGGAATTTAAATTGCTTAAGTGTGCCTATATCCTGCATATATGTATAATATTTTATAATTAACATGAAAAACACAACAGTCTTTTGTGACTTTCATGCAATAAGAAAGAAAGAGAAACAGAAACGAGTGGCGGGGCGGTTTGTATCATGACACAGCTAAAATGACTTTTGTGATGGTAGGGTATTAATGGTTACCTTTTTATTATAAAAGAAAGACTACTTAGTAGTTAAAGACAAAGGAACAGATGTATGATTGGTGACAACAATAAAGATGATAAACAGCATAGAGTAGAAAAGAGAAAAACACATATACACTTCTACAAAACCATCTTATATGAAAGCATACACCTCAAACTAAAAGTAATCTCTCAAATGTGTTCTATCAGAAAAGAAGAAATAATACGGGGAAATGGGATAAGAGGGGATCAACATATTTTTTTTAAATCAACGAATAAAAACACTTGTAAGGTAAAATTCAATCTGCCACCGTTTTTTAGGGAACAGTTTTGCTTGAGATGACCAGTAGGAATCGTGAATGCTCTACCTCACAATATTCCATGAGATAATAATATAAGTGAAGATTATTAAGAAGAAGATAATAATTTCATCCTTGGAGTGTTTATTAGGACCTCCCCCCAAAAGCAAATCAATATACACACACAAGCAATAAATACTACTCTGTCTGTATTTTTAATAAACTGCATCGGGATGCAGTATTTTGCATAAATAAATCATAACCCTTCTGTCATAATGGTTTGCATAACATTTTTTGTTCCCATTCTTCAAATATTTTTAAAAACCCTCTAAGTATTCAGAATCCAAATTCTTAAAAACATTAATAAAAAAGAGATCTGCAAAATAAGACATTTTATAGGACTTGGATATCATATGGTATGACTCTTGTAACACTGATAAAATTTAAAAACCATGGTACTGCTAATTGCAAAGTTGGTAATTCAAACCCTTGGGAGAAAGATGAATCTTTCTGGTTCAGTAAAAGGTTATAGGCTTGGAAAACCTATATAGGGTCACTATGAGTCAAAATTGATTTGATGACGGCGTGCTTTTGTCTATTTATTTGTTTAATAGGCATACAGAATGATTGAATGCAGGCAAGCTTTCAGAAATTGATTGATATTGAGTTCAAATAATGCATGCTCATCATAATGTGAAACTTTGGTAAAACTGCTAAAGAAATATATTCCTCCACTTTTTCAGATGAAAGATTGATATTGCAATATCGATTTTATGAGTGAAGACCAAATTATATCATGAATTTATTTTCTCGTATGAAATACTTGGCACATTGTCAAGGCATAATTGGTTAATCTATGGTCTTTAGAGGAGTTCAATATGTGGCGCTTTTTTTCTTTCTTTTTTCTTTTGCCTCCAACTGTGTCAATATATAATCAGCTTCTTTCCAGCTCTTACTGGAAAGGAAATGACATACATGATGGTGAAGCTCTTAGTTTGAAAATATGTTGCATGTATTTTTCTTCGCATGTCCATTTATTTTTGTTATTTTTGTTACATGCATCTTGAAATAAAGAGAACAAAGAGGTTATCTGTTATCTTAAACACATTGTACATTACTCTGGTTTTATATGAGAAAAAAATTCTATGTTTAAGAGAAACAAGATTTTATGGCAAGCATAAATATGGACCTTGAAATACTGGTGTGACCTTAATAATGCTTGTCTGATCCACTTATATTTGCAATACTCCTAAAACCTGTACATAACATCTACTTCCAAACTAGGAGTTAAATCTCTTAGATAGCATGCAGCAGATTAGCCTTCTTTGATGTAGAAGTTTTTAAAATTGTCAAATAAAAGCTAACTTAAGTAATAAGCAACAATGTCAACTTGATGGAGTCAAAATTGGGGAAAATTATTACCGTATATACTCGAGTATAAGCACATAAAATATCAGCCAAAGCACCTAATTTTACCACAAAAACTGCATTAAAAATGTGCTGGAAAATGACGTATACATGAGTATATACAGTAATATAACTTGATTTTAAAGAGCAACAAAACTTGAATGATAGGGTTAACATAATGTTCGTGGTGTGTGCCATTAGATACGCCGTGTCTCACAGCAACCCTATGTGACAGAGCAAAATTGACCCAGGAGATTTTCTTAGGTGAAATACTTCTGTCATCAGAAATTGGCTTAACCCCTGTGTGATCAAACCACCTAATATAACATGCAATGCAACCATAAAGAATGCCCCCTAAAAAACGAACCCACACTGATGAGAAACAAGTAACATAATATTATATCATGTTGATTTTTTCAGCACAACTATTTTAAAGAGACAAAGTGATGTCTATAGGACATCATGTCATTTAAGTTATGTCACAAATAATGCACTTCATGAGGTGATCATAATCTTTTGAGTCTGGCTGCGAAAGGGCAGCAAACTCATTTATCAATCACAGATTAAAGAGGACCTCCAGGTTAAGGTGCTGTCTTCAGAGGTGACAAGGTAATTTAAGCTTTCCCTCCAGGCCATAGCCTGACTACTGAATCGGGTTTTCCTTCCAGTAGCCAGCTGTCTATCTCCCTAGAGACCTTCTACAATACGCTTTGAAATCAGCTAGTAGACAAACCAGGGAATGTGAAACTCAAACCTACTGGGTCTGCTGATATTTTTATTTGCTAACAGACTTACTGATGCACCTAGAGTTATTCATAGTTCATGAGAACTTACATTCTGAATATACTGACTAGTGGTCCAGGATCTTGTGCTTTTGGAAGTATATCCTTTTGTATTTCCTTCTTGCTTCCCCTTTGCCCCCTTGATACTTTAACTTGCTGTATCTCCAAAGGTGAATTTATAGGGATTTGACCTGTAGCTGTGGAAACTTTGGTTCATGTCCTTTTAAAGTGAATTATTCTAGCATGAGGATTGTTAGCACAATCGGGTGACAGGAAGAACAGAGGAGAGGATCTGGCCCAGTACAGGAAATATACGATGCGATTCATTGCTGAAACGTTTCTCCTACTCACATTCCCTTTGCAGATAATCATGTCTCACACGTGATTTTTTACTGCCACCGGAAATTCTGACTATTTGTGAAAGATGCTAAAATATCTACGAACAGGCTGTGCTTTTGAGGTGTTACTTCTTCCTCCGTTCAGCTATCTCAAAACCATTTAAATCCCATGTTCACATGTTCACACTTTATGAATCACGATAATCATCTGTAGAATATTATAATTGTCCAATTTAGTACTGTGCTTTCTCTCAAATAACACACACCTATGAGTCAATAGTGAATGGTTATGTATTGGCCTGCTAATAGCAGTTTCAGCAGTTCGAAACCACAAACCACTCCTCATGTGAAAGATAAGGCTTCCTACTCCCATAAAGAGTTACAGCCTCATATACTCACATGGGATAGTTCTAGCCTGTCCTACAGGATCAATACAAGTCAGAATTGACTTGATAGCAGTGAGTTTTTTGTTTTGTTTTGTATTTTTGATTAGTCAAAATGGATCCAATAGCAATGAGTTTGAGTTCGAGTTCAATGTGTGTTTGCTTTTCAACAATCCAACTACCCAGTGGCATTTCTATAAGTGCCAATAGGCCCTTATTCTTAAACAAAGAAACATGTTGCTGTTAAAAAAATAAGAAAAAAATCTAGGATGTTTATATATATATATATATATATATTTCTCTCTTCTGGGAGGTGGAGTAGAAGAAAGTATTAGGCCAATAAATTTAGAAGGCACAATGGATTTGCCTATAAACACAGTATATGCTTTTCAGTCCTTTTTTCCTGCAGAAATTGGCAAATATCTCCCACTGACTCAGTGCCATCACATCACTGACTGCCACTAAGTCTGTCGTTATTCACTGCAACTCTATCAGGCAGACTAGGACTGCCCTTTCACTTTCTGTGGCCATAAACCCTTATTCTCCCTTGGTTATGAGATGCTAGTCAATTAATATGACCTTCCTAGACACAATTTCTTCTGTATTATAATTCTGGACTCTGGTTAGGGCCATCAACTAATTTTGGACGGGAACAGATTAAAGCAGGCCAAAGTCCTGACCTTAGTAGAGAGTGTGACCTGAGTGGCTTCCTTCGTTTCCTTGGGGACATGGTCTGGCAGAAGACACAATCCGCAGCTCTGTAAAAGTCATTCCTCTGTGGATTTCAAACTCAAGGGGATTCCAGGGCCATTGTAAGAGTCCCTCCTCTGAAAGTAAGACTATTTTAAGAGTCTCTCTCTTAAGTGCTGTCGCCTAAGAACATAGGCACAAGAGACTGGCCTGGAGACTGGAGCAGAGTAAAGGGTTAGGCCAAGACCAAAATCCAAGACAAGGAAACCATGAGGCAGAACAGGGAAACAGTGTGGAGACTATGGAACTGTGAGACCGAGCAGCAGCAGGCTTCCTGGCCCACAGATACAGAAACCAAGAGACCATGTGGCTGAGGCTGTGGAGAGAGAGAGAGACCTGGCCGCTGGCTCAGGAGAGTTGTTGCTGTACACCAATGGCTGTATTTTTATCATTTACTAAGCCTGGATTTTGACAACATGTTAACTCCCCTAATAAAATCACTAACTTACTGCTCTGGAGTCAATTCAGACTCACATTGACCCCATGGGGCAGAGCAGAGCGACCCGTGTGTTTCTGATGCGAACTCTGAATAGAAGCAAAAGGCCTCCTCTTTCTCCCTCAAGGCAACAGGTGGTGTCCAACTGTGATCTTGCTGTTAGCAGACCAACTCTTAGTCATCCAACTACCAGGGCTCCTAACTCCTCTTACTAACCCCATCATTGTAGGTATTGCCTGTGATTTCTGTGTGGCGATTGCACGTAGCACGGCCTTCCAAAAGAACAAACAGATCTGTCTTGGAAGACGTACAGCCAGAATGCTCCTTAGAGGCATGGATGATAAGACTTGGTCATCATTCATCAGCAGTATATCCATAACTAACATTATGTCAAGTTCTCTGTATCTCCCTAAAAAGCTGTTGTTTTTTTGGTTTGTCTTGTTTTGTTTTTAAAACATTGTATTGGGAGCTCATACAGGTCTTATCACAATCCATATATCCATCCATTGTGTCAAGCGCATTTGTATGTCTGTTGCCATCATACTTTTTAAAACATTTTCTTTCTACTTGAGCCCTTGGTATCAGCTCCTCATTTTAACACTGAAGTTTTGAAAAAGGCCCCATTTTTTTGGTTTGGTTTTCTGTCTGTCTGTCTATTCTGGAGGAAGGGGATCTTATTATTAAGTCTTTGTGCATGACACATCTTCTAAGTGTCTCAGGTCCTCTCTAGTTTCCATTAAAGTGTCTAACCTGTCTCAATGACCTTAGGTGTCGTCGAGTCCGTTCCAATCCATAGCATCCCTGTGCAAAACAGCAGGAAACCCTGCACAGGCCTGCACCTTCCTCACAGTGGTTCTCAGACTGTATGCCCAGTGATGATCCAGCTCCATGAATTATCCTCGGTGTTGAACTAACGCTAGTCTGTCCGTTTGTTCTGCTGTGGTAGTTTACAGACTGCGGTCATACAGAGGGACGCTGATGATGTCATGGTTACTCACTGGGCTGCTACCCCAAAGATTATCTATTTGAAACCACCAGCCTCTCCTTGGGGAGAAAGATGAGGCTTTCTATTCTTGTAAAGATGTATAGTCTCAGAAACTCACAGGGGCAATTCTACTCTGTCCTACAGGATCCCTATAAGTTGGAATCAAAGAATATGAACAGATTTGTTCTTTTTGGTGATGTTGAAAGCCATACGCTAGCATGTCAAATACCAGGAAGGTCATCTCATTTAATAGGTTTCAGCAGAGCTTCCTGACCAAGAACAAAATAGGAAGAAAGAACAGGTCTACTTCTTAGAGACTGACCACTAAATATCTTATGAATAGAAGATGAACATTGTCTAAGTTAGCACAGGAATTATTAAGTGAACTATAAGTATGTTGATGCTGGGTGCCCTCAAATCAATTCTGACTCAAAGCAGCCCTATATGAGACTGGAATTGCCCTGTGGGAGTTCCTTTACTGTGTGCATTACAGAAGTGAGATGCCAGATCCTCACATACAGCTCCCATGTTGGTCTGAAATGCCAACCTATAAGCTAACAGCAGAGTGCTTTACTGTTGACCCACTTCCCCCGCCCCCCATGATGTCGATGTATTTCATTATAACAGAAATGTGCACCATAGCAAAATATGCTTATAAAGATGACACCAGAAAATATGTTTTCTTTGTAAAAAAGGCCAAATTTCAGATCTGTGATTAACTTCAGGATCTTACGTCTGAGTTGGAAGTATTGGTCTTTCTGAGCCTTGGGGGAAACCCGCTTGGCTGACGAATTCATTCCTGCATTGCAACCACATCATTTCAGGCACCTAGGACGTGCCTACAATACTGGCATTTTATGGTTGCTTTCCAATCGTATTAAAGGTAAACCATCTCCTTGAGGGTGCTTGATGTATAAAAAGGTTCTCCGAGCAGATTTGAGTTATGGATACACATCTTGCTTTGTAAACCTAATTTCTTCACAGCGCGTCTTTCCAGTCACGGCTTTTGTTGTCTGTCCCAGAAACTCCACTTCTCTCAGGGCTTGTCTTTCTCCTTGCTCAGCTGTGTCCAATCACACTATTTCACGGCCACTCGACCTGCATTCTCTGCTCTCATTGGAGTGGCCCCTCTCTGGGCCTATCTATGGCCAAGTGTGATGCTTCCTTTAGCCATGGCAGTTCGTTCACACGGGGTCCGGGCAAAGATGTGTGGCTTTAATAGTCACAAGTGCTCTATGAATTTAAAATTAATTGATACTATTTTCTTTCTCTATTATCTGATCAGTTTACAGCTCTTTTTAACAATCCATACATCCATTGTGTCAAGCACATTTGTACATTTGTACAACACATCCTTTTCAAAATATTTTCTTTCTGTTTGAGTTCTTGGTATCAGCTCCCTATTTATTTCCTCCACCCCCCACCCTACTACCCCCATGAACCATTGATAATTTATTATTTTCATATCTTACACCATCCCGTCTCCCTTCACCCATGTTTCTGTTGTTTGTCACCCTGGATGGGGGAGCTGTAAATCTACGTTGATCATTGCAATCAGTTCCCCCTTTCTCCACCCACCTTCCCCCTACTCTCACAGTACCACTACTCCTATTATTATTCAAGGGGGAAGGGAGGGAGGTGTATCTGCCCTGGATTCCACATGTTGAGATCTCTTACCTGTACCAGTGTACATGCTCTGGTCCAGCTGGATTTGTAAGTTAGCACTGGGATCCTGATATTGGGTGGACAGAAGCATTAAAGAACTAGAGGAAGGTTATGAGTTTTGTCAGTGTTACCGCACTCTGGTTGACTTGTCCCTCCCTGGTGAGCCTTTTGTATGGGGGTGTGTGCAATTGTCTACAGATGGGCTTTGGTTCTCCACTCCACCCTCTGCCCCACCCCCCACTCATCACATTGATATGATTGTTTTGGGTTTTCTGTTGCCTGATACCTGATCCTGTCAACATCTCATGATCACAGAGGCTGGTGTGCTTCTTCCAAGTGAGCTTTGTTTCTTCTCAGATAGATGGCCACTGGTTAATCTTCAAGCCTTAAAACCTCGATGCTATAATTTTTGGTAGTCGGGTACCATCAGCTTTCTTCACCACATTTGCTTATGCACCCATTTTGCTTCAGTGATCATGTCAGGAAGGTGAGCATCACAAAATGCCAGGTTATTAGAACGAAGTGTTCTTGCCTTGAGGTAAGACTTGAGTAGAGGCCCAATATCTGTTTGCAACCTAAATACTTAACATATAAATATACGTACATAGATCTATCTCCCAATTGTTATATATAAATATATTTACATATCTGTGTGCCTTTATTTATACCTCTATAAATGTCCTTTGCATCCTGGTTCTTTCCTCTATTTCCTTTTACTTTTCTCTTGTCCCACAATTATGTTTGGCATTCATTCGGCTTTCAGTAATTCTTCTGGGCTACACTGCACTCGATCACACCCCACCGGGCATTCTATGCCCACCCTCCTCAGCATCAATTTTAGATCACCTGTTTCCTTGTCCCTGGGTTTGTGGGCTCTACTTTTCTGTTGCCCCACCTCCTCCTCTCTCATATCTCTCCAGAACCCTCAGTCTGTTTTCTCCTCAGGATTGTTTAACCTGCTTATCTTACATAGAAATACATGGGGCAAAAGCCTATAAATAGTTCCACATCTGTCTGTTCACCTTTATGAATGTTTTCCACTCAGGTTTCACATTTTAAAAACTGCGATGGTCTTGCTATGTATGCATTCAAAAGCACATAGAAACTTCAAGTGTTTATTTTATAATTGCTGAAATAGCACATAAAAAACAAATTGTGGTGTGATACTGTAGGTTAGATTTCTACAATAAAATGTCATTTCATTGAAGGCTTTCTTATGTTTACTTCATAAATAATTTGAGAAATTCAACTATGTAGTTCACAGTATGGTTAAGGTTGTAGCCTCTCACCATACTTACTAGATTTGTATGTTGAGCAAATGATCAGAGAAGCTGGATTATATAGAGAAGATTATAATAGAGAGGAGTGAGATGTCAGGATTGGGGAAAATTTATTAGCAGCCTAGAATAGGCACATCTGCACATAAGCATCTGCATGCAGGCATCGCCACCTTAAGTATGGCTTACAACTCGATGTAAAGAAGGCCAAATTCCTCACACCTGGACCAAAAGTTAAAATCATGGTAAGTGGAGAAGGAATTGAAGTTGTGAAGGATCTACAAGATCCAAGCCTTGCTTGCGGCCACAATCAATGTTCAATGCAGTGAAAAGGTCAAAAGACTCATTGAATTAGTAAATCTGCACAAGAATTGGAAGAAGTAAGGTCCGAGAGCCCTGTAGAGGCAAGGATGGTGAGACTTGATCTCACTTTTCTCAGACACCTTGTCAAGAGAGAAGGACAGCATGTTTGGTAACAGCGAGGGGCAGTGAAGAAGAGAAAGACCCTCAATGAGCTAGACATAGTGGTTGCAACCATGGGCTTAAGCATAAGAACACTGGTCTGGGTGATACAGAACCAGTCAGTGTTTCCTTCTATTGTGCATGGGTCCCTACTCAACAGCATCTAACAACAACAACAACAACAACAACAACAACAACAACACAAGCATTGTTATGATAAGCCTGTAAGCCTGATTCTGTGTGTGTGCAATAAGTACATATTAAATCACAAGTAATACCTGAAGGAGCCTTGTGTGATAGTGAGTTAGTTATACATTGGGTTACTACCCACAAAGTAGGTAATTTGACTCCACCAGTCACTCCCTGAGGCAAAGAACAACAACAACAACAACAACAATAATGAGTCTTTCAGTTTCCTTAAGAATGTACAGCCTCCGAAGCCTGAGGGAAGGCTTCTCCTCAATCCTATTGGACCTTATGAGTGAGAATGGACTTGGTGCCAATTGGTAATAATCAGCCATCACGCTTGAAGACAGACAAGAACCTCCAAAATAGTACGAGCTTCCTTCCTCACCATTTATAATGAAAACACATTTTGAAAAATAAGTATTCTCCTCTCATGGTGTATATTTCTGATTTTATTTTCATTTTAACTTTCCTACACTGGAGTTAGTCTAAAAGTATTGCATCGATAAGTGATGGTGTCAGCTCAATCAAGTTAAAAATAGACTTTTCAGCATACATTTATGCACAAGTACTTTGGGTGTAAAACTAGAAAGGATCACAGAGGTGGCAGACACATTATTTTCTCTCTGATTGGAAATGTCCTCTGAAATTGCTCCAGAAGACCAAGGGGATCTCTTAGCATTTAGGATTTGAAATATTAATGATTCAAAAATAACCCAAAAGGAAAAATGAGATAGTCTTGATATTAAAATGACCTGTCTTGCAATAGTAGATGGCCAAGCTCAAGCTCTTGGGACTTCATGTAAAGTTATTGATACTTTATGGACCCACAGAAGATTTGCTTTTGTGTGTGTTGAGTACCTGTTTAGAATTGAGTAAATTTACAAGTAATCTTTGCTCCATATAAGCATGACTTTCTGTAGTAAAATAGTGCTTTGAAACAACTAAAAATTTTTTAAATGAAGTTTTAATTTACAATATTTAGAAATTAGGGGGCAGGACATCATTCCAAATTGTCAAATGCTTTTCTTAGACCCATGTAAAGGGAGGAGTTCACCAACATTCTTTTTTGGTAGCTGATGTGGGGTCTAGTCTGTATGAGATTGAAAAAGGACAGGAATGTGTAAATTCTAGACTTATTTCAGTAAATTCACTGCACCATTTATGCATGTATATCTTTATTTTTCTGCCTTAACTGTAATTCAAACACTATGTAAAATCTGGATGTAGTAATTGAAGATCACTATCACCTGTATCCATTGTTCTGAAACAAAGCAATGCCAAGCAGCGTCTTCATTCTTCTGAGTCAGTTGTGGCAGAGCAAACTTCATTTATTAAATAGTAGAGAATGTATGGGTTATTTTAGAAAATATATTTTTAAAATCCAATTTTCTTCTTTTTTTTTGAAAAAAATTTAAAAAGGCAATCACCTTTAAACAGAACATGAGAATATATGGGCAGATTTTTTCTGATCCGATTTCAGAATGAGCAACAATTTCAGCATACATGATATCGTACTCACATGGAACTTTTGATTGTAAGTTTCAGTTCATCCATTCAGTTTACATACGGACTATGTTGACAGAAATGGAGTTGAAAGTAATATTTAATCTGAGTTTGAAATACTGATAAGGTTGTATACCATTATCTTAATATT
>NW_022111373.1:130313070-130324569 GCF_000313985.2 Echinops telfairi
TTTTGTATATACAACATTAATATTGCTAAAAGTAGTCATACTATAGATGTCTAAACAGAAGAATGTGTCTACTTATCAATATCATATTGATATGGTTTAAATGTATTGCTAAAAATAACAATACATGGTTGGGTATTTGTCATTTTTACGAGCATGTAAATATTTCAAAGAGAACATGAGGTTGATTCTGAGTTCAGGGATCCCTAACTGGCACTTGGATGTCTATTTGTAAGTGCATTGTCTTGAAATAGACACATCTCTGCATATAATGAGGGGAAGTAAGTTTTGTGTTTAGACCTGGTTAATATTTGGATAGGAGAAATTTATTGTAAGAATTTTTTAAATGAATACTTGGTGTTGTATTTACATTATTAATAAATTGAACATAGTGATTGCAAGAATACGTATTTGGAGGCTGTTAGGAACTCATATCATATTAAGCCACTGGAGTCCATTTTTTGTTGTTGAAATAAAAAGTGAAAACAAAAACCCCCAAATTGGGTAATTCTATCCTATTACTCTGTGAGTTTCATGCCTGCATGCCTATCAGTCAAATCAGGGTCTATTTCATTTATTGAAATAAGATATTGGGTTCATTTTGGAATTGAAACTGATGCAGGAAGTTTAATGGTGTCACCGGGAATATTCTGATTCTCTCTTGTGCTCACTCCCTCTCTCTCCCTCCATCTCAGTAAAACAGGTAATTTCATCACGGTCACTAAATTAAATTAAACTAAATTTCATCATGGTCACTAACCATGAGTAGCATAATGATAACTGTATGTAATCTTATGTTAAGATGCAGTGAATATTCCAATAAATTTAATTTCAGTGTTTATCATTTAAATCTTCGTGTAGTAGATTGGGTAGAAATCTACTGCTTATCAATTCGGCCCTTCCTTCTTATAGAATTTTAAAAATTATTCCTTTTATTGGGAGCTCTTACAGATACAATATCATTACATAGTTCAAACACACAAGCAGTATTGTACAATTGCTACCACAATCAGTTTCAAAGCATTTTTTTGAACTCCTCTATATTCACTTCCATTTTCCCCCCTCCCTCACCCTAGCCCTAGGAACCCTTACTTTTTCCCCCCATATTAGTTTTTTGCCCTCCATATCTTACACATGTGAATATATCCATTCACATACAATTCTGCTGTTCGATCCTATCGAGTGGGTTTACACAGCCCCAGATGCTATTCATTCCCTCCCCCTCCCCCACTTTTCCATACCCTGAGGGAACCATTACTCCTGTTACTGTTTCTGAAGGGCTATCTATCTTGGCTTCCATGTATCAAATTATATTAAATATACAAATGAACATACTCACACCTAACTTCATTAATGAGGTAAAACAAAAACCATAATATGAAGGGGAGGAAATATTACAGGACGAGAGGATAGTCATGTAGTTCATCAGTACTATACACACATTGGAATTATCATCCCTTCTGGGTGGCCCTTCTGAGAGGGTCTGCCAACTACCTTATAGGTGCTTTGGGGGTCTCCACTACTTTCATGCCCCTTCATATCAACTTGGTTGCTTGTTTTTGAACTTCTGATAACTTTTCCCATTGATACCTCATGCTCACACAGGCTGGTGTATGCTTCTTCCACATGGGCTTTGTTGCTTCCCTGCTAGGTGGATGCTTGTTTAACTACAAACCTTTAAGATCCCTGATGCTATATCTTTTAATAGCCGGGCACCATGAGATTTCGTCGTTACATTTACATATGCACCCATTTTGTCTTCAGTGATCTTGTTAGAGAGATGAGTATCATACAATGTCGCATTATTAGAACAAACCCTTCTTGTACTGAGGTAAGATTTAAGCAGAGGGCCAAAGTCCATCTGCTTCCTTGTTGCATTTTCACATATACATATATAAACAAATACACATCTATGTTTATATTTGCATATATACATAGATATCTACATTTTCCCTTCTTACCTCTTTTTCCTCCTGCCCTACTATCTGTTTATCCATCATTTACCTCTCATTAATTAATCTCTGATACAATTTGATTAATCAAGCATGACCAGAAATGCTCCATCCTCATTGCCATCAATTTTAGAACACTTACTATTCCCCTGCACCCATCATGATTGGCTTACCACTTACCTCCCCCCACCTCCTTCCCTCCCATATCCCCCCAGAACTGTCCATCCAGTCTCTGTGTGTGTCATGTTATTCTCTGTTGCCTATAGGGCTGTTGACCTCAATGGGTACTTGTCACTGCATGTTTTTCATACATATTTTGTCTAACACTGATCCTATTTCCTGGATCATAAGAAAGGTATAAGAAAGGGCTTGCGATCAGTTCTGTTAAATTGGTGTTGTTGGATAAATCTACTGGGAACTTCCTTAGGAAAAGTCATTGCTCCCAAGATAGAAAGGCAGTTATTTGAATAAACAGCCATTCTCTCCATTTGATGGGTTTGGATATGGACATAGATGTACCTCAGTCCATGGAGTCCTCTTGCCACTAGCCCAACGATGAAGTAACTTCCTACTTATTCCTGTAACTAACATCTCTTTTTGATCTGGCTGCTCGGTACAAAAACACTATGTTTAATGTTAGAAAATGTATACACCATTTAATAAATTTGCTAAATACAATTCTCAGCAAAAAACTTCAGATTAAAAAATATATATGTATGTCTTTACTCAACATCTAAATGTAATGTATAGTTATTTTAACTAGAAAAGGTTCTAGAATTTTATATAATACCTTAAGGGTTGACATTATTTGATACTTGGAACTAATTTTCCTAGAACTTGTGCGAAAATGGGAAATCAAATTCAAATGTGGAATTAAATGAAAATATAAACATAATGAAAACAAAATCTCTTGTGTTAGGTGACATCCTTGTTCTTCACCAGATTAATCCCATGCAATAATCTTAATCTGATAGCTTAACTGCTGCTTCTGGGAGCATTGATTGTGGATCAAAACAAAATGAAATCCCTGGCAATTGGAGTATCAGTGAAATCAAGAATTACTTAGGAGAGATGAGCACAGTAGCTGCAGCAATGAAGTCAAATATAGCCAGGAGCGTATTGATAGCGTAGGATTCATTCACCGTCACTGAGTTAATTCTAACTCATAGGGACCCAATAGGACAGGACAGAACTGCCTCGTTTATGACACTGTAACTCTTTAAGGGAATAGAAAGTCTCATTTCTCCCTAGGAGAAGTTAATGGTTTCAAACTTCTAACCTTGAGGTTAGATTCTAACATGTAAACCACTACACTACCATGTCACGGGATGAGACAGTATTTAGTTTGTCATACATGCAGTCACTATGAGTGGGACCCTCCCCAATGGAACCTAACAACAACCATCACAACACAAACTGCAATCAGGGAATGGATGCAGACAAGCTCTCTCAGGAATACACTGAGGTTGTCTTCAAAACCAGTTCTAATAAAAACAGTGGTTGTATGAGGATCTGGAGGGCCGAACTATTCAAGACATGGAAGTCAGCTCAAAGGGACTGATTTCGGAGATCCCAAAATTAGTCTCTTGATAGAATTTCTCATAGGGCACAGAATGATGAAGAGGACTTATTGGGAAGAAGTTTTAAAATTGCATTCCTGAAAAGAAGGCCAGGAGAAATGCATGCATTAATGTTCATGTTCCATCAGCCAAAATGACCTTGATCCTTCCTTGAGAGCAACAGAATCATGTTAGCAGCCCTTCACCTCTCAAACCTGCAGCCTTGATCTTGACAGTTCAGAATAATTTTTCTCTCTAACTTAAATAGCATATAAAAGAAGGGTAGGTGAAGGGAGACGCCGGGCAGTGTAATATAAGATATAATAATAATTTATAAATTATCAAGGGTGCATGGGGGAGGAGGGCAGAGGAAGGGAGGGCGAGGGGGGAAAAAAGGAAAATGAGCTGATTCCGGGAATCCAAGAGGCAAGCGAATTTTGGGAATGATGAGGGCAACAAATGTATAGATGTGCTCTACACAATTGATCCATGTATTGTGATGAATTTTATGAGCCCCAATAAATTGATTAAAAAATACAATTCAATTTCTCAAGGAAGTCTACATTGCTGTTTTATACAGTGTAAACAGAAGATACAGATTTCTTTATGGAAGGGCTAGAGAGATGGGAACATGGCCTTCAGAAATGTATAATCATAGATGGAGATTATGTTAACAAGCAATAGCTTCATATTTTACTAATTTTGTTTCATGTTAGTTTCAGTTTATTTGCTGCATTATGTTTGACCCACTCTCTATTATGACTCAAAAACAGCCATGTGGTATTTATTATACAGAAAATGATTACAACAGTATTTTTTCAACCACATGAATCATTTAATTGCTCACTTGGATTTCATAGAGATGGATTGTTTGTGTAATTCTCCAGCTGCTTCCCCATAGAAAGCTCAGTGTGTTACATAGACTTCCCCAGGAAAAACCAGGCAGGTGACAAATGACAGTGATCACTGACTGATAAAAACACATGTAAACTCATTGAGAATCTTTCCCCACTTTCAGCAAGTAAATACCTGGGTTATGTTGCTTAGGAGTCGGAGTTATTTTAAACACCTAGAGGTTGTGCTGCACTTGAATCTTCATGAGAACTTGGCATTCACAACAGGGTCGATCAAGAAGGATCCTGGCTCCAGGCCTAAATCCTGTTATGTTTCGTTCAATTAGATTCAATTGTACAAAACATGCCAGGGAGAAGAAAAGGTCAATCATTTCAAAATTATATTAACCATGTCGACAAGGTAATTTTTTGCTGTGTCTAGTGACACAAAAGCCACCAGGATTACAAAGACAATAATAGAACCTTGGGTTTTTGTCATTGTGTAGCAAGACACATATTAGAATCCAATGAAAGTTTCATCTATCAGGGCTTCCTGGGGATACAATGTGGCATGCTAAACAGATTGCCTTCATTATCTTCTGTTTCACATGGTGAGTTCCTTGTCTAAATTATAAGTGTGCCTTATCAATAACATGTTTTATGAATAGTTTAATCTCTAATCTTTAGCAAGACAAACTATCTGTAAGTGGGAAATATGTCTAGTGATTTAGTTGAAATGTCAGATCAACTACATTTTAAATTTCTTTAGGTCAACATGCACCACATAATTGTACTTCGTTTTTCTCATTATTTCATCTAATAGGATACCCACTCATTCTTTAGCACTGTTATTCCAATATTAGATCCCCAAAGAAGAAAAGTAGTGCCAACAGCAATTTTTTTCACGAGTTCTGGATTCTAAGGACAATATGGACAGGAGCTTCTGTTTCAGATCTGAAAAAATATCCATTTGCTTTTGTTTATTATCTATACAGATTGCCATATTGTACTGGTGTATTTATCAGCCTATAAGCATACATTCACTTTCTTCCAATGATTTGGACATGATGCTGATGTTCTGGCAGACTAATTAAAGCAGATTATATCATATACAATCCTGAACAGAATTAGTTTATTTCTGAAGTCTGATAGGATACTATTTCCTATGCTTTTAACCGTTTTTAACATATCCCAATCACCCTATACAATTTGTTGCCTTTTCTAAGATATTTTATATTGAGTTACGGGATTTATTTGATGGGTCTGACCATTTTTATGGGAAAACTAAAACAAACAAACAAAAATATTTGACTTCCAGGTGCTGAAAATATTTTATGCTAGATTGTTATTTATATTTCCTTTTTCAGTGATATATGTATGTTTTCTTTTGAGACATCCAAGTTTCTTACTTTTATTAGAAAACCTATATGTACACACACAGAAATACATGCAAACACAAATATAAATGCATATAAATATTACCTACATATATGTTTACATATGTGTTTGGCAAAATATATAGCATCATTTGCATATATTTTTTCTACATACCTTATTTCTTATTCATATTTAAATAATAAGTATTATTTATTGTAACTGAATATTCAAAAAGTACTATTTAAATTTGTTTTCTGAAAGACAAAAGAGTTTGAAAATCTATAAGACTTTACTCTTAAAATGGAGAGGAAATTTTCATTGATATAGTTTTGTTTGATTTTTCTTCATCCTTAATTTTTCATAATCAATAGATAAAACAAATATCAAGATTGACCTTTCTATACCTTAAAAGGATTCAATTTGAACATATCAATTGAATACTAAATAATATGCTGGGATTTTAGAGTGATGCTTTTGTCTATTTGATGTAATTTTGTCATCTGGGTTACATTTCAAAATGTGCTTACTGTGGTTATAGCAGAGAAAAGTGTCAACCAATTTAAGTCCAATGGAACTTCTTTGAAATATGAGTAACATTCCTTTGTGTTGTCTTGACATTTATGAGGCCTTATCTAGTTTCCCTTGTCCTAGTTTATATCATTCACTATCAAAAATATAACCATGACACTGATAAAAGGTTGTAGGTCATGTTATTCAGAAAATACAGTATCTTAGGAGAGTCGTTCCATAAAACAAAACTCTGACTCTGAAGAAATGTCAGTTAGTGTTTGATCACTCACATTAATATTGTTTTATTTTTATAGCAAACAGTAAAAGAAAACAGTTGCATTGATTTACTGATGACATATTTATTAGTAAATCATGGACACTGGATGATGCTTCTAAAGACATCGTAGCCTTTTAGAGTTTGTTTGAAATTTTCAGATTATACTTCAGCAGGAAGTCCTTTCAGCCACACCCTGTGGTCCCTAACTCTTCATCTAAAATAGCCACATATTGAATTACCAGGTGGCTCTTCACAGTGTTGAAGTCAATACTTCTAAGGACATGATTGTTAGCAGTCTAATGAAAAGAACCCTAGTAGTGAAGTGGGTTTTCCGTGGAGCCGTGAACCACCACCTCAGCGCTTTGACTCGCCCACTGTTCAGCAGGAGAACATGAGGCCAGCTGCTCTTGCCATGGTGTCAAGTCGTAGAAGCTCAAAAGGGCAGTTCCCATCTCTCTTCTTGGCTTCCCGAAAGCAGTGGGTTTGGATAAGCAAAAGAAGGAAAGAGGTCAACTGTTTTCTTTTACTGTTTGCTATAACAATAAAACAATACTAATGTGAGTGATCAAACACTAACTGCCATTTCTTCAGAGTCAGAGTTTTGTGTTATGGGATGATATAAACTAGGACAAGGGAAACTATGAAAAACCTGAAAAATATTCTCCTCTTTGCAATGTTTTAAAATAGTATAGAATGTCAAACAACCATTTCCAACATAACATTCCAGTGAAATAGCAATTTACTGAACCATTCACAATAAGAAGTCAATCAAAATAAATATTGTCATCTTATACTAATCCTTGCTTAAGTATAATTGCTTTGTCCCCAAAGGTCATTGTAATTTGTAATGGCTGTGTGTTAACTAGGCATTTGTGATAGGGATAAAGGTGATTTCCAAAAATGTACTAAACACTATATCATGTATCAAATCTTTTCATTTTTGTCTTGTCACACACTTCTAGGAAGTAATGATTGTTTAAAATGGCTTCAAAACTCACAGTTGCCTTCAAAGTGATCAAAACACAGTCGGAGACAGCACACTGCATTCATCGTCAAAGGGACCATTTCAAGATGTATCTTGGAGTCCAATAGTGTCTTTGATACAATTATAGCTACCTGCATTCAAGGAATGCTCATTAATACAAATATTATTCAAATTTATACCCAAACCATTAAAGGTAGTGTTGCAAAAATTGAAGAATTGTACCAATATATTTAGTCTGAAATTCATGAAACATGCAAACAAGATCAATTGCTAGAGTCAGAAAACATAAAAGGAAGAACATGCTAACATATCTGAAACTGAAAGAACTAAAGTAAAATTTCAAGCTTCAAGATGCAATATAGAAATAGGATAAAGTCAAAATCTTGAATGATGCAGAAGCATCAAAAGAAGATGAAAAGAATGTACAAATTCTCTGGACCACAAAGACTTATTCCATCATTTCAGGAGGTAACATATGAGCAAGAACCAATGGTGCTGAAGAAGTCCAAGATCCATTAAAACATTAGCCAAAAACAAGAATCTGGAAATTGCTGGGATACCATTTGAAATGTTTCAACAATCTGATGAAGCACTGGAAGCACTCATTAAGTTATGGGAGAAAATTTGGAAGAAAACGACTTAACCACTTGACTTGAAGCATTTCATATTTGTACCCATTTCAGAAGTAGGTGACCCAACAGAATACTCAAAAGATAGAAAAATATCATTAATATCACATGCAAACAACATTTGAAGATCATAGTTGAAAAAGTAAATTGGTAGGGAGATGCCAGAGGTTCAGGTTCGAATCAGAGGAGGATATGGAACTTGGATATCTTTACTGACATTACTAATATCTGTCTGACATTACTGATGTAGGATAGATCTTGGCTCAAAGCAGAGAATACAAAAACAAAAAAGGTTAATTGTGTTTCATTGACTATATAAAGGCATTCCATTTTGTGGATCATAACAAATCATGAATAATATTGAGAAGAATACACATTCCATAACATTTCATTGTGCTCATGTTAAAATTAGGGTCAAGAGGCAATTGGGCAAACAGAACAGGTGAATATTGCATGATTTAAAATCAGGAAAGATGTAGTCTGGGTTGTACCCTCTCACCATACTCATTCTGGATGTTTAGCAAATAATCAGAGAAACTGCATTATATGAAGAAGGGTGCGGCATCAGGATAGAAGGAAGGCTAATTAACAACATGAGATATGCAGATGGCAGTAACATCCTTCTTGGCTGAAAATCGAGAGAACATGAAGTACTTGCTGATAAAGATCAAGGATTGCAGCCTTAATGAAAAAAAATCTCACAAATGGACCAATAGGGAACACCATGCTAAATGGATAAAATATATAAGTTGTCAAGAATTTCATCTTGCTTGTATCCACAATCAATGCTATGGCATTAGCAGCCTGGAGCTTAAAGAATGCAGCAATATGGATAAATCTTCTGTACCAGATCTCTTTAAAGGGTGTTGCTTTGAGGACTGAAGTCTGCCTGACCCATGCCATGGTATTTTCAATTCCCTCATATTCATGTGAAAGTTGAACATTGAAAAATAAAGACCAAGGAAAAGTCCATGCATTTGAACTATGGTGTTTGGGAAGAATATTGAAAGTACCATGTAATTCCAAACAAACAAGCAAACAAACAAACCTGACTTGGAAGAAAAACAACAAGGACGCTCAGCTCATTGGAGGCAAGCATAGAGGGACCTAGCCCCATGTTCTTTGTAGAAACTTCACCAAGACATCACGCCTGGTGAAGTGGAGGGGCAGCAAAAAACAGGAAGGCCCTGGACAAGGTGTATTTTAACAGTGGCTGCAACAATGGACTCCGACCAAAGAACAATCGTCAGGCTTGCACCGGACTGTGCAGTGTATCATCCTGTTTGTTATGCATCTGGTCCTCACTCGGTGTCCGAATCTACTGTATATCCCAGAACAGCAACAAGATACGAACTGCACAATTAACAAATAACTGGATGAAAACTTTTCATTTTAGTGATCATATAAGGAGTTTAGTTTGTCTCAAGGACTCAGAGTGCAGTAGTGTGTTACACACCGGACTGCTAACTGGCAAGCTTGCTTTTCCAACCCCTGTCGGGCCCTATGGGAGAAAGATAAGCCATTTGTTGATGCACAGAAACCTGGAGTGCAGCTCTACGCTGCCCAATAGCGTCAGTGGGAGAGGAAATTGACCCATTGGCTGTGTTTTTTCATTTGGTTTGGGTTTATTTTTTTCCTCTCATGTAAAATTCAAGGAAACACAGCTTACTTCTACAATGCTTAAATCATTAACTTTACAGGAGTATACCTCTGTAAAATTTCATAATCTAAATTAGTTTATACATATATTCACCACTCTTCTCTCCGTCTTGGGGTGGCCTGTTTGCTCTGTGGTGCTGGAGGCTTTCCACTGGTATTTGCAATACCAGCAGGGTCACCACACCGGTGCCCCTGTTTCAACAAAGCTCGCACACAAAGAAAAGACTGAAAAGAAGAAGAAGAATGTTTCCACTTCTGAGGGATTAGCCACGTTAAACCTGATGAAAAGCAGCAGAACCCTGTCAGATACAGTACCCCAAAAGGAGCTTGTAGGAGGGAACACACTCAAAATGTAGCTGGGGAAGGGCTGCCCGCTCATGGAAGTCAGACTTAAATGATATGGATAAAGTAAAGCTTTCAGGACCTTTATAAGCTGATGGGTCAGGACTCAAAATGAGAATAGACAGAAGCAAATATTCATCATTAATCATAAAGTGAAATGTACAAAATATATACAGCTAGGAAAGATGTATTGCATTGATCCAATACACCCCACAGGACCTCTCCAAAATATTGAAGAACAAGGATGTCACTTTGAAGACTAAGGCACACCTGGCGCAATCATTGCATTTTTAATCGCCTCGTGTGCAGGTGAAGGTTTGGACAATGAACCAGGAGGACTGCAGAAGAATCGGTGCACTTGAGCTACAGTATTGGCAAACAATATGGAGGGTACCGTGGACTGCCAGAGGAACAGACAAATCTGTCTGGGAAGAAGTACAGCCAGAACTGTTGCCTAGAAACTCAGATGGTTCGACGTTGCCTCGCGTCCTTTGGACACAGCATCAGACGAGATGAGTCTCAAGAAAGGGGCTCTGTGCTTAGTAAATTAGGGTACTCAGTGGAAAAAAGCAAGACCCTCAGGGGAAAATAGGAAGAATTCCAAGTAAACAGATGGAAACAGTCACTGAAAAAATGGTCTCGGTGTTTTGTTCTGTTGTGCCAGGGGTACTCGGAGTTGGAACTGACTGAGAGTTACAGGACAACAACCTATGTCTGCATCTTCATTTGGATCTTTGTGCATACATACTTCTTAAATAAATATGGATGTACTTATTGTCCATATATAATAAGGCTTTATAATATTTTAAGTTCAACGTTCCAATGGTTACAATATAACCATAATTTGCATTTATACTTCTAAAGGGAGAAAAGTATCAATATGCCTCATGCACTTATACAGTAAAGGAAAATGGAAGATAAAACGAGAGGAGAGGGATACATTCTATTGAAGAGCAAGGATGTCACTTTCATTTTTTTCGAGTCCAATCAACTATAAAGAGTAAATATATTAAACTGGAAAGTTATAGCTCCTGCAATTATGAATTGAAAGTTAAATATTGGCCTCTATAAGTAGTTGTACTAATATTACTATTAAATATATAACCAGAGGACTTGAAAAGTTGGTGTAAAAAGGAATTTAAAAAGGGGGCTATTTCTATGAACTTTATGAAATCCTCTCATATTTGATTCGGTGTTTCTTTTTTTTAAAATTATATTATTAGGGGCTCGTACAACTCTTATCACCATCCACATATCCATCCACTGTGTCAAGCAATTTTGTACATTTGTTTCCCTCATCATTCTCAAAGCATTTGCTTTCTACTTGAGCCCTTGGTATCAGCTCCTCATTTTTTCCCCTTCCTCCCCACTCTCCCCTT
>NW_022111373.1:130324919-130330959 GCF_000313985.2 Echinops telfairi
AGGAAAATTGTATATTTCATCATTGCTACACTGCACCCTGACTGGCTCATTTCCTCCCTGTGGCCCTTCTGCAAGGGGATGTCCAATTTCCCACAGATGGGCCCTGGGTCCCCACTCTGCACTCCCCCTCATTCACAATGATGCCTGATACTTGATCCCTGATCACCTGATACCTGATCCCTGATCACAAGGCTTCAAAGGGATCAGGGATCAGGCATCAAAGACCAAATGAGGTCCTATAGGCTTGAAGATAAGCAAGCGGCCATGTAACTGAGAAACAACAAAGCCCACATGCATGAAGCACACCAGCCTGTGGGATTGGGTGTTTCTTTGAAGAATTTTTTTAAACAATACTGTAATCAATTTATTATTAAGTAAATTATGATTTAATATTATTTGAATAAAATTACATACAGGCACACACGCAAGGAGACTTCGGAAATTCATGGAAAAATTCCATCATCTTTTAATTCCTTGTTTCCATAAACTCATTGAAGCCCTCGTGCGTTGACTAGAGGCTAGGTTGACGACAGAAAGAAATCAATGACAATCATATATGTGTAAGAAAGAGATTTACATCCAGACGTATTTTCAAGCAGCCCTGGGCAAGGTTGCCAAGTGCAGGAAGATGAGAGGCCAGTGCGTGTAAAGTGTGTGGATCCGAGGTTGATAGGACATGGCAGAGCTCGGGCAACTCCCACAGCGTCCAGTAGACGGAAAAGCAAGGCACAGAGTGAGGAGAAGGTCCCCAGGGTCCTCTTATGAGAAGGCCATGCCCACAAGGAGGCATCATCAGGTGGTGACCTGATTGACAGCTTGGATAGCACCCCTAGACTTTTAGATAGATTCAAGTGGACATACAATTATATAACTACCATACCCAGTGTGTGTGTTTATGTGTGCGTGCAAACCCACATTGGAATAAATTTGACATATAGAGTGAGTGACCAGCCTTCATCTCTCATATTTGCTTACTAGATTGATGAGTTTCCAGGGCACATTCAAGCCAATTAAGATCATGCATAGGTTATTATTAATAATATCACAGCAATCATTCCTCAACCTGAAAATAACACTGAGCACTACATATACCAAGTTGAATTTTGTTTTGCTGTAAAAGTCAGACAAATAAATAGCATATAGTTTTCTTCATGCAAAATAAGTTCATTATTGGCTATATCATAATGGAGAAGTGTTTATATAAACACATTTTTCAATTTTCCATTTGAAAACAGATGCTTATCCACTACTTAATACTAAACTAATACCCTATTTATAAAACTCTATTTGATCCCTAATTAATCAGGCAAACAAAAACAAACCAAACAAAACACACTGCCATTTCAATGGATAGTGACCCTAAAGGATGGAACAGAACTGCTTCCTTTGGCCTCCAAGGTTGTAAATGTTTACATGAGCCACAAACCTCATCTTTCTATCGTGCACTGGCTTATGGGTTCAAACCGCTCACCTTGTGGTAAACATTCCAAAGCCCACACCGGGGGCTCCTTACTAGCAAGGAATGAATAACACACATACCCCCATTCGCATGATGTTAAATACAGGAGATTATGAACAGATATACTTTTTCTTATTTATATGTGTTAATATCTCTTCATTTTACATATAACATTTTAGAAAATATATTATTATTGCAATTATACTAATAGGAAATGACAAGTACAATTTATTTAGAGCCAACATAATAGTCATATGGCTGAATGCTTTATATTCATTTGCTAATTTTTCATTAGTAAATATCCTAAAGGTTGACACTGTTATTATCGCCATTTCACATACTTAAAAAATGATGATTGAAAGATTAAATCACTGAGCTCGGGTTTTCAGAGTTAGTATATAGGAAACTTGGGATTTGAACACAGTCTCACACTGTCTCATGCCACACAGTCTACAAACAGAGGGGCATCTATGGATCAACATGAATTCCATCATCTAATAGGACCATTATGGCCCCATCAGCCTTAAGGTTGGGAAGTGAACACAGGTAACTAGAGACTGTGGAGTCAGAACATTTCCAGAGGATTTGCTTGAAGTTTCTTTGTGCTTTGAACAAATAACAGTAATGCGTCATGCCCAATGATATGAAAGGTCTATCAGACGTAGACACCCTGTGCTTTATTCCAAACAAGGCGTGTGTAAACGTGCCTCTGGTCACAGCATGACTGCAGAGGAGAGGTCTCAAGAATGCCCTTGTCGTATTTTCTTTAAAGTATCTGACCAAATAAGAACTAAAAAGGGCCATCAAAAACTGTTAATAAAAGACCTTTCTAAACAATCCAAATTCCACTAGTCTTGTCTTGATTAATGTGGATAAAGCAATTTTTTTCTGTGTTTAGTTTATAATTTTATTTTAAAGAGTTTTTGTTTTAACCTTTGAGAGTCCTATTTGTTCCTTTTTAAAAAATTATTGTATTGAGGGCTCATACATTTCTCATCACAGTCCATATATACATCCATTGAGTCAAGCACCTATGCACACCTATTGCCCTCATCAATCTCAAAACACCTGCTCTCCACTTCAGCCCTCAATATCGTTTGCTCATTTTCCTCCTCTCTTCCCCCTCCCCCTCCCTCCTGAACCCTTCATAATTCATAAATTATTATAGATTTGTCATAAGTTACCCTGTCAGATGTCTCCCTCCACCCTCTTTTCTGCTGTCCATTCCCCAGGGAGGAGGTTATACTTAGATTCTTGTAATCGGATCCCCCCTTCTACCCCACATTCCCTTCACCCTCCAGGCATTGCCCCTCTCACCACTGGTCCTGAAGAAGTCATCTGTCCTGGATTCCCTGTGTTTCAAGTTGCTATCTGTACCAATGTATATCTTCTGGTCTAGCCAGATTTGCAAGGCAGAATTGGGATCATGATATTGGGAGGGAGGAAGCATTAAAGAACTAGAGGAAAGATATATGTTTCATCGTTGCTACCCTGTACCCTGATTAGCTCGTCTCCTCCCCAAAATCCCTCAGCAGGGGGGTGTTCTGCTGCCAACCGATGGACTCTGAGTCTCCACTCTGCACTCACCCACCTTTACAATGACATGATTTCTTGTTCCTTGATGCCTGATACCCAAGCCCTTCTACCACTCGTGGTCACACATACTGGTGTGCTTCTTCCATGTGGGCTTTCTTGCTTCTGAGCTAGTTGGCCGCTTGTTTATCTTCCAGCCTTTAAGACCCCAAATGCTATATCTTTTGACACCATCAGCTTTCTTCACCACCTTTGCTTAAGCACACGCTTTTTTTCAGTGATCATATCAGGAAGGTGGGCACCTACTGATCTGATTTTTAGTTCTTTGATGTCTGATAACTGATCCTTTCTGCACCTCATGGTCAGACAGGCTGGTGTGCTTCTTTCATGTGGGCTTTGATGCTTCTCAGCTGGATGGCTGCTTGTTTATCTTCAAGCCTTTAAGACCCTAGACGCTATATCTTTTGATATCCGGGCACTGTTAGCTCTCTTCACCACATTTGCTGTGCACACGTTTATCTACAGTGATTGTGTCAGTAGAGCGGGCACCAACTGATATGATTTTAAGTTCTTTAATGTCTGATATCTGATCCCTTCTACACCTCGTGGTCAGTCATGTTGGTGCGCTTCTTCCATATGGGCTTTGATGATTCTCAGCTTGTATGTCTTCAAGCCTTTAAGACCCCGGATGCTATTCTTGTGGTAGCCAGGCATCATCAGCTTTCTTCACCACCTTTGCTTATGTTCACATTTTTCTTCAGCAATCGATTCGGGAAGGTGTGCATCCTGGAATGCCAATTTAAAAGAACAGTGTGTTTTGTAATGAATAAGTGCTTGAGTGGAAGCCCAATGTCCATCTGCTGCCTTAACACTAAACCTATAAATATATGCACGTAAATCTGTTTGTGCACATTCTTATATAAATTTACATATGTACATTCCAGTCTTAAAACCTCTATACATACCCTTTGTCCCCTAGTTCTTTCCTCTAGTTCCCTTTACTTTTCCTCTTGTCCCACTATCATGCTCAGCCTTCATTTGGGTGTCAGTGATTTCTCTCGGTTACAATGCCCTTGCTGAATCCCTACCAGGCCTCTCACACCCTCCTTGCCACTGTTTTTGGATCACTTGTTGCTCCCCTGTCCCTGGATTGGTAGCACCACCTCCTTACCCCCGCCTCCCCCTCTCCCGTGTCCCCCCAGAACCGTTGTTTTCTCCTCCAAATTATAATGTGTCACCATGAAAAATTCAAAATTTAACAAGGCTATTTTGACTGAGACATCCTTATGAATAGTATATTTAAAAATCTCAGTGTTTTCAGTACTATTGTCCATTCTACACACATGTGCCATATTGGGTCAACATTTAAATAGAGCAGATTGAGTAAAGTCATCAAAGATCACAGACTGAGATCCTTTGTGGCATTTCCTCCTTTTATATATTTAATGACTGTCATAGGAGGAGGGATGCTTCCAAAGGATTGTGAAAAAAATCTATCATCTCATATAAATTGAACACCTAGCATATGCTTGGCTCTGTGCTAAGTATTTGTGATAAGAACACAAGTGAAATATGTTGCCTGTCATCGAAAAGCTTAACTGTCTTCCAGTGGAGACTCTTAGTTTTCTACAGTTTCACAGCAGCTAGAAACCTGGTGGCATAGTGGATTATGAACTGGGCTGCCAATTGCAGGGTTAGCAGTTCAAAACCCCCAGAAGCTTTGCAGCAGAAAGATGGAGTTTTCCGCTACCATAAAGATGTGCAGTTTCAGAAACCCACACAGGCAGTTCTGCTCTGAACTGCTGCGTTTCTCTGAGACAGAGTTGACTCAATGGAAGTGTGTTTTGGGTTGGGTTATAGCATTGCACACTTCACGGATTAAAAACAAACAAACAAACAAAAACTACATATACCAGCCATCTTGGTATGCTTTGCTCTTACTAGGTTGAAAACAACCTAGTAAGGACTCTCTGCTTTGCTCATACTAGGCTGCCCTCTGAAATGGAGATCTCGAATAAGAATCAGCTGCTAAGCTCATTTAAACACAAACAAAATGAACACCCACAACAAATAACCAAAACAAAATCACTGCCAACTGAACCATGTCCACACAAAGCGACCCTCTAGAATAGGGTAGAGCTGTCTCTGTGGACTTCTGAGATTGGACCTCTTGAAGGGGAAATTACAGTCCATGGCATTATAAGAATGAAATACCTAATTTCTTGCTTGGGTTATTGTCCATGGAACACAACCCATCTGCCAGCCAGCATGTATCTCTTCTTCTTATCAAATCTCCCATTTCATCTTCTGCCCTCAGTTGGAGAAAGAACTCTGCTTTTAAGTCACTCATGAATTTAGGTTAGCTCCCAAGACAATCTCCTGATTTGAAGGACAATTGTGACTTTAACTTTCTTCTGCCAAAATCATGTTGGTTATGTATGGGTATGATAGCTCATCATATTCAAAAGACGGCAATCATGCAAAGGTGAAGTTCACTGAGAATTATCTAAGAGTTCAACGTACCAGATAGAAACTGAATACAGAAGACAGAGAGATTCATTCGCCTTTCCAGACCACTTCTTTATACTTGCAATGGTTGATGTGCTAGCCGTCCGAGGAAATCTCTGAACACCAAAAACAACAGTTTTTAAGATCATGAGGGGGTTGTGGGGAAGGAACTTAAGAGGTGCCAGGCTACTCTTTTCCACCTTGAAACTAATTAATATTCCATCTGATTTTGTTGAGCTTTCCAGGGTGGTATGAATGGTTAATGTGTTCAACCACAAAACAAACTTTTGGAGTCTTAGAAGAAAGGCCTGGTCACACAGTTCTGGAAAAACAACACAAACGAGTCATTTCAAATGGCCGCTTTATAGACTGTGGAGCACAGCATGAGGACTCTATAAGTTAGGGTTACTTGGATTGCTTGGATTACTTTATTTGTTGGCTTGTGGCATAGTGGTTATGCATTGGGCTGCTAAGCAAAACGTCAGCAGTTCAAGACCACCAGCTGCTGTGAGAAAGAAAGGTGAGGCTTTCTTTTTTTTT
>NW_022111373.1:130331987-130334183 GCF_000313985.2 Echinops telfairi
ATGAGGGTGGCGCGCGATGGAGACCCAATGCCCATCTCTAGACAACTGGACATACCTTGCAGAGGGGGAGTGGGGAGATGAGTTACTTAGGGTACAGTATAGCAATAAGGTGAGGCTTTCTATATCCGTACAGAATTACAGCCTCAGAACCTTCCAGGGGCAGTTCTACCCTGCCCTATCCAGTAACCATTAGTGGAAATCAATGGAAGTAGGTTGAGTTTTGAGATCCAGTGTTATAATTCAAATTATATACCGTATCTCCTGGTGTGCAGGTTTTCACTGATATTCTTGCTAGGCAATTTATATTGATATAATAAATGATTCACTGCCATTTGGGAAATGCCTGGAAAATATTTCCATCTTTAATCAAATGAGTACTTAGTCAAATAACCTACAGATACACTAGAGAAAAATAATCAGTGTGAAATATATATTGAGATTTCTTCTGAGGCATTGGCTTTTAGGTGCATGAACACCGGTTACGGGAGGCTGAAGTCTGTGTCCTGTACATCAGGGAGGGAAGGCTGGAGCTCTGGGCATGTGTTGATGCTGCTGTTCACAGTCAGAGCTTCTTCAGGGAAGCCTCAGTCCTGCTCCTAAGAAATTTCAACTAATTGAATTAAGGCCACCCCTATTTTCTAAAATACTCTCCCTTATGTAATGTCATCTGATGACAGATTTTAATCTCATCTACAAAATACTTTCAGAGCAACACATGGTTTAGTGTTTGACTAAAAAGGCTTGAGACTATCATCTAGACTATAAACTAGCAACAATCGCTTCAAGGGTAGGCATAATTGGGAGCCATCGCCTGGGAAAGGCGTTACAACTCAAGGTAAAGAAGGCCAGATGCCTCACAAGGGAACCAGTAGTTAACAACATGATAAATGGAGAAAAGGTTGAAGTTGTCAAGAATTTTGTCTTATTTGGATCCATAGTCAATGTTCAGGGAAGCAGAACTTGGAAAACAAAAGACATATTGCATAAGGTCAATCAACTGCACAAGACCTCTTATAGGACTGACAAGCAAGGGTGTTACTTCCAGGACTAAGGTGCACCGGACTTAAGCCATGCATTTCTCCAGTTCACCATGCGTGTGAACTGTGGACATTCCATAAGGAAGACTGGAGAAGTAAAGAGGCATTTGAGTTGTGGTTTCAGAGAAGAATCTTGAAAGTACCAGGGACTGCTAAAAAGACAAAGAGATCTGTTTTTGGAAGAAGTAAGGCCGGAGTGCTCCTTAGGGACCAGGATGACAAGACTTCATCGTACATCCTTTGGGCACATGGTCAGGAGAAACCAGGGAAGCAGGGGAAGGGTGTCGTGTTTGGTAAAGTGGAAGGGCAGCCAAAGAGAGGAAGGTCCTCACTGAGCTGGAGCAGCTCTGTGGCTGCATCAATGAGCTCAGTCCGAGGAACAATGTGAGTGTGGCGAGGGCCGGGGAGTGTTGCGTCCTGTTGTGCACAGAGCCATTATGGGTGGAGCCTACTAGATGGCACCTAACAACAACAATCAAGGAATGAAAACGTGGCACGTGCTTTTCCTTTGGTCATTACTAAAAGTACAAATCACAGAAGAAAAATAGTATCCATTTATATCTATCTATCTATCTATCATCTATATATCTATCTATCACCTATCTACATATAGATAGATAGATTCAGTCAATAAGCCTTTGTCTAAAAAAAGCAAACACCAGCCATTTGCTCCCTTGAAGGATACAAAGTAGGAAACGTTATGAGGGAAGGCAACACTGGCTGTGAAGCTAAGGCCCAGAAAGTGGCATACCCACCAGCAGGCTAGCTGAAGTTATTGCAGACATAATTTAGAGTATCCTGAGCATTTTGTGACCTATTAGCTTCCCTCACACACTTCAACACCACCATTGTTATTGGGATTCTGACTCATAAATGAGCCTGTCTGATTTCGCTAATACACCCCATCATCACGAATAGTGCTCATAAGTTCTGTGTCGCCATGGCAGTAGGTTAGCAAGCATATCACAGTAGTAGAGCTGAAGTGTGGTAATGATTCTTTTAGAAATAATACCAGACCAGTGCCCAGGAGTTGAAGATTAAAGATGTCTGAAATTTTCAATTCTTCTAATATGCTATTCTTTCTGCTCCATATTCCCCTCACACCTCCTTTGAGTACATTCCCTTACATCCCATGATTCTTCAGTTAATTTCAACATAC
>NW_022111373.1:130335055-130336944 GCF_000313985.2 Echinops telfairi
GTTTTACCACAATCCAAAATCTTTCAACCACCTGAGAATATATTTGTCCTCCATCATTCATTTAACAAATTGCATGCTTAATTATAGATGAAGATATCAATTGTGAAATGATTATAATATATTACTTTGATATACATGACCAAAGCACTGCATTTAATATTATTGAATGTATACATAATGCCAATGTTATGAGATTAGAAAGAGTTCCTTTTTTAAACAAAGGTGGGCGCATACCCAGGGAAACGGAACGAAAGCAAACCCTTAATGAGACGGTAAAGTGGAATCGGGACGATAAAAACCAACTCTAATCAAGTGGCACCTCGACATGACTTGCCTTTTCTCCATTAGAAATCAAGAGTCTAGTTCTTAGCATTTGGATAAGAAAAATAACTCCATGTGATAAAGATAAATGGACCTTGCTTTGTAGCCCCGTGGAGACAAGTGTTCTAAATGAAGCAGTTCTGGTGAGGTGAATTGTGGTAGCTTTTCAGATCCCCACGCAGGCAAGAAGCAGCTGGAAATCTAATTCCCTAAACATTTTTCTGGGCTGCCTTTGAAGAGAAGAGAAAAATGATGAAGCAGATAAACATCTGCCAGTTACCGAAACCAATACTTTCTTCAGTAGCGCATTATACTTGTGCTCAGAAAATAGTTCTTGTCTAGTTTGCAGGGAATCCAGGTAGTGCAGTCATTAAGCGCTTGGCTGGTTAGAATAAAAAAAAAAATTAAAGATTGGCGGGAGAAAGATGTAGCTGTCTGTTTTGTAAAGGTTACAGTATATGAGCCATTTCTATTCTACCCTATCCGGTCACTAGCAATGAGAATAGATCCGACCACAGAGGATGTTTGGCTTGTTTTGTATCCACTATGTTAAAACTATGACAACATCAAACTAATGTAGGGCCTTCAACTACCCTGTTTCCCCGAAAATAAGACAGTGTCTTATATTAATTTTTGCTTCCAAAGATGCGCTAGGTCTTATTTTCAGGGGATATCTTATTTTTCCATGAAGAAGAATATGGTACACATTTATTGTTTATTGTTTTATTAAAAGAGACCTCGCACTTCCTGTCTGCTCTGGCTGCGCTGCAGCCAACAGTGAGTTGCGCAGCGGCACCCCACTATGATGCAGAGTCCAGAGTTAGGATAGCTTTGGGGGGCCTTATTTTCAGGGAGTTCTTATGTTAGGGGGGATGCCTTATATTTCAGTGAGGTCTTATTTGAGGTGGATGTCTTACTTTCAGGGAAACAGGGTAAAAGACACAGGTTACATTATGGATACAAATGAGGCAAGGTTCAGGAATAAAAATTAGAATATTATATTCTGATGACAAGCATAAAGAGAGCAGGTTTTGTTTTTGAAATGACGAAAAATCCTAATAAGAGAAATTTTGAATGATGGGCAAGAATTTCACAATTAAATCAATTTTAGAAATCATTGATTTTTTGGAACAAATGGGTGATATCAGTTTTTAAGTTTCATAATAAATAATACACCTTCAGATGCTATTGTTAACCTGCTGTAACAGAGCATGTTGCATATTGCAGGTTGTTAAGAAGCCTTCCTCCAAACCCGAAGCCACCTTCTTCCCCATAGAACCCAGCTTCTCGGATGATCTGCTCAGCATACAGATTGACTATGTATGTTGGGAGGATACAATTCTGATGCACACCTTTCCTGATTTTGAACCACATAATTTTCTCTTGTTCTATTTGAATGATTTCTTCTTGATCCATATCCACGTGGATCTATGTGCTCTGCATGAACAGAATGAAATGTTCTAGAATTCCCATTCTTCTCAAGGCCCTCCCTAGGATTTTTGATCCACACATTTGACTATGTGGATAAAGTATTATGCATTATTGTGCATTCTTATCAACTACCAAAT
>NW_022111373.1:130337456-130342529 GCF_000313985.2 Echinops telfairi
TGTTGTGGCAGCAAATTATTGACTTTTGCTGAGAATGGAAAAGCGAGAGATGACAAGAGGGGAAACTCGATATTACAGGCAGTGCAGCTGAGGGGACAATGACACGTGGTGTTCAGAGGACATTGGAGTCTCCACGAAAGCCAAAGAAAAACTTTGATTGAGTAAATAAGTAAATAAGCGTAGGAGGGAATGCCTTTTAGAGCCACTATGTAACAATATCTACTTTGTGGTGCTATATAAAGCATTTTCATCTTAAGACCTGTCAAATAAAGTTAGAGCCTGGAGAAGCCCAATTATTTTTCTGTAATATACTGTCACCTGCTGTGGCAAAGATGCAGGGGACAGGCTAGAGAAAAATTTCAATACACATTAAAGATACGTTAGAAACAAATTGACAATGATGTATGTGTATCAAAAGTAATTAAGCATTAAACAGCAGCCATTGCTAGAAATGGAATGGCACTTTATTCCCCTATATAAAATTTTACGGAACTATTATCCAGATAGGTGTGAGGACATTAAGTTTAAAGTTAGCTTAAATTGTGATTGAATGGGAAATGCCCTATACAATTCCAGAAACCATTAAAAATATAACGCAGGCACTTGTACTCCACTACAATCGACTTTCTGTAGAAAATGGGAACTATCATTAAAGGCATGTAGAATGTTATCCTTTGGATATAACGTGATGTTATCAATTCAAATGTGGCAATACTCCTATTAGGGGTAACTAGGGTTCTTTTCACCATTTAGTTGTGGTGTAATTTCCATACGGTAAGGTTCACATATTTAAAGTACATGTTAAGATTTAAACCCATATGTATACTTGTGGAAATCCCTGCCATTATCAAAATGTTGAACATTTCCATTCTATTGAACAGGGTTTTTGTGCTCAATTGAAATACACCCTTTAATCCATCCCCAATCCACAGTAAACCAATGGTCTTGCGAATCATACAAGAGGTACGCTTAGTTCTGGCTTCTCCCATGCAGCATAATGATCTTGACGTTCTAATTGTGGGTGCACCTATAGATTTTCCTGTGCATTGGTGAGTGACATTCCACTATCAGAATGCATGACATCTCATTTATTCACTTGTGATGGATAGTCATTTTGCATCCTGTTGTGGGTATGAATATACTGCCAGGCGCCAGTGCACACACCCCTGTGCGGGACGGATACCTCAGGGGAAGTGACTGCATTTCATGGTAGGTGTCTCTTTCACAAGGAGACTCGTCACCATATTTCCCAAAGTGAGCAAATCTTTTTCTCTTCCTAAGTGTAGGGCTATCCAGACATCCCAGACCATCGTTCTATGTGTTTTCAAAGACATGTGCTTTCAGGCTATTCAGCATGGATATCTTTTTTATATTTTACAGCCTTATGTCATCTCAAAAATCAAACCACTTGCAACTGTGTCAGAGTTGGACTGTGCTCCAAAGAATTTGAAGTGAAATTATTTGGTTGGTTTATTTGGTGGTTTGAAGTCCATCCTTCAACCTTTCTTCCAAAGGCAATGCCTCTGGAGGGTCTCTCACCCCATTTTCTTGGTTAGCAGGTGAGCATGTTCACCACTTATCACCCCCTTCAAATGAGTATCCAGGGCCTTCAAATGGATTTTGATTCCTAGTGACTCTATGGGACTCAGTAGAATGGCTCTCGTGGTTGTAATGCAGTATTCTGTCTAGAAGCACACCACCACATCTTTCTCCCATGCAGGGGCCAGTGCATTTGAAGTGCTGATGTTTCAGTTAGCAACTAGGGGCTAATCTAAAATTTAAAACTTTTTTCCTTAATATTAAGGAAACGTTATTGCTAGTATTTTTTTCACTGTTTCTCACATTAGGGCTTCCAGATATGACTACATATCATCTTGCCTTCCAGTTGATTCTTTATCAGTCTTTTTGAGCATCGAGGGGATGGGAGGAGGGATAAATCTATACATATTAGATTAAACACACACTTGTTTCCTATTACACACTATTATTCAATTACAGTGTTTCATGTGAACTTTGTTAATGATGCAGTTTTAAAAAGCACTCCTAACAATTTGTGTGGCATTAGATTTATAAACAAGCCACCCATAGTGCAAATGCCTTCAGTAAATTACATACTCTTAAAATATTGTGCTTTTGATTATTCTAAATAATTATATGCAAATGATAAAACATAGAGTAAGTATAAGATAAAAATAAAGGAGTAAAGTCCCCAAGGAAATATGCATACTGAATGCCATTTATTTCCTCTCAAGGATGTTGGATATATACAAATATCTTTGTTGTCATTTTGACATAGCTGGATACTGAAGTGGAAGTGTGATTTCTAAAATAAAATACTTTATATTGATATAATAAGTCTAATGGTTAAATATAGTTCATTTTTTACAATGTTTATTATACTTAACTGAAACAAAAAAAAGCAAAAAAAAGAAGAACCTGGACAATAAGGAAAAAAAGGTAAAGGTCCAGACCCAGGCTTGGTGCGCTACAGCAGGCAAGTCCTTTTACAGCAATCATTATTGTTACTAACACATATGCTAACATCAATCCTGACTTTACTGGTTGTGTTTTCATTTAATCCATGTATACCTTCAATTTACCCTGCTCCATTTTCAAATGTCTTGAACACTGATGGCAAAACTTCTTTGCCATTATGCTATTTATAAAATGCAATCATGAAATTGTGAGGGGTGTATCGTGGTGGGAGAGAGTAGGGAAAATAGATTGGCCTGTGACCTTTCTTTCCTGCTTGCCTAATAATTACTTATGCTTGAAGTGGAGGGTATCAGACATTACTAGTCATCAGAGTATATCGTTTTAGTGCGGAGTGAATTTCTGAGATTGAGATCACCTGGTTTAATGATTCAAATTCTGCCAAGAAATTATGAGTTCAAAGCCATTTAAATGTCTTTGGGCTATAAAACTAGGTAGCTCCAGAAATTTGACTACAGATCGATCTTTCCGATATCCTGTCTACCTCTCCTTTTCATATATTTGTATTTTGCTGAAGTTCTCAGGTAAAACATTAACATTAAGGACTAGGACACTCAATCCAGCCATATTCCATGACTCTACACCTATGTAGGAATACTCACAGTATCTCAGAACCTATTAGCTTTCAGTAAGCATCCCTGTGTAATACGTAACTAGCTATAGCTTCTGAAAGATCGATTTGTTATTATTTTATTAGGCTGCTTGCTTGTGTTTATATTTATTTTCTGTTTAAAAATGATTAACCCTAATGTTTTGGAATTTATTCTCTCCCAATAATTAAATCAACATGGAGAAGTGTACAAAGGTAATGTCTGAATTATAAAATTCAACTCAGAACCAAGATGACATTCAGACAAGGTTTATAGGTATAACATCCAAAGAATGATCTCAATATATCCAAGATTTATATAATAATTGCCAGGATCAAGAAAAATCTATGATAAATCTAAAGGGAGTATTCTTACCAGCTCAGAGCAATTTTGCCTTTATTAAATCTTGATCACAATTCAGAGTAGTTACAGCAAACAGCCATACATGAAGTAGACATCTAACGATACCCATTAGATTCATTTTTGAATGAAATGTGCCTCAGGTAAACATATTTACTGAACAGAGCCGAAAGCACAGCTCTGGAAATTCTGGTATCAGGTTTTCCATCAAGTCTCAGTGGTCAAAAGACAAATCACTTTATCTTTCTATTTTTAAAAAACTCTCCTCTTCATTGGGACATGAGTAAAATATTTATCGTAACCCATTTTGCAATATTCCTGTCCTGTAAGTATCAAATGAGATAATAGGTGAAAAAGTTCTTGGCAAAGTTGAAAGGCTGAATTAATTTGAGTTATTACTATTTCTCGTTAGATAGAATTTTTATTAGAAGCCTTGAAGAAGTGTGGTCACGATATTTCTCCGTGAGTTTATGAATGTATCTGAGAATTTCAAAAGTCTGTTTTAAATGGCAGAATTCATTTCCGTCTCAAGATACTTCATAACAAATTGTGAAAAAATGGCTAATGAACACCTCAGCTCCTACCAAAACCAAACCAAACTCCCTGCCATTGAGTCAATCATAACGCAGAGTGACTCTTGGGCAGGGTAGAATTATCCCTATGAGTTTCTGAGGCTGTTAACTCTTTACTGGAGTTGAAACCCTCGTCTTTCTCTCATGGAGTGGCTTGTGGTTTCGAACTGCTGACCTTGTGGGTATTAGCCAAACATGTAACCACTGTGCTACAAAGGCTCCTATGTACTTCTTTATTTGTCCATGAGTATAGGGTTTATTCAGTAAGTAATGGGTTACAATGCAGGATGAGAAATGATTTAAAATATAATTCTTCCATCAGGAGAGCTTCTCCTCACACCTGTCCATAGGCCTCATCTCTTGGCCCTCAGCCTTTTAAGTCTCTCGGACTCGGACTGGGAAGTCCCCCATACTGTCCTCTGAGAGTCTCCCGTTTCCGCTCAGCTGCTCCCACTTTCATTCATTATTCTTTCTTTTCCTTCTTTATTTTATAACTTGTTTTATTGTGGACAGTTAAAAGTTTACAAGAGAGATAATTATTTTATAATGTACATTACTATAATAACATACATCCACTGCAATGTCCTCAATAAGGGATCACTTAGCTCTCTTCCTCCTCAAGTCTCTTGCCTCCATTTCCCCTTCTTTCCTGATTCCTCTATTGTAAAGCTGACTTTAGATTCAGACCTAAAGGATAAGGGTTAAAGTTCAGAGCATCCTACCAGGCCCTATCTGACAAGCAATCCTGATCTCTTTTATGATTTTGAGTTCTGTTCCACATTTTTCTCCCACTATATCAGGACCTTCTAATATGAACCTTTGAGAGAAGTTGGTAGCGGTACCTGGGCATCATGTAGTTCTTTGGCCTCCAAGTTGTGGAGACTGAGCTACCGGGGATAGATTAGTTCATTAGACCGATTATTCACAAACGTATTTTGATCTTCAACCCTTTTCTTTCCTGTGGGTGGAGAAAAGCCAATATTTATACATTTGATGGCTACTTATAAGCCTTAAGATTCCATTGGCCATTCACAAAATTAGGATGAAAAAGGTTGTCT
>NW_022111373.1:130344213-130357328 GCF_000313985.2 Echinops telfairi
CTGTGATCAATTCCCCCTTTCTACACCCCCCTTCCCTCCTGGTATCACCACTGTCACCCCTGGTCCTGAGTGGTTCATCTGTCCTAGATTCCCTGCGTTTCCAATTCCCATCTGTACCGCTGTGCATCATCTGGTCTAGCTAGATCTGCAAGGTAGAATTGGGGTCCTGGTAGTTTGGGGGAGGAAGCGTATGATATCCATAATGTCTTCTTTCATTAGTGTTCACGATGGAAAGTCACTTCGTGAGATGCTCTTGAAAATCAAATGACATATCCTCCAGGTTGTGTGTTAGCTCTCATGGACCTGTTTTCATTGTCTTCACCTCCAACTGAACTTACATGTGGGCAATGGAGGGTATCTGTTGGTGGTGAGCCCTGCCTGGCTCTTAGCTGCTGGTCTTCAGGGTCTCTGTTGTTTCTTCCCATGGCTACAGTGAATTTATTTTCTGTGTATTTATTCTGGAAAAGCTCATGTGTATAGTCACTGTATGTGTTGTTAAGGAAAAAAGTTACATTTGAAAAAATATTACATGTACATGAATATGTAATTGGTCATGCAAAATTCTGACATATGATCTCTGGCTTCTTTTTTTTTAACCAGCAAGACTCTATTTTCCACCTACCATTCTTTATTCTTTTTTCAATTTTAACTTCCAATGGCCAATGATATCAATGCATCTTGATTGCACGTTTGGTAAATTTCAGACTGAACATTTTTGTAGAATTCTTCAATGTCAGTATCATTTACTTTAGAGGTTGTTGCATACATGTGAATAATAATTCTATGGACTGGATTTCCTAGTGCATGGATAGACATTATTGTATTACATACAGCATTATACTTCAAGATAGAGCTTGAAATGTCGTTTTGATGATGAGTTCAATGCCACTTCTCTTCATAATGTCCTTCTGGACCAGTAAGCCTTTGAACACTGTTAATATTAATTAATCTTAGTGTCCTCTCCGCTTATTACCCTGGCCCAGTTTCAGAACTTCACCCCCTGCGGGCCCCACCCCACATTCAATGATATCTAGTGTGCACACACACACACATATCCTGTCGTGTGTGTGTGCTGCGTCATCAAGTCAGATGTCAACTCATAGAGCATCATGAGTTTCCCAGACTGTAACTGTTTACAGTAGTAGAAAGTCTGTTTTTTCTCCATCAGACCTGCCGGTGGTTTGGAACTTCTGACCATATGGATCACAGCCCAATGAGTAACCATTATGCCATCAGGGTTCCATCATCTATATAACAACAATAACAACAACAAAATTCATTGCTATAGAATAAATACTGACCCATAGCAACCCTGCTGTGGGTTTCTGAGACTGGCATTATCTCCTGGAATAGAAAGCTCAGTCTTTCTCCCACAGAGCTACTGGTGGTTTTGAACTGCTGACCCAAAATGTCACAGCTCGGTACTCCTGTTCATATGAATATGCATATTTATATATATAAATGTTTTATTTTATATATAAAACATATATATATATATGTATATATATATATATATGTTTTATTTTTATGATGTGTAGTATCGCACTGTGTGGATGTTTATCCGTCCATTCTTCCACTACTAGGAATTTAGGTTGTTTCTCTATATTTGACATTCTGAATAGTGCTGTGATAAATTAGAGAAAAAAGAGCCATGGCATGAATATATATATCCATAGTCCTATTGATCTTTTACACCGTACTCTCCCTTGGGAGGACTGAGTTAAAAGAAATGGGAATAAATTTAGCTTAATGTATTTTTAGTAACATTTAAAAAGTAAATGTCTAGTAATAGTGTCCCACTGGCATGTCCCTGCATCTGAAGCAGGTGACTGGTACAACACAGGTTAAAATGCAATACTGAAGAATTTCTCAGACTCTCCTTAGAAAATAGAGTGAAGGTTCCTGGGATTTTATAAATAAAAAGTACTTCCAATGATACCCTATGCAATCTAAGATCTCCAGGTGGCATCTGTTTCGTTGGACATACATTTAATTTAATGTGTACTTTTCCTAGTCACTAAGAAAGATTTCTTTTGAATGTGATGGATGAAAAATTTGAGCTTTTAAAATCAGGCCATTAGGTAAGTCAAATGAAGCCTCCTTGCATAGTAAGTTATTTTGGGGGCTTCAAGCCTACAGGTGAATGGCTCAAAGTCACCAGCTTTTCTAAAGTGAAAAATGACGCAATCAGCTTCAAAAAATATTTCTAGGTTCAGAAAACCTATGGGGACATTTCCACTCTGCCCCATATTGTCATCATGAGCCAGAATTCCCATGATGCCAGCAGAGTGTTGGTTTGCAGTAAATCAACATGACTATGGGAATATATGTGCTTTGAGGACATCCCTATGCAAACCCCAGTATCTCTGTGTCCAGAAGAAACTCATTTCTAACTGCTGTGCTGAGGACTATTTGGGTTTCTCTGAAAAGAAATCTAGTATATATGTCCCATGTTTACTATTAATGTTTCAGGTGCGCCCATTTCAATTTAAAGCACTTTTTATTTTTCTTACTAGCACACTGTGATGTCCATCTCTGATTGTATAAGGAGTGCCAGTCTTAGCAAAGGCTGTCTTCCTCTTTAGAGAGGGTTTTGCCTGGAATTGTTCTTGTCAGTTCTCACCCTGCACCAGCTGAGGGAGCAAGAGACCTCCTCTGCACCTGACAGGGCAAACCTCGGGAGCTGCTCCTGGTATCTCCTTTCAGTTTCTGTGTCCTGTTCATAAGAACTGGACCACACTGAGCTTCCACGTCTGATAGAGGTTCCATCGATGAGCTTCTATATGAATGAGATATGTGTTGGCACATGTTCTTGGAGCCCAGATTGTGAACGATTTCCCTATCATATTAAGAAAAAATTTGTACATCCCTTTACCGAAAGTTGAGGTTTTAAAGATAGCAGTGTAACTATAGTCTCCCTCCTCTTCATCTGTTTCTCTTGCACACTCACGCAGACTATTGTGCATTCCTCTATTGAATTTTGAGTTTTCTAAAGATACACCTGACACTATCCACACGGTATAGATCCTCCCATTCTGTTTTTATATAGTTTCTTTCTCTCTGTTCTTCTCTGTCTCACACACACAAACATGCTCTGTGTGCGCGGGCATGCACACACACACACATCAGTGCAATTGTACACGCCTGCTCGCACGTGCACACATGGAAGGGATGCCATATGTCCAGAGTGAAACCCACTTGGAGAAACAGAAGTGCTGAACACTACGTCCCAGGCTCATTGTGCGGGGACATTTGTCAGTTTTCTCTTTGGCAATGAGATTTTTCTCACCCTCAAGACATGCAAATGACTTTTTCATCTGTTCTTTTTTCTGTCATTTGCATAATTTTCTCCGATAAAACTGAAAGCTGTCTAAAAAAAAAGAAGAAGAAAATTAACCATTTGGGGCCTTGCCATGCAGTTCCATGACCTTTCGGGCAGAGTGAGATTTCTTCTGGGAAGGAGTCACTTTCGGTGCTGGGGGCTCAGTGACAGAGAGAGCTGATGAGGGATGGGTGTCTGCAGGTTGTCAAGGGCGCTCGGCTCCATTTTAAAAGTTGTGTGGCATTTGGGAGCCTGGCATGCCCTTTGCTGGGTCCTCTCATGAAATCAGGATTTCCACTGAGAACACAGGAGAGTATCCACGTGGGTGTAATGCCTTTTTCTCTTACAACCTCAGCTTCATTGCCACACTGCACGTGGTCTGGTGAGTGCGGCACTATTTTAAAATGTTCTTGGTAGAACTACACAAGCAGCGCTCACTTCTCCATGCAATGGTTCAGGTGCTTGTGGCTGTTTAAAAGGGGGAGAGAGAGAGGGGAAATAAAAAGGTAAACCTGGCACAAATGCTTATTTAGGATGAAGATTTCATACGTAGCAGGTTTGCCCTCTGGGCAGCTGGGCTAAACCTCTCAATTCAGGTTGGTGAAACTAAACGTGGAAGTATGTCCCAGGCTAGGGCGATAGACAAGATCAGCTCTCTCTTCTGTCACTTGGCTTGAAACATGTCTCTTCTCTCTTGCCTTATAAATCAGTTCTATCAGCCTATTAATTGTTTCACAGTATCTGAGAGCTAACATCGGATGCACCTCCAAACCCAGCAAGAGAAAGCACCGTGTGTGTGTGTGTGTGTGTGTGTGTGTGTGTGTGTGTGTGTGTTTCTTTAGATGACTGGAACTCTGTAGCTAATCCCTTGCAAATTACAGTCTGGAAGTAGTTCATCCATTCGGCTGGAAAAAGGCAGGATTCCCAAGTGGCCCTGGTGCCGTTTCCAATTCCCAGGAGAGCCACCAAGACTCCCTGTGCATTGCGTGCGCCCCGAGAGAGTTCCAGGCTAATCAGGTCACTGATGATCGCCAGGCTCCCGGGACTTGACAGGAGCCTATCACAGACCCAGGGAGCCTCCTGATGGCCAGAGCTTGCTCATGGACTCGCTCCCGTGCAGATGCACGGCTCAGTCCTGCTTCGCTCCCTGGGAACCTCGGAGGATTTCAACTGCTCTCTCTCCCCCCTCAGACTGCCAGGAGCTCCCTGTAAACAGCCCGAAGGGGCCCAGGATGCAGCTACTTGGAAGGTGTTGATTGAAAACTTCGATCCCCCCACCCCAGTCACGCTTGATTTGCCTGATTTCTCATCTCGTTCACGGAGAATATATTTCAATTAAGGTAAGTGCTGCTTTATCTGGGTGACTGCATTGCCCCGGCTTTCTGCATTGAAAGTTCTAAATGACTACACTGACATTCTGCACTGCAGCTAGTGGCTGTTTATGTCAGGAAAAGGCTGGTTGATAAGCAAGTGTCCTAGAATGGCAGCCAGCGCTGGGGAATCATGGCATTCCCAGGCACTTTCTTTAGGAGATCAAATCATTGAGACTTGCTTCAGAGAAAATCAAAAGGGTATCTGAAAGGAGGACTCATTGCTGATTTTACCTTTTTAATCATCTGTTTAGAGCACTATGTGGTCCAAAAGGTAACTTAATTCTGATAGAAGTGTCTTGTTGAGCCAGCCGGTAAAAGATCTGAGTCTGAAAGCTTCAAAGTTCAATTAAATGGAAAGGAAATTTGCAAAGGTGAATTGCAGTGTTTGTGCAGTTTCTACTTCAGCAGTGTTTCCGACCTCCCCTCCACCTCGGGCTTTCATTCGAAACCTCCAAATATATGTGTTATTTTAGTGTCCCTTGAGGAGTTCAAATACAAAAGGTGGAGTTTGGAGTTTAACTTTCAAGAATAATTCACTGAGGAGATTGAAGATAACCTTGGTCCGGCTTATAGTTCGTTTCGTGTACAGGAGAGAGGGATTCCTCTCAGAAAATGATCGCAATAAAAGCAGAAGTGAAGGAAACTTAAATGCTTCCTCCTCAGATGCTTATTTTGAAAGTAGAATTGTATAATAAGGTGGATGGTTAATTACTTCTATCGTGAAATTTCCAGCGGGATGCTTGCAGTTGCTCTTTGCTGTAAGACAATAGTAAATTGAAGTTGAGTTTGCATCTGACTGGGGAGTTTGAGTCACCGGAGCATGTCTTACTTCTATACCCATTTTTCTGACATTTCTTAAACATATCTGGTAACTCATATAGGTCACTCATTTCAAAGTTTGAATTAATTAGTCATCTAAACTCTGAGGCTTCTGTGTTCCTTTGCACATATAAATAGGGTCTGAAGGCTTTAGCCTACTTTGTAATAAATTTTCACATAGTCCAGAATGATTGGCTAATCCAGTCAATGTAATGATATTACACTTTATTGATTATCACTCTAAGCACATCAAGAAACCCAACTGTTCATCTTATTATAGGGTACTGAAACTTTAAAAAGATTTGTCAAAGTGGAAACAAAGCGTCACAAATAGAATTACCTGTTGTTATAGGCGCATACTCTTAAAGAGGACTTTCACGAACTCGTTTGTAATAGGAAAGTGAAATGCAAATACCAAGCTGCCTTTGTGTGAAGCTGTGCACAGTACTGTTTCCTCTGAGCCTTTCTAGAGTGAGCATTCAAACCTCCTGAAATGTTGATTCTCCTCCTGCTTCTGGATACCAGGAGATGGGCCATTGGACAGAGCTGTCAGAACACTGCGGATGTTAATTGGCTCGCCTTCAGAAATCCTCTGGGGAGCTTTCCGGGGTGGGGGAGCTTTTCGGGCTGATGTTGATGTTACTGACGAGCCCCAGGAATAAAACATTTTCAAGTCTCAGAAGCACTGGTGTGTAGTCATGAGTTAGCTGTAGGTTTTCAGTCCGAGCCTGCAGACATTTACCTCTCTGTGCAGTACTGTGAGTCCCTTCCTGGGGAAAGGTTTGTCATCAGACACGGAGAGGAGTGTTTTGACTATAGTTACCACCCCTAGGTCTCTAACTGCTGCCCTCTCCTCCTCCACTTCTTTTTCTTAAAGACCCCAGGCCCAGAAAAGGCAACACTAAACAATCAGAGCTACCATCCCTAGTAACAAACTTGTACATTGCTGGAAACACTTAGCTGTTAAGTCTTAAAGTGTATCCCTTATGCCTAGTTCAAAACTGATGGAGCAGCACATCCAATGAAATTTGACAGGATCATTTCAGTAATGCCTTTGACTATGCAAGGATACATTTAATGGTTAAGGAAAGGTTTGCATTTACAAATAAAAATAGGAAGACAATTGTAGTTCTTCAGAGTGTTTATTCCGTTTTTACAGGGCTTGGTTATTCTTCCACTGCTCTTGTTCCTGAGTCTTGATTTGCATCACAGAGGCTGGTAAAACAACAGAGAGCCTCTTGGGTAGCATTTAAACTCCCCTCTGGGCAATTCCTAACATAGAACCCTTTAAATTAAAAAACAACAAACCTCACAGACTTGGAGTCTATGCCAACTCAAGGCCAAGCTGTAGACAGGGTAGAACTGCCCCTGTGAGTTTCAGAGACAGGAACTGTTTGCAGAGTGTAGGAACCCCTGTCTTTCTGCCTCGAAGCTGCTGCTGGTTTCAAATGACTGACCTTGGACACACAGCATAACCACTATGCCACCGGGATTCCTGGGGACCCTTTAAGGAATTGTTGACATTTGTTAGCATCAAAATTCTCAATCTGTCTTCCTTTGCTTTCTATTTTTTTAAACATGTATAGTATACTGTATAGTTTTCATATTCAATGTCTGTATTTCCTTTCATTTGACTGGAATTGATTCTTTCTGGGAGATCAGAAAACAGGATCAGATAAAACTCATTACAGTAGGAAACTTCAAAAGGAAGCAAATAAAAACATGTTAAAACTTTCTAAATCTTGACTGAAGATTTAACATCTACTCATCAATATGTACCATGGCCTTTTCAATAAAGGATGATGCAAATTGGTAAGCTAAAACCACACTGACTGCCATCAAGTCAATATCCACTCACAACAACTCTATTGGACAGGGTAGAGCTGCCCTTAGGTGTTTCTGTAATTCAGAAGCATAGGAAGCCCTGGGGGCCACTGGAGGTTTCAAACTGCCCTCCTTGTGGGTCACAGTCCACTGCAAACCACCAAGATACCAGAGAAGGATAGCACCTAGCAAATTGTGCATGCCTGCTAAATACCAGATATCTAGGATATGTATTTGGCATCTGTGATTCTATGATCATCACATCAAAAGGATACAGCAAAAGCTATTTATTCCAATTTTTCACATAAGGAAATGTGTGCTAGGATCTAGTGCATAAATGGGTCGAGTGTCCATTGTAATTAGTCGACTTATGGTTCAAAATCAGTTCAAGTTATACTACGGTAAATCATTTATAACTTAATTGTATTACCTTCAGAACAATTCAGTCAGTGGCTGACTCAAAATAAAGGATTGTATAAATTTCATAATCAACTGTGTTAGGAACAAACATATAAACTGTTCCTTTAAATTATGAATGAGGTTAGTGTTCAGTCCTTTGCTTTAAGCGGATTCTACTTTCTAATGAATTGTGGGGGGGGGCATTCTATTATCTGGGTAATCACCATTGAACTTTAATATCTTTACTGCAGGCATAGTCCTAGAGTTATGAAAGAGCTATTTTTAATTGTGTCTTCTTGAATTTGCAGGTAAATCAGACCAGGGACGTAGAGTTCATCTTCTGTCTTAACTTTAGGGCAGTGTTTCCCCAAGTGGCTGACACCACTCCTGGGGAACGCTAGAAAAACCCAAGGGAGCTGCAAAAGGAGATGCCTATACCTTCTCCTGAATTATGGGCTAGAGTACAAACAGTTACATCACCAGGGGAGCGCTAAGCTTTTTTTTTCCCTGAAAAGGGGGCTATGGGCCGAATACGTTTCGGGACCTGTGCTCTTGACAAAACTCAGGATTGTCTTTTCAATTCCTTAAGGGCTGCATGTTCATCGAGCGAAGGTGACTGCGGTGACGACTCTGTGGCGAGTAGAGGCTAGTTCGGTCATTTGGAAGGGAGGGCAACTTTCCATGACATTAAAGAGCGAGCAGGACTTTCCCATAAATGGGTTGTTCACAACCTGGGGACATCTTGCGTACATTTTCTAAGAGAGGCAGACTAACTCACTTTAAATTAAATAAAATGTAGAGACACAAATCCAATACTACTTATTTTGAAAGGTGATAAAAATGATTGATCAAAAGCAGCCTCCAAAAACAAAACAAAAACTCATTGCCATCAAGTCAGGAGTGACTAATAGAGAGCCTATTGGACAGAGTGGAACTGCCTCTGTGAGTTTCTGAGACTGTGTATCTTTATGGGAGTAGAACACCCTTCTTTCTGTGGCAGAGCAGCTGGTGGTTTTGAACTGCCGACTTTGCAGTTAGCAGCCCAACTCAGAGGCAGTATGAGGGCATTTGGAAAGAAGATTAAAAGGAGTGATCAAAAGCAGCTAAAGGGTATTCATATTAATGGCAAGAGACACACACACACATATTGATGAACTGACAGCTGAAAAGGAAGGCTATAAGGCAAACTGTAAGAAAGTAGATATAAATACACAGAAATGTATCTTTTTTACTGACTTTAAGTAAACCTTCCTATAGATATGCAATGATTTGCTGCAGTTAAATGTGTTGATAAGGCAACACTGTTCCCCAAACTAAAACTGGGTCCACTCTTATCACAAAAAAGGGAGAACTTTTTTTTTTTTTAAGGGAGAACTTTTATAACATTAGGGTTGAACCTAGAAAATCTCATCTTAAATGATTGTCACATCCTGAGACGTGCTGAGATGTTAACTAAAGGTTAGGATGTAACACTAGAACATATTGCACCTCCAAATTTTCCCAAGCCTCTGAAAAGATGAAATTGGTGTGAATTGGGGAGTGTGTGTGTGTGTGTGTGTGTGTGTGTGTATTAGCCAGATTGGTGGATTTGTGTCTGCTTTTTTGCTAAATGGCATAATGCAACTAACTTCCTTTTGTTCTTGATGATGACTTTAGATCATCCGATAAGCAACGTAAGCCCTCGCGGACTAGTAGTGAGCTCTGGTGAAGTCGTAGTTATGCTTTGGGCTCTGCTTTCAGAAAGGTCTCCTAGGGAGAAAGCCTGGCCTCCCCACTCCCATGAACAATTAGAGTCTCAGAAGCCCACTCAGGGACAGTTGGACCCTGACCTCTACATCATTATGAGTTCACATTTACTCAATGGCACTGACATTGTGTTTGTTTTTGTTTTGAGTGAACAAATTAGCTTTTCCTCCCTACCAATTCCTAAATCATAATTTCTGCTTCTAGGTTTGGGTTAGGCACACCTCAGTCTTCAAAGTAACACCCTTGCTTTTTAACTGTTCAAGAAGTCCGCTGCACCAGGTTAGCCCGATGCCAAGCTTTGTTTACACATTTGTTGTCACATTTGTCTGATGCTTCCATGAACATCAGTTGTGCAGCTGAGCAAGATAAAATCCTTGACAACCTCAATCGTTTCTTCTTTTATCCTGCACCAGTTACATACTGCTCCAGTTGTGAGTGTTTGGTTTTCTTTACGCTGACTTGTCATCCATACTGAAGACTGCAATCCTTGTTCTTCCTCAGAAGGGCTTCAATCCTCCTCACTGTCGTCACAGCATGTTTCTTTCAGCTGCTTCTTTCAGGTTGTTCATAAGCCTTCCTCCAATCCCGGTGCCACATTCCTCTTCGTATAATCCAGCTTCTCTAGGTATTTGCTCAGCATTCAGATTGAATAAATATGGCGAGAGAACACAACCCTGATGCACCCTTCCCCTGATTTTAAACCATGCCGTATTCGTATTCTCTTGTTCTGTTTCCACAACTGCCACTTCATTCATATGCAAGTTCTGCATGAGCACAATTAAGTGCTCTGGGATCCCCATTCTTCTCAAGCCTATCCAGAGTCTGTTATGCTACACACAGTGGAATGCCCTTCCATAGACAATAACATATAAATATCTTGCTGTTATTGTCGGCTTTCAGCCAACGTCCATCTGACAGCAGCAATGATAATGCATGTTTTACATCTTCTTCTGACTCTAGCCTTAATTTTTGGCACCTCCATGCCAATATACTGTGTGTACAAATATGTTCTCATGGAAACTGTGTGTGCTTTCTTTGTCTGTACCTCCTGATGGGAACAGATGGTTCCAACTTTCCACTGAGCAACAAGTGTTGGATTTGAACCACTGACCATGCAGTTAGCAATCTAACACTTACCGCACAGTGCCCCCAGGCCTTCTTAATATAGAGCACACTCCTTTTATATACAGTACTTATGTTCCCAACCTTACAGTTAGCTTACATTTCATTTTTGAAATTGGATGATCCTTGTAGCTGTGTATAAGAACAAGGGAGAAACCGTTTGTGTGTGTGTGTGGTTAGGTTGCTTTCTAGAAGAATGAACCTGGTTGTAAAAGTAGATTGCTGTTGTGCTTCAAAGGCTGCAATGCCTAGAGCTCCCCGGGTGTCTCTGACCCACTGGCCACAGTGGATTTGAACAGAGATGAGTATGGCCAGATAGAAGACCGTCATCTCTAAAGTAGCCACTGATTCAAAGAAGCCTTACAGAAGTTCCTGGTTGAAAAAGTTATGTTTTCTGTTAGTTAACAAACTTCTGACTTGGGAGCTTTAACTCTGAGATGCAGTGTAGGTGACTTGTAGCTGATGGGCAGGAAGAGAAATTAAGAAATAGCTGGCAATAACAGTTTGAAACCACCAGCATCTCCTTGGGAGAAAGGCTTGGCTTTTTACCCCTGCAGAACAGTTGCAGGCTTGGAAAGCCACAGCTTGTTGCCAGGAGTCCGCATTGAGCTTGATGGCGCCGAGTTTGGGTTGGGGTGTCTAGCAGTGGTAGTCAGAAGGCTACCAGGCAGGGGTGGATTACCTCATAAAGAGATGGTGAAGCTCACTGAAAAAATTCACTACAAGATTTCTAAGTATGCACTAGGAAGCACACGCTGAACTTGCTTACTGGGCACTCTGTCCCCATCAGGGGCTGTACATTTAGAAAGAGATTTGCTTCTGTATGAAGATGCTCTGGAATTGGAAGAGAGACAGAGGTCCAGCCAGCCAGAAGCAAAATTTTCAGGGGGTTAAAAGGAAGAAAAGTGAGATTATTCACGACAGTTCAGTACATAAGCACAAATAAGCCAATGCTGACCTAGCTTATAGGGTAGTCCAGCATTACTCTCAGGAATGAAAGGAGCTTAGTTGCATCACATGCACGTGGAGGATTTACTGATTCACCCAGATGCCTAGGCGCAGAGAGGAAGGCACTGGCTCTGGTGGTAAAATCATGGGGTTGTGTTATCCTGGCTAATTGTCTAACCCAGTGGCAAAGAGAATCATTTCCCACAGAGGCACATGCTATCTCAGAAGAATGACCCTGGTGTGTAAAAGTCGTCTAGAGCCACATCACCCTCATAACAATGTGCAGTGCTGAGTATTTGTCCCCTCATCCTCATTCTCCTCTGTGGGTTCGGACCCCATGACCACATCCAACCGAGTGTAACTGTGTGCCTGGGAAAGGAAAAGAGCGAAACTTACTGCCTCTCTCACATCATCACGGTGTTGGCAGACAGTGGTTGGAACAGGACTGGGGGAAGTTTTCACCTATAGGTTTGATGCCCCACTCCATGAGTTCAAATCCTCTGTGAGCACTTGAAAGCTCCAAGGACTTGCCAACTCAGTGGTAATTTCTAAACCAGGTTTTGATGCTCCTTGAGATGTGGCAAAAGGCACCTTGGTGCCATTGTGGTTAAGCATCGGGCTGCCTGCTGCTAACTGCAAGGACAGTGGTTTGCAACTACCATCCACTCTGTGAGAGAAAGGCAAGGCTTTCTACTCCATAAAGAGTGACTGTCTCACAGACCATGGGGACACTTCTCCTGTCCTGTAGGGTAGCCGTGAGTCAGAGGGGCCTCCAGGCCAGTGAGTGTTTGCGTCTTAGCCTGGGAGACTGAATGCACCAGCTGCACAGCACTCCCCTGAGAAACACAAGAGAAAGGGTGACAAGACGCTTGCAGGAGCTGAGATGCTCAGGAAAGGAAAAGAAGGGACTTCGAAAACGTGGGCGGAAAATTGGAAATCCCCCGCATAACAGGTCCTATAAACAGGAAACCTCTTTGTAGTTCTTTATCTGTCGATTGGGGAACATCAGCAACATTTTCTATCCTCATCCACATAAGGAATATGATAGGGAATCTGTTCCTTATCAATAATAACCAGTGGATTCAGACACTGTGTCTATATTCAAACATTTGGGTTTGGGAAGCACATATTTGGACGTCCACGAAGAACGGGGTGTTTCTCAAAGAGAATTCATTCAGGGAGCAGGGTGGGGCAACAGCACGAGTGGAATCTCTTCCTCTGGTTGTTTTAAGTATGTTGAGAGGAGGGTAACAATACTTGAAACACTGGTCCCTTCTGACCGTGGATAGCCACCAGCCTAATTTGGTTTTAGAAAGGTGAGAAAACTACAGCCCATGGGCCTCATCCAGCCTGCTGCCTGCGTTTCTAAATAGAACTCCTACTGAAGCACAGCCACGGCCGTTTGTTTCTGTGTTGTCTGTGGCTGCAGGCACGCTACTTGCACAAGGAGATCATTGGGCCGACGCAGGAGAAACTCGTTCTCATTTGGTCTTTTCAGAAAAGATTTGTTGACCCCTCTTTTATAGGCACATTGATGCGTTCCTTTAAAGGATCTTGCATGC
>NW_022111373.1:130360472-130390863 GCF_000313985.2 Echinops telfairi
TTTACTGTATATGTAGTTATATATCTACATATGCATCCTAAATCAGTTGTGTGTACGTGCGTGTGTGTGTTGAGATTCAGCAAACTATTTAACTGATAGATATTGAAGCTGATTTCTGATTTCCACATACCCACTGTGTTAGTCTGGGTAAACTAGGGAGACAAATGCTGAATCAGTGAGCATGTAAGCATCTTGGCACTGGCAGGGGTCTCCACGTGGCTGCTCCAGCACCCAGGGCTGCATCAGGGTAGTTCATGTGGCTTCTCCTTAGGAATGTCTTGCAGGAAGTGAGCCTTGCTAGCTGAAACAGGACACTGGCTCAGGCACATGATCCTAATCAGACCATCAGAGAGCTAGAGACCCGAGAGCTAGAAAGGTGAGACTCACTGAGCCACTTACCTCTCCGCCCTTCAATTAATCACACATGTGTTTATTGGCCTGGTTGGCACAATAAACCTTCACTCTCTCACCCACTTTAGAAATAGAGTAACTAGATACCTTTGAAAGTAAAATATATAGGCAAATTTTGTTAGATAATCTTTATAAAATGTTGAATGTAAGATAGAGTAGAGGGTTCATTGCATCTTCCTCGTTCTTTGTCCATACATAACAATTTTCGACTTGACTTCACTTGGAAATTTCCACGTCAAAATTGAGAGCCTATCAGAACTTTCTACGGTCCATTGGGACATTTCTGTTCCTTCCATCCCAGGAAGACATTCTGAAAGCTTTCTGATTTGTCAGCTCACTTTTCTTCATCTCTTCCAAAACGGAATCAAAGGGATATTGGTTTCAGCTTCTCGTTCCTCAACTCTCAATTGTCACAATGTACTGTTAAATGCTACAAAATTCCAAAGCAAGTAGATTCTATTAAGACAGAAACAAATTTAGATCATTTATATTTTCATCATCTTAAAATGTAAAGCCTACTCTAGAATGTCTTATTATTCTTTCTGTTCTTTTTCCCGCAAAATTAACATCTTATCCAATAAACTCCTTTGAGTGTAGGTGGTTATTGTTTACTTTTACCCACACCATTTAGATATTAAAATGTACCTTTCTGATAGTAGAGACTTCACTTATTTTATTAATAGCTTTAATTCCCAGAATAGTCCATGGTAAAGGCTATACATTCTAAAAACATTTCATGAACAGCAAATTAATTATTTTTATCCTCATCAATTAGTTCCCTGATACGTGCATCAAGATTAATAATAATGAGTAAATAAACAACCGTATGTTTGTAGTTTTCCCCCTTTCCGATTCTGTAAGATACAAGCATATCTCTACAAAGGCTACTTAGAGGGCACTTTCTTCTGCTTGGATTTATGTTACTTGTTGTACACCTCTTGTTTCAGGTTTGGGCTAGATGCTAGGGAAAGGTATTGGCAGGACTTCATGCCAATATATAACATTCTTCAAGTGTTGGTATTGAAGGGTGGATAAGAAAACAGCAGTCATAAATCCCAGGAGTGGGAAATCCTAGAAGCTATGACATGTGTGTTACTAGTGCATGGCGCGAAACTATGGACTCAGTACAGATGCGCCAAGGAACACCAGCAAAGAAGTGTCCTGAGCTGCAGATTGAAAGGTGGCTGGGTGTCGACAGAGGCAGAGGAACTGAAGAATCAATGCCTCTTGCCAGCTGAAACTTTTCTACCTGTTTTTCATCACTGTGTCATCAAATGGCCCTCCAACCAAAAATTACACTGCCGATGAGTCAATTCCCAAGCCAAAAGGACAGGGTAGAACGCTCCCGGTGGGTTTCTGAGACAGTAACTCTATGTGGGAATAGTTGACCTCATCTTTCTATGGTGGAAGGACGCATGGTTTAGAACTGCTGACTTTGTGGTTAGCAGCCTACCCACTGTGCAGCCAGGGCCAAGTTAGAGGAACGTTGTTTTAACAATGCTCCCATTCCAAAAAAACAGTAAGTCGCCGTTTTGTTTTGGGTTTTTTTGCCCGGTGCTACCTTCTAGGATTTTGATCCTGTACAACCTCCAGTTTATACCACCTCCCTCACTCGTTGTCTCATTCCCACCTTTATTCTTGCCCTTTCCTCAAACTCATGGTCTCTACTGTGAGCTCACTGACCTCTCACACGGAAACTTATTCACATGACCCCTACTTTCTAAGATTCCCTTGGTGGGGCTATCCGCTTTCAGGATATTATTTAGAACAACATTGCTACAGATGAAATGATGTCCCCTAAAAGAACCATCATGAGGATGGCTCAGGACCAGGTGGTCTTTCACTCGGCGGTACATGGTGTTGCCCTGGGTCAGAACTGACTCGATGGCACCTAGCAGCCACCACAAAATGACCCATTGAAGGGTCTAGCCTTTGATACTGTGATTATGCCCTTTTTTGTAAATAGTACCTTTCAAGATGTTATCGATTAACTAAATAAACATGGAACAGGAGTGCCCTAACTCTTCCAACTTGTATGCTATAAAAGCAGTCATCAGACATTGAAATATGGACAGAAGGATGTCCATATTTCAGACTAGAGAGGCAGACAAAAGGCCAAGAATGGCAGGAACTGTAGGAGCCTATGGAACTAGGAAAGAAACATGGACAATTCAGAGCCCTCTGAAAGAATCCACATAGCAGGTGCCCTTACTAGGACTACTTGTCTCTAGCACTTGGGGGAATATAGTTCTTTTCTTTAAAACCAACCAATTTGAGATCTTTGTCATGACAGCACTAATCTTGAAACTAAATCCAGAATCCATTCTTATAAATACATCCTAGTCTCATTGGACTTCCCTCCAAATTTTTGATGCAGCCAATATCAAAATCTTCCCATCACTGAACCTTAATGTCTGCTGCCTGTTCTTTTGAGTTTACTTTCTGGACAATTGCCTTGCCTCTCAAGATCATTGATGTCACCATTACCTTCAGAATGCTCTGTAGCTCTCTTCAGTCTAGTGGAAATGCCACACGTTTTAACTTCTACATCGTCTCTGTAGTGCACCAGTTAGCATGCTAAGCTGATAACCCACAGTTTAGAAGTCTAAGTTCCCCCCGAGGTACCCCATAAGAAAAAACCTGGGGATTTACTTGGGGAAGTTCAATTTTTATATTCTGAACAGTACTTTGCTCTCAGCATCACCTCTAAAAATTGTCAAAGAACACAGGGATTTAGAAATGATTGGATTCATTCATGAAATGTACCATGCTTACAACCACTGAATTCTGTTCCATGTCTCTCACACATCACCCTCACCGTATGCACAATGTAGATGCCTTGTCCTCTAATGAACAGCAGGAATTGTTCGCTCACGTTTCGCAAAGGTCACCTATTTGCAATCAGCCCCATTCGGTGTAATACCTAGGTGACATTTCTCATCCTCTGTGATCAATGAGCATGCATATTTTAACTCACCAGTCCATTGTCCATAAAAGCACTTCTCTTATAGCTCTGGGTTTCATCATTAGATCATCGTCAAGGCAGTGCGACTGAACTACTCCTTACTCTAATGCTTTTTGCTCTTCTGCAGAAGAAAATAATTGTAAACTAAATAACAGTGATGGTTTATACCTAAGAAACAGTAGTCAAATCTGCATTTGAAGCAAACATGCTTTGATCTCTCATATTTAAGGAATTATTGCACTGTTATTTTTAATATTATAATAATTAAACTGCACTTTTACTTGTCCTTTATTTAACGTGAGGGGACATGCTATAAAAGCCAATAGAGAGGATACAGCAGCATTAATACTAGAGAGCATTTCCCACAGAGATATTTAGAAGCAATCTTGCCTGGAACCGTAATCCTCAAAAGGAAATTGCACTCCTTGCAGAAACACAGTTTGGGTCATGTGGGTCTAGGTCTCTAGATTTTTCCAAAAGCCTTCACCAGGCACAAATGACACTTTAAAAAGCTTGTCAGAGTAATAACTGATTTTAATGCAGATTCACCAAATATAATTTTTCCCCGCATATGTGAGTGTGTGCATGCATGTTTTAATCATTGTCCTTGAAGATAAACATCTGAAAAACATAATACTAAGATAAATGTTGTGACCAGCATCTATGAGGAATGTGACAATGATAATACAGAAACAGATGTGGTCAGAATTTTATTTCATTGTTTTTTAAATGTAGACATGTTTAATATCCACAATTTTCTATGAATACCCATGTAAAATTACACATCAGGATGTTTTTTCTCCACTGCAAGCAGTCATTTTGTTTTTAAAAAGACATCCAAACAAATAAACAAACATAAAAACACAAAGAGAAAAAAGAATGCGCTGATCTGCAGCCCTGGGGAAGGGGGTCCAGCATGGAGTTCAGCAGCAGTGCGTGCATAACGCAAACAGTTTCAATGAGGTGGGGAAAGCCCAACAGCGAGGCCATTAAAGAAGTCAGTCTTATGTGAAGATGCTTCTGGTCAATACCAACATATCAAACTGAACAACCACCAGCCAAGGAGCTGCAAGATAACCATGGCTCATGTGAACATAAATGTCCCTGAGAACCGCCCCATGGGATTTTCTTGACTGTATCCTTTCTGAAAGTTTGTCATAGGGCCATTCCTCCCAGCCACTGCTGAGTAGATTTGTACTGCCAGCCTCTCCGTTAGTTCTCCCACTGAAGTCCCTGACACCTTGCAAGGGTCTTAAGTAGCGTACAGATTTATCATTATACCAGCCTTCCCCTACCTCCGCATCCTTACAGCTATGGGTCAGAGTCAACTTGATGACAATGAGTTTGATTTTTGGGTTGTTCTCAAAGAGGAAATCCCGGTAGCACCTTGGTTACACATTGGGCTGCTAACCAAAAGGTCAGCAACTCGAAGCCAGCAGCCACTCTGCAGGAGGAAGACAAGGCTTTCTGCGCCATAAAGCATTACAGTCTCAGAAACTCACAGGGACCTTTCAACCCTGCCTCACGGGGTCGCTACGAGTCAGCATCAACTTGATGGCAGGGAGTTTAGTGTTTCAGTTTGTGGCAGCAGTTTGGTGAATGTAGTTTGAAATTGATCAGTAAAGTTAAAATCTGTGTTCTACAATTCCCTCGTTTGGGGAGAACTTACTGGGTGGGGTTGGCGGGGATCATTTCAGAAATCATTTTGTGCTCACGAGGACAATACCCCTGTGGTTGTGTGTTGTTGAATCTTAATCCTTACAACTCAATATGAGAGAGCCGAACTGATCCACAGGATATTTATTAGAAGCTGTAAGTCCCGCGGAATAGACCACCAAGTCTTTTCTCCCACAGAGCTGCTGCTGGGTTTGATCCTCTGACCGTTTCCTTATCAGACAAACGCATGGCCCCACGATGACTCTTAACAGACCTCCTTGTCATGGTGGCTGTTATGTGCCATCAAGTCCGTTCCAATTCATAGGTACTCATGTATAACTGAATACAGCACTGCACACCTGCATGCCACACCCACAATTGTTCAATTTGTGCTGACTGCTGCTGCCACTGTGTTGGTTCCTGTCATCCACAGTCTTCCTCTTCTTGGCTCTACTTGACCATGCATGAGGCTCTTTCCAGGGCCATGTCGCTCCTGACACCATGGCCAAGGTAAGCTGAGACAAAGTCTTCCATCCTAGCTTGGCAGGGGCATCCAGATGGTTGTTTTCTTGACTCCGTGGTGCTTTATCAATATTCTACACCAATACCATCATTTAAAAGCATCAACTCTATCTTGTCTTTCTCATTTATTGTCCAGGACTCCTTAGAGCTCTTTATAGCAAATATGAATTTTTCAACTGCCCTTAGTTAGTTTTGAAAAGCAGGATTATAAATTAGTAACGAAATCAATACATATGATGAAATTATTCTTCAATTTGACAGCACATTTACTTACATAGTCAATCTTATCCATGCTCCTCATCCTCATTGCTTAAGTGGTTTCTATGCAATTAGTCACCAACTGCATCTCTCCAACAGGGAGGTAGAATACATTGCAGCTTGAGGCTATTCTAAGACCATTCACTCTCTTTCCTCTGTCTCATATAGACACGCATTCGTGCTTCCTGATCTGCTGGCTCTGCCAAAATGCCCATCTTCTTAGAGATGGTAAACATTTCAGACCCTCCGGGCTAGTAAGCAGGCTTGCCTCTGCTCCAGCCAAACTCAATGGCATCTTTCATTGAGTTTTACATTTCAAGAGGAAATTTGAAAATCAAAGACATGTTTGCCTACATAAAGTCATTACCAATGAAAGTAAAAGGTATCTTCAAAAATCAATCTCGAGTTTTGTGTACAATCTTCCTGTTGGGTCTGGGAGATTTGTCGAGGTGATGTAGTAAAAGAAAGTCGAATCTCCATAGATCAGAGAGTTAGCTCTTGAAAACTGATGAGAGCAGACATACATGGAAATGGTGCAGGCTTAGCATGTAGGTGTCGAGATAAAATTCAAACAGCAGAAAGTGGTTTGGATACTCAATGATTTTAGTTTACATGATGATCCTGAGAATTATTATTATTTCTTTCATCACCAAAAAATGTAAAAAAATAAAAGACGATTTCAAGGAGAATCCACTAGGTCAATTATCGGAATGTAAGCTATATATCATAATTATTCTAGGAAGATTCTCATTTTTTAATGTAAGATGGTTTCAAAATAATTTCAAATTCATTAAAAGCTATATAAATTAAGTATAATGAAAATAATAAAAATATCATAGCATTATTCAATTATTCAATGTTGATAATGAGTGTTATAAAAATAGATGACAAGTTCTACATATGGCCTCCTCCCTGGGGGACGGACAATGGAGAAGTGGGTGAGGGAGACGTTGGATGGGGTAAGATATGATAAAAAAAAATTTTTATAAATTATCAAGGGTTCAGGGGGAGGGGGTAGCGGGAAGGGAGGGGGAAAAATGAGCTGACACCAGGGCTCAAGTGGAAAGCGGGTGTTGTGAGAAATGATGAAGTCAACATATGTACTAATGTGCTGGACACAGATGACGTATGTACGGATTGTGATGAGTTGTATGAGCCCCTAATAAAATGATTATTTAATTTAAAAAGATGTCAACCAAGTGGATAATATACATAGGAATAGACATATAGATAGATGATGGATTGATTAAAAGAACTCAAACTCATTGCCATGGGGTTCATTCCATTTCAAACCGACTCACTGCCACTGAGTCATTTCTCACTCTGAGAAGCCCTGAAAGGATTTCTGAGGTTATACATATTGACAGAGGTATCTAACCTCATCTTTCTCTAGCAGAGTGGCTAGTGAGTATGAACTGCCAATTTTATGTATAAACAGTCCAATGCTCACCCAAAAGCCCCTCAAGTCACCTGACATAGTTCCATGGATTCTTTTAAAAATCTATTTATACACGTATAAGCTAATTACTCAAACTCAAAATAATATTTTGGAGTCAATTCCAACTCACAGTGGCTCCATAGGACAGAAGAACTGCCACCGTGCGGCTTCAAGGTTGAACCTTTTACCGGAGCAAAAAGTTTCATCTGTCTCCTCCAGAGCAGCCCGTGTGAGCCAACGGACAGCTTTGTGGTTAGCAGCACACGCTTCCAAATCCTTCCGAGTGTTGCATCTTTTTTAATAAGAAAATGATGATCTGTGCCGAACACTTTGCTAAGAAATTATTATAACCATCAATAAAGTGACTTTTTTATTTCAAAACTTTTTGAGACTTTTATTGTGGGGAAAAGAATACTTAATGTATTTGATTATTTTTCTCATCATACATTTTGCCCACTGATTTGTAGATGATAAGCCCCGCATGAAATCCATTTTAGCTTGTCAGACTGATTGCACACAGATAGACAAAGTAAAGGAGTGTGTAAGAATTGTCTGCAAGCAGCATGCACATTCATAAATCCCCAAATCCATATTTATTGAGATCACTTATTTGTGTATTTTGAAACTCCTGTTTCTGTTCACGAGAAGATCCTTCTGGGGAGACTGAGGCAGAAATGAAATTATGGTCCCAAACATTTAGAACTGAGAAAACGTGATTTATGTGTGTGTGAGTTGAGAGAGACACAGCACCACCAACAGAGTATTTTATCTCTAGGCATTGCTTCTCTCCTGCGGAGCTCTATGCAGAGAGCACAGAGGGAAAGAAAGAGACTAGCAGAGGAGGCTCCGTGATGCAGGGGATTGTGGAAGAAGCGGGATTCTTGGAAGAAACACATTTGGAGCAATGGAATGAGACCCAGAATGTCCAGGGCTTATCTGCATTCCAAAATGATAAAATAGGCATTTATAGATTTACCTAATGGGTGGTTATGAAAATCAAATGAACCAGAATGGGCGAGAACATGAATGTCATTTTCTTTGAATGTTTCAACCTTATGTGGGTCACTAGGGAGCAAGTCTGGGAGGGCTCGTGGTGTACTGGCGACAGGGGGTTACTTTGGAGTCTGACTGATTGGAATGTCCATCTGACTCCACCGCTGACTTCTTGCGTGGGGTTAGGAAGGCATGTCGTCTGTTAGGGCCTGGTTTCCTTCCAGACCATAAGGGAGAGAATGCATGCAACCTGAGCCCGTGTTGTATGACGTGTCTTCATAAATGCGCTATGGACGTGTCTGGCCTGCAGAAAGCATGCTGTTGTTTGCTGAGGTCTTATGATGACATGATTTGATGGCTTGAACCTAAATAAATAAATAAACGGATTGCCAACAAGTTGACACCAACTCTTGGCAATCCTTTGGGCAGAATGGCATGGCCTCGGTGGGCTTCTGAACCGGTAAGTCTTCCCATGAATAGAAAGCCCATCTTTCACCTACTGAGCAGCTGTGGTTCCACATGGTAGCTGCAGTTAGCAGCCAGACACTGTATATAATCATGTACATGCCGAGCTTTTAAGCACATTTTTAATGTAGTTTTTGTGGTAAAACTAGGTGCCTCAGCTGATGTTTGGATTGGCTTATCCTTGAGTGTATAGGTAATCAATTATGTCACCAGGGCTCATTTCAGAGAAGTTCCGGATAAAATCTTACAGCTATAGAATTCTCAAGTTCCAGAATTATTTTTCCTGATCCTAGCTATAACTTTGTCATCAAAAACACGGACAATGTCAAACTAAGGCACCCTTGGTTTTCCCAAGGAATGAAAATTGTCTTTCCTTAATAACCCAAAGTGACCCAATGTCTAAGCTGGGGATGCTTTAAAAGATAGACAGAGAGAGAGAGAGAGAAAGAGAGAGGAGTTCATAAAGCACCGCCTTTATGATGGTGAGGAGTCATAGCCTGGGGGGCTATGCCTGAAATACTCCAAGTCCCTGTGCAGTCTGTAAGCACTCCCTGGTGCTCACTGATGCCTGCACACCTGACCTTTGTGTTTCCTTGGTCAGCCAGGCAAGACTCCTAGGGCTTGGGCTTTCTTGGGAAATCACAGCTCCTCTGGGCAAATGTGACTCCTGGTCATGGCTTTCCTGTCCACACAAGTGTAGCTACACCGAGTGACACTTGTCCTTCCTTTATTTGCTTCACATTTCAAGCTGGGGACTAGCCTTTTCATTAGGGCTGAACAATATGTAGAGGTCAAGAAGCAATTCTTTCATGGAGAGTAAAAACTAATGGTCAGAAGGTAAGACCTATGGAAGACATAAATCAAATGCTAGGCAGCATGTCTAGCTCTGAATATCAGAAGTCTGACTCATCATTGTTTTCTCTGGGTGAACCCCGACTTAGCTGAGACCAGCTTTCTTTTCCTAATATAATTGAATTCAACTATATGTCATCGTGTAGACAGCATTCACCTCTATGTACCAGAGACCCAATCCAAGACTCCGTCTAGGACTGATTAGGGAGGACTCATTTCCATGTCTATACTCGAATTCTTGTTAAGCCCTGGCTGTGATAATACCCCCTTATTTTTTTAATATCCTTCATTATTTCCCTACACTATGCTATCCTTCAAATAAAACATTGTGACAAAAATGTATCTTACGTGAATTAAGCACCTGCCTCCCCTTCAGGTGATCTTTGGATAATGAATAAAGAAGAATGAAGAATTGGTGCATTTGCATTGTGATTTTGTTGAAGAATGTAGAATATACCATGGTCAGTTAGAAGAACAAACAAATCCGTCTTAGAGAAAGTTCAATCAGAATTCTTCTTAGAAGCAAAGGTGGTGATAGGAAGTTTACTTTTGCTCCGTGTCACTTAGCAGCTCAACACGTATCTCCCAGCACCACCCATCATCAAAGGCAAACTCAGTAACTTTGCATCAATTAATTCACACGCGACTCAGTAAGAGTGCAACTGCCCTTGTGTGTTTCCAAGGCTGTAATTCTTTATGAGATTAGAAACCCTTATCTTTCTCCAAATAGCACCACCTGGACTCCTTAAATCTGTACTACTCAGCTTTAACAAACATCTGTGTAGATAATCGCTAGTCCGGTAATTTGTAGTGTGCCTGGATTATATTCTTATGACTTTTTAAAAATGTTTGTAACCAAGTTCAGATGCAGTCTTCTTGTTCCTTCAACAGCCCTCGTGAGTCCTGGTCCTGCAAGACAGCTACAAAAATAAATCTGCAAAGACAAGTTTCTCCAAACATATGCTTAACACATTTAAGTACTTAAATGTACATGCATAAGGAAATGGCAGGGTTTTTTGCCATCATCTAACAATGACAGCTTCATAAAACATTACTAATAATGAGTGGCACAAATGGCTAAGTGCTTAACAACTAGGCTAGGTGTTGATCCTTGGAAACCACCCAGATGACCCTCTGAGGACTGGTCTGGCCATCTGCTTCTGAAAGGTCACAGCTTTCTGGCTTCAATTATGATTAGCCCTTCCTGAACCTCCCCAACCTATCCTGTCATAACCCCCAAAACTGTTCGACTAGTTACTGCCTCTGTAGGGTTACCTATACTGGATTTCAAATAGAGAAAAGCACACAAAAATAAAGTGTGACCTACTAGGTGACAAGCTCCTTGTAAGATCAGATCACGTCCTTAGGATGTTCTTATCTTCAGTATCCTGTGCTGCGTGTGTCATATATCAGTCATTGGAGCCTTAGCCTCTTCTGTAAGAATTCTGACTGATTTGGAAATATATAAATACATATGTGAAAGGATTTGTTATTAGAAGCCTATCTATTATTATGTTCAAGTTATCCATGAATATCTACTAATGGCCTCCAAGAACTCTAACATCTTACATGCTGATGGCAAACGTCAGCCCTTTTTGAATATAATGCTGTCTTATGATTCATTGATTTAATAGTGGAGTGTCTCTTGTGTGTCAAGAACTGGGCCAGAGGAAGCGAAAAGAAAAAGAACTGGGCCAGATTCAGTGTAATTATTAACAAATATAATCACTTAAATATGTGTGTGAGTGTGTGATTGTGTATATATCTATATATAGCCAAATAAACTGGAATTTTTTTCAAAGTTATATCTTTAATTTTTTAACAAAGCAGCCTTGTCACCTTCAAAGATCTCTCTTACACATAATACCTTTGTCAAATCTGTAATTCTATTCTTGGAAATATTTCTCAAACTCATCTGTTTGAATGGCTGACAGCACCTCCCTCGTTTTTTTCTTCATTTATTCTACCTTATCAAATCGCTGTCAATTCATGTCCCTCTTCATCGCAAAAGCAAAAGAAGTCACACAGAGCTAGGTCAGGTGAGTCAGGCACAAGCGGCAAAAAGGCATGCTGTTTATTTCCAAACACTGGCTCCGTGAGATGGCTGCATGAGCAGGTACATTGTCATCATTGCAAAACCAGTCCTCTGCCTGCTACAAACCAAGCCTTTTTTTGTCTCACAGTGTTATACAATCTTTTCACAACCTCTAAATAGAAAGCTTGATTAACAGTCTGACCTAATAGAAAGAACTCACAATGCATTAGCCTCCTCACATTTAAAAAAAAACAACCAAACAAGCAACACCACCACCAACAAATGAACATGGGGGGGGGGGTGCATTGATACCCTCTCATATCTTATAAATACAAAGTTTTGGGAAATACTCTGAAAAGAAGGTCCTGTGAGTGAGCACAAAGGGTCTACATACACAAACTAGAGAAATAATCTTGGGGGGGGGAGCAATGCTTGAAGGAAGAGCTAAGGATGTGTACAATTTAACTGAGTGAGAAGGGACCGCAATGGAAGTTTGTGCCATAGCATATGGTATATTGGTGTATCCATTGGATTTAAAGGAATCCTAGTAGCTAAAACAGAGTGATAGAGTAGGACAGGGTTATGGTAGGAGGCTGGGGATAATTTTGGAGAGCCCTGCAATGGGGGCAAAATGGGGGAGGAATACAAACATGTTTCTTGAGGAAGAGATTTGTGGAGTCCCACGTTGTGATGATGGAGGGAATTGGGCAGATTTAAGGAATGCATAGGGGCAAAGTGAGCAGACTCAGTTGTGGGCTGATGTGTGATGGTTGTGGGTCTGAGATAGAGAGGGATGAATCTGACACCTGAGGCTGACAAACCTGGTGCATTGCTTCACTGAGGAGGGGATGGGTCAGAGAGGCCTGGGGCCTGTGAGGAGGCAGTGGTGAGGAAAGAATTGTCTTATACTCTTGATTTTAGGTCGATTGTAGGAGCCTTTAAGCAAAGCAAATCCTCCAGCTGACCTTTGAGAAGGCAAGGTGGTGGACCAAAAATTCAGCGGAGAGAGAAGAGAGAAAAGAGAGGAGAAGAGGGTGAAATCATAAGACACTTGCTCATTTACTGGCTCTCTGCAGTCAGAGAGCAGAGCCATCCTCGATTTGTTTTTATGTAACTCCTTTTATTATACCGTGAACTTGATGGAAAAGGACGGGGATTGGGATGGAGGGGCGGAGACGAAAAAACGCATTGTGCTTGACAGTGGTTCATAGCACCAAAATAATCAGCCTCCAAAGTGAAAATCTTAACAAAAAGTAAATAAAAATGAAAGTATTGGCATGAATTGAAGTAAAATAGGTACTCACCATCTAACACCTGCCTTTAAAATCAGCTTGAAAGATGAAAGTTATATGCCGATGTGTAATTTCACATTAAAAAATAAAGTCATTCTGGGGCACAGGTGAGAGTATTTTTAGAAGTGCTTTGCTTTTAAAACTAATTGCCTCCATTTGAATTAAGTATAGACCAGTGGTCATCACCCAGGACAGATCATGATGACTCCATATGAGGATTAATTACAGAAGTAATCATGTCCGTTATCTAATTATTCAAATCTTAATTATGACTCTGCTAGCCCAATTAGTCCCGAACACAAGGCTAATGTTAGGGTTGGGTGGATACTCAGCATCTGTGCCGAAGTGAGAGGCATCTGTTGCAAAGAGGTGAAGTGATGGGAAGTGTCAACTCACCAGCTGTGAGCCTTAAAAACGGACTAGGAGCCAGCTTGAGGGAGTAGCACACAGGGCAGAGGAAGGTGAGGGGAGAATGCAGGTTGGTGCATCACAGTCATGACTTATCTTACTGCTGGTCCTCCCGGTTAGCTAGATAGATAGATAAGTAGGTAGGGAGGGAGGGAGGGAAGTAGGGAGGTAAATGATAGCTAGCTAAATAGATAGGTAGATGGTAGATAGGTAGATAGATAGACAGATACATTTCCCTTATAGTTTTCAAATGATTAGTGCTAGAATAAGAAAGGAATGTAACAGCTGTGTATCATGACATAAAAATATATATATTTGTGGCCTCTAATATCTCCTGAACCCCTTTTTTGGTTTCCTAAAAGACAGGCAATTAGATGAAATATTTACTTATTTTAAGTATAAGGAATAAAGGAATAAATTTCCTGATTGGTATGATAGATTTTGATTTTAGTAACATAGTATATGTCATATTGCAGCATCTGAGGTATTTCATAGGCTATTATTGATTTTGACCCTGTTATATGGGAACAATTCTATTTTTTTGGTGTTTTTTTAAAAACTATTTTATTGAGGGCTCATACAATTCCCATCACAGTCCATCCATCCATCCATTGTGTCAAGCACATATGTACATTTGTTGCCCTCATCAATCTCAAAACACCTGCCTTCCACTTTAGCCCTTAATATCATTTGCTCGTTTCCCCCCTCCCTCCTCCCTCCCCCCTCCCTCATGAACTCTTCATAATTCATAAATTATTATAGTTTTGTCATAAGTTACACTGTCCGACATCTCCCTCCCCCCTATTCTTTGCTGTCCATCCCCAAGGGAGGAGGCCATACCTAGATTCTTGTAATTGATTACCCTCTTCCACCCCACATTCCCCCCACCCTCCAGGCATCGCCCCTCTCACCAATGGTCCTGAAGGAGTCATCGGTACTGGATTCCCTATGTTTCAAGTTGCCATCTGTACCAATGTACATCCTCTAGTCTAGCCCGATTTGCAGGGCAGAAATGGGACCATGATATTGGGGGGGGAGGAAACATTTAAGAACTAGAGGAAAGTTATATAGTTCATTGCTGCTACCCTGCACCCTGATTAGCTTGTCTCCTCCCCACATCCCCTCAGCAGGGGGGTATTCGGTTGCCTACCGATGGACTCTGAGTCTCCACTCTGCACTAACCCCCCTTTACAATGATATGATTTCTAGGAAAAATTCTATTAATAATGATATTGACTCTAAATATATTTATTATTGATATGTGTTAATTTTGCATATGGCTTATCAAATCTTGATTGGCTTATCTTGATTGGCTTATCATCCATTGCTAGTGAAAGAGGAGCAGCGGGTAATGCAGGACTCTTCTGATTGGATCTCTCACTTGGTCAACTTGTGACCCTGCTGTGCTGCTTGCATGCTTTGTTGGCAGTGTCATTTACCACAAGTTCAAGTTTTTATTCAGCCACAGTTTGGGATGGAAGCCTGCGCACATTTATTGAAGTCAGGCACGAAATATTCACTTATGTGAAATGTATATCCATCTTGTCTTTGAGTATAGAAGAAATGTTTCAACTTCTGTTAGTTTCACAGACAAAAATTACATTTCAACCAAATTAAAAGAGTTTGGGGAGCTCCTTTTCAGCATTGTATCTCCTGCAATCCTTCTTGAATCACAATGAGCAAGCCTGTTCGTTCTCAGCTACTGAGCAAATTGCTTTCCGCAATTATAGTTTATGTTTTAATGGAGGAAAACTTCACATTAGGAGGATTATTCCAAATCAGTATTGTCTCCCAATGCAGCTCAGAGCAGTCCCCTGCTTCCTTTACCAAAGCCATGCCTGCCGGGCTGCCTCCCTGGAAAATATATAAATAAATGTTTGCCAATCTTGCTTCTGAGCGGGTCTTAATTGAGGATAATGAGACCTCCCTAGCTCCAGAATGAGAGGATGAGAGCCACAAAGCCCTGTAACATGCTACAGGCAGAAGACATTTATCGAATTTTTACGAGATGATGCAGTACACTAACAGTGTCAGTAGGTGACAATTTGTCAAATTTAGCTATGATGATCAGGCCTGGTTTTCCTCTTAGGTTTCTGATTCTGACTCCCACAAAGGGTTTCTTGCATGATCGGAAGGCAATACCTTCAGCACCAAGAGCCATGCCTTTCTAGCTGCTGGGCAACCACACACATCACTCACAAGAGGAGGGACCAATAGCAGTGGTGTTAATTATGCAAGGTGCAGCGTGTGTCCCCAGCCCATTTCCTCTCTCCCCTGCAGTGGTATTTCACTTGCGGAATACCTCTCACCTTAAATCATAGTGATCACTGAGCGGCACGTGGAGACTTTCACTAAACAACTTACAGATTCCAAGGGGTCGGCTCAGCCTGAAGACGCGAACCCAGTGATAAAGCTGGGCAGTGCTTCCGTGAAATGACATAGGAAATCACTTTGACAGAGTCTAGATCCTGGTCTCATTTGTAAATGTGGTCCCTCCCCACCGCCGCCCACTTTCTCTCTCTCTCTCTTTCAAGGTCAATGTTCTTTATTTTATGGGGCGTATATCTTAGGTGACAGCACAGGCAGAAATGTGGGCTGCCCGGGTCAATGCGCGTGGGGTCAACATGGACATGGACGTGAAGGGACTCTCAGCTAACAGGCACCAGCTTCATGTGAATCTCGAATAAATCGCCACAGATACTGTGAGTGCCAAGAGTTACAGGCACTGGGTGGGGTGGCGGGGAACGAGAACAGAAATAATAACAAAAGGAGGAACCTTTCACTCTCTTATTACGCAAAGTGAACTTTGTACTTTCCTGTGACTGGACCAGAACACAAAAGTGTGGTTCGCAACGATTTCTCCATCACACATCTGCTCCGGGGTTTATAAGGGAGAATCTGTGTATTTCTAAGCTGAAACTAGTCCTCTCTGGGGCCTTGCGATGACAAGCATCTTCCCCCACCATGATCACCTGCCGGCTAGGTAAGCACCATCTGCTAAGGTGTCAGGCAGTAGTCTATTACTCCTGGGGGACCCCACGTGTGCTTGTGTGAGTGAGCATCTGCATTAATAATCAGTTTCTAACCACAGGCACTTATCGCTATACCAGTTATATATATACTAACCAAAATGACACAGAGCAATCTTGATTCAGCATCTGGAAATTAAGATCATGCCATAATGACTAATATATATATATATATTTCCTCTCATGTTTCACAAGCATCTCTAGACTGGCTCCCGATTCTTTAAAATCTAGGTGGTAAATAAGCTGAAAAGATTCTACCATGTTTATATGTAATGTTTCGCAGCATTCCTAAAACTATAATTAGGGGCATTTTCCTCCAGAGCTGTATTCAGACAGGCTTCTTCTTTTATGAACACATTTTACATGAGTGAGTAATTTTTATTTCTTAACATACCTTTATTTGTTCTTTAATATGCGTTGGGGGAATAAGCATTCAAGTTTCTATAAACTATATTAACAAAAAGTAATTGGTGACTTTCAAGTGTTTTCTACATGTTTGTGAAATTCTGCCAAGGCCCCTGCTGGTGTAAGCAGTTAGCAGACATGGCTGTTAGCCAAAAGATGAGAAAGCGAAGTCCACCCAGAGCCACCTGGGTGGGGAGTCTTGGAGTTCCCGATACAGGTCTTCTCTGACACATGGGTTTGCCATGATTGGAAACAACTTGAGAGCAATCCTTGACTTCAAGTGTGCACTAAAAGGCAGCTGTTTCTGTCTACTGGAACAAAAGACGCGGAACAAAGACTTGATTATGTTTATTTACAGACACCCAACAAGGGGTAAACGTGCACTTACAAAATCACTTCACCACCTTTCTCTATGCAGAAAAAGAGAGTGGTAATAGATCACTCTCGGCATTATTGAATTTTATTTGATGTTTCCACCGAATATCAATAGTGATAGACTTATCAAGATTTCCTCATATATATAGGTTTCACACTTATTTTGAAAGATGCGATGTTACTTCTGTCTAAGCTGTATGTTTCATGTTCAAGAAGGCGGCACATAATTAAGATTTCTACTCATTCTGGACACTTAATTCTGCCATAGAGACGCTACTCAAGGGCACTTATGGAGAACAGATTCCCGGGAGGGAATGTTCAGATGGATTTCCACCAGGTGTATTTAGCACCAGATGAATGACTTCTGTGTGTTTCCTCCGAATGTTCTGGGAATTAGAAATGTGTTTAACTTGACTGGGATCTATTTGTTTCTCTAAAGTTGCTCAATACATTTTGCATGTTTATTTCTGCAAATCTCAGAGCATTTCCCCCGTTTGTTAGCCTTAGAGTACACAATTACTTCGAGATAGTAATCTCTTCCCTGCAACTAATGTGGATGGAACTAATATCTCAACACCTCTTCATTTTATACTTCAGTAAAATTCATGTTACACTATGAAATATATATATATTTGTCAGATATGTTTCCTTAGGAGGATTTCTATTAGTCTTATAAGAAATGAGCACTAGTTTTCTCTCCCCAAATACCTAAACAGGCTTGAGACTATAAATATTGAGAAACATCACCTGTGTTAGATGAAAAAAGAGAGATCTTACCACTGTCAAGATACAAGTGTCTGATCCTACAGTACATAGCTATTTATTCCGAACAATTTTAGATTCAGGTCTCATGCCAATAACCCATGTGTGTCATTTGTGATTTAGCAATTTTGTTGCATACCTGGGCATGAGCATCAAAGAAAAAGAAGTTTCTTTGTTTATACAGAAGAGCAAATGGCATATTTGATTGGCATGAAAGTGAGAACGATAAACATTGGTACACACATGTGTGGTTATTGTTGCTGTTGAGTCAAGTTGACTCATAGTAACCTTACTTGTTCAGTATAAATGTTTCATAAAATAAAACAACCACACGCATTTCTGAATGACACCTTTATACTGTACTAGACGTGTGCTAACAAAGCTAGAGTTGGCCAGGTGTGATGATTAACGTTGTGTCAACTTGGCCCTGCCTCAATTCTGAGAAGTAACTATGAAGAGACTAGATCTAATTTAATGGTGAGATCTAATGTATTCTATTTATCGTCATAATCAAAACTGTGATGAACAGCCAATCAATAGCAAAGGGATTTCCTTGGAGGTGCGGCCTGATTCCAATGTGGATTATTCTGATGCAGCTGCAATGATCAGACTTCTCATAAAGCTCTGTTGCCCTTTTCAGAATCTGTGTCTTACATTGGCCCATCAGTTTACTTTTAGTTCTTTGGAGTTGACCCTGCTGTATTGCTTGCCCATCTTGGAAATCTTTAGCCTCTGCGGAGTAAGTGAGTCAACAGACTGCCACCTTTCCCGTAAACCCAAGATTCAATTATCTATGAAGTCAGAAGACTGCTGTGTGACTTGCTTATCTTGGGCTCCTCAGTCCCTGCAGTTACTTAGGTCAAGAGAAGCCTCAAGCCTGATGCCTGACTTATAGACCGGGAGCTTAACAGTCTTTGCAGAAGTAAACCATTTTCTTGTGATAATTACCTCGTTATATTTAAGTTTTACTAGTTTTGTTTCTGTAGAGAATCCAGCCTAAGATGCTAGGTTTGTAATAAGGAGACATCAAAAAATGAATGGAGGCTTTGGCACTGGGGCATGAATAAGTGAACAACTGCTGTGAACAACAGTGGTCGACGTGGCTAATTCACGTTGTCTTGTATGCCAACAACACAACTCTAAGTAACGTGAATACAGTGTTGAGGATCATGGTTTTGTGTGTTTCCAGTTAGCCCTCTTTCTTGTCTATGGCTTAGTGATTTCTATGTTCATATTATATTTACAGATATAGATGGTATAGATCTAGATGATATAGTATAGATATATATTCCAAATTGTGGTGCAGGAGAAGACTATTGAAAGCACCATGGACTGCTAAAAGGAGAAACTGATCTGCAGTGGAAGAAGTAGAGCCAGAGTGCGCCTTAGAGACAAAGTTGGCAGGACTTGGTCTGTCATACTTTGGGCATATTGTTGGGAGAGATTAGTCCCTGGAGAAAGACATCATGTTTGGTAAAGTGGAAGGGAGGGGGAAAGAGAAAGGCCCTCAACGAGATGGATGGACGCAACCATGGGCTCAGCTTAGGAACAATTGGAGGCTGGCACAGGACCATGTAGCCTTTCATTCTGTTGTGAATAAGGTCATTATGAGTCAGAGCTGACTGGATGCCACCTACTGACAGCAACAGCATAGAGACATAATATTCTACCTGAGACACTTAAGAACATCAATGTTTCATCACAGAAGATTAATCACATGGGGCTTTCTATGCCCGTAAAAAGTTACAGTGTCAGAAACCTACAGGACTACTTCTACCTTGTCCTGTATGGGCACCAGGAATCAAAACTGACTCCATGGCAGTAAATTTTTGTGATAGATAGATAGATGAGAGATAGATAGATAGATGCATGACTACAAGCAATGGGAATTTTGGACATTGAGGAACTGTCTTTTTGTAGCTACTGAATAATGGATTAAAAAGAAATCTTAGCCAAAAGGTATCCATAACTCTGAAGTTATTGTCTGCTTTGAATTTCAGCCTAGTGGAAAGTTAGACAATATCTATTTTATTAGTCACAATTAAAGAATACATTAGGGCTTTGACAAGTTCCTACAAAATGGAATGGAAAGGTAATGGACTTTGTCTTTTGATGCCCTATTCCACATTTTGCAAATAACTACGTTTAGTTTCAGAAACAATCAGCATTTTCTATATACCTCAATATTTATTTTAAATCATGGCCCTATCAAGAGCACTTAATTTGCCAACACCAGAGTACAGCTATTTGACACTGACTAACAATTTAAATTCAAAGTGACCCTGTCTGATAGAACACATCCAGCCCACAGTTTTCTTGGCTGAAATCTGTACAGCAGTAGATTATCCAGTCTCCTTACATGGGGTCACTGGATGGAATGGAATTACCATTCTTTCCGTTAGCAGCAGAGTAATTTCCTCTTTGTTCCACACATATTAATTACCAATAATTTCAAGTACATTATTTTTAACCTGAAAATTATGAATAGGCAAAATACCCACCCCTCAATTTAAATATGAGAACATTGGGTTAAGAGCATTCAATTCTTAGAGTAAGATGAAATCCTTAGGGAATCGTAAAACTGGAAGTTTAGTATTTATACTCTCCTAATCTAAATTTGGAGTTTTTATCATCACTAAGCTATTTATACTTTCTTTCCTTTCTGACCCAGCCTTCCCTCTTATCTAAGGTCAGTATCTAAAAGTGTGCTATTAATAACTTTTCCTGTCCTAGTCATTGGCACACATTGTCCTCCTTGGCTCTTGATGTCCTTACTTTTCCTTTGGAAGTTCTCATCTTGTAATCTTTTCTGTAGGAACTTCTGACCCTTCCAGTTTAATTAACATGCAAAACGCTTTAGACTTTCTGGGTTGTTATGTTCCACTGACCTTCAGTCAGTTCCATTTAGCTCAATTCATTTAGGTCTTCAGATGGGCTTGAGTAAGGATCGTCCTTCCAATCCCCAACAATAGTATATAGCGTGACCCTTTTCTCCTACATCAGGGTCAAGAAGGTGATTTGTCACTAGCATGCGATATCGTACATTCTATAAAAGTGTACATTTGTTCTATGCTGTCAAATATCACATAAGGAAACATTTTTGTTTTCTGGTCCGTATACTACACAATGCTAACTTTACTGTCAAACAATACTTAAACAGTAACTTGAATTATTTTCTACTGATTTTTGCCCCCATTTATACTTCATTAGGTGTATTTCTACTTATCCAAGTTCTATAAACATTTATGAAAAATCCCACTATGAAATCCTAATTACTAAATATTATGGTCCTTTTCCTTGATTTACCACTCTCTATTCCAGTCCCTCTCGTGTCTTTTATTTTTCATTCATTTCTATCCCTGGGGTCACTGCTTTTTCGGTTCCTCGGCTCATAGGTAGCCATTATCATTCTTAGAAGTGGCATCCACATGTTTCACTATATGTGTACATGACCACATCCAGGTGTCTCCCAAATTTGTTTAACAAGTCCATGCATAGTTATTTTTGAGTACTGTATACATATTTGCTTCTAATTCTTTTGGACTTATCTGTACACAAATCAAAAAGGCAAAAAGCAAAACAAAACAAAACCCGTATATACACTCTGAAAAATATAGCCAAGAATTTACCATAAACTATGGGTTTTTAAAAAAATAACAACTTATAATGTCAACTATTCTCTCGTGTGTTTTTCCTTTCTCTGGTCTAACTGTCTAGAGAAAATCTTTAACCTAATGTATCAGTCTGGGTACTCTAGAGATACAAAATCTGTGACTTTTTCCATGTGTATATGTATAGAAAGAGATTTATATTAATAAAGCACTCACAGAGTTGTAGAAATGAATATGTCCAGCCCAGTTAAAGACTTTGGAGCAGATGTAAGCTGGAAGCTTCTCTTGGCTCCAGTAGCTGCAGAGACTGAAGAAAAGGCAGCAGGAAGATGAAGTAGGAAGACCATAAGGTGGTGGATGCAAAGCTGAATAAATCTGTGATCTCTGGAATGCACCCAATCTCTGCAGTCTGCTGATGGCTCATGCGATTCCCGGGCAATATAACAGGAGGTCTATAACTTGATGTAATAGAAATGAGCGATCATTGTTACGTTCTGACCATAAGGACACCATAAACAACAGAACCAGCTTCCACACACTGTGAATCACATGTGGAATTAAACAGCCCTCAAATGTATCACAATTAGATTAACGGTTGACTGCTTCCCATTAGATTCCATCATGGAGTTGTCCACACTAAGTTCGATCATAGCATTGGCGACTCCTCACCCATTGGAGTTGATGTAAAATTAGTTGTCACACCTAACCTCACAAATATCTCCACGTTTTTCTCACTTTTGACCTAATTTATTACCTTAGTTAAGATGCTCAGCTCAGGCAAGAGCTTTGTCTATTGAGAAAAGCTCTGAACCAACATAAAATTTCTCAATTCCTTTTGTTCTTCTTAATTTATACTTGTGGGGGAAATATGTGGGGGCAAAAAGATAAGCATGTTGCTAACATCCAAGTTGCTTTCAGTAACTTTCATTCCCAGCATTCAGAGTTCATGTTTTCAGGTGAGCACTTATGGTTATTCAACTGGGTGGGAGGCTGAGAGATGGTGAAACAATAATAGTGTTGCAGCTGACTCCATCTATGTAAGTATCCTTTGTGTAGTTAGGGCCCATGGAGCCAGTCTTAACTCATAAAGACCTTTATGCTCAACAGAAGGAAACCTTGTCTGATCCAACATCATGCTAAGTAGTCTATGCTAACACCTAACACAAAGTGACTTATTTTTATTTTACCTCCGTTTTTGATTGTCTACTTTTTGCATCCACGGGAGGTGATTTAAATCCTGACTTGGATCAGGCACACCCTAGTCTTAAAAGTGACATGTTTCCTGTTAACTCGTTCAAGTTCATTTGCAGCAGATTTACTCAATGCAGTACGTCATGTGATTTGACTACTGCTCTCATGGGCATGCATTGGGGATGAAAGCAAAATGAATTCCTTGACAAGGCCAATATTCTCTCCATTTACCAAGATATTGTCTATCAGTCCAGTTATATGGGAAAAAAGATCATTGTAGTGAATAAGTCATTAGTATTTTAAAATTATCTAATCTTATTTTCAGCATTCCATTTTTTCTATTGTGAAGGCCATATTTCCAACTACTGATCTTGCCTTGTTTCCATCTTCATATCCCAACCACCAGTATTATCAATATTTATTGCTTGTGTGCTTGTTAATTTCAGACTGCAAATATTGAAAAATTTCAATTTCTTCATTCTTAGCATTTTGATTGTGTATAATTTGAATAATAGTCATTTTAACAGGTCTTCAAGGTTGCAAGATAGATCTTGAAATGTATTTTTAGACAATTGTTATTATGCCAATCCAGTTCCATCTGCCATTCCTGGTGTGGTGAAATGAACTTCCTTGTATATGACTCTTTCACTGGTAATATTTGTTATCTCCACCCAGTGTCAGGTAGGAGGACTTTAACTCAGGAATTGGTCAGTATAACCATATGGTTGGGTATAAAAGTGAACCATTCCTGAGGGTGGAACAGAAGAATTCCATGCCCATCCAGAAAAAGAGCCATTAGTAGAACATGTATGAGGTCCTATGTGAGGCAGCAAAGATTCCAAAGGCAACTGTGTCCAGACGATGAGACACAGCAGAGAAGCAGGGCTCAGACTATGAGAGAGTGAAAGAAGGAAACATTTCCATGAAAGAAGGAAAGCAAAGGATATTTAGGAAGGAGACTAGCTTGTAGAGGATGATCCCTTTTGGACAGTTATCAGTGTTTAAAGGGGCTGTGTAACACTGGCCTGAGCAGGGCAAAAGTTGAGGGACTGTGTGCATGAGAAGTCAAGGTCCAGAGAGATTTACCTGCCAATGTTACTGAGAAGAGGCACTCTGTATACAAAAACACAATCCTTACCTTTTTTAACCTGTTACCTTCCCTAGTAAAACCCCCAAATCTTGAATATTGTCTCTAGTTTTTGACAATAACTAATTTCTAAGATTTCCACTCTGTTCCATTTTTAAAAGGAATATTTGTAGTTCACTCTTCCCATGTTAAGTTTTGGAACATCAGGAAATGAGATCCTGAAATCTTTACTCTATCCAATTCATTAAAGTGGACTCTCTAATTTGAGAATGGAGATTTTCCCCAGTCATAATTTTAGTGATTTTCAACCTGAGAGTCTCATCTTCCTAAACTATTTTAGGCACTATTCAACTGCTATTCATAAGGTTGTAGTGTCATTTGGGGGGAGGGGTCTGTAGTACACTACCACATCTTCCTCTACTCTAGCTTAGTCTAAAGTTTTTGTTGGAATCTGTCCACCATGGATGGCCCTACTGGTATATGGATGCAAAACACTGTCCTTGCCTTTGTAACATCATACAGTCCCTAGTATACCCCAAAATCTTGAATATTGTCTGTGAGTTCGGAGTGGTGGACTTTATAAAACACTATAACTTAAGTTCTGGTATTTATCCAAAAACAATGAAAGCCAACTGAGAGTGAGGTGATTACTAAACACATAGAAATAAGTCAAGGTCAATAGAAAAGTTACTTGGCAGCAAGAAAAAAAGATGGTGTATATTGTAAAGATTTTAAGCAAGGAAAAAGAAAATGACTGTCAATAAGCTGAATGAGCTAATGGTTGCAACAGTGGACTCTGTAATGTCAACTATTCAGGACCAGGCAATTTTTCTTTCTGTTATGCAGAGGAGAGCTATTTGTTGGACAGACTCAAGGCCACCTTACAACAGTGATCATGGAGAAAAATAGCAAGCCTTAACAAAAATTCTAGGGGAAGAATCCTAATTTTGAAGTACTTACGTGTTAATCAAGAGCCCTAGGGTGTAGTAATTACACACAGGCCATGATTCTCAAAGTTGGCAGAAAGAAACCACCAGCCACTCCCCACCCCCTGGGTATGCAAAAGGTTAATTGCCACTTCTGCTTCCTGAACATACCTGCTCTATTTCCTTAGTGAATTAATGATGCAGCACATCCTTTCAGACAAAGATAACATATATTTCCACCTATAATACCACCCAAATCCTTATAGTCTAGAAATGTTTTGGTGCTCAATTAACTGATGAAACAACAAATATACATAATCACTTAATTTCGGTGTAAATTTGTTTTAACTTTGTTTGTAGTGCTCTTCTTTAATTCTATATTCCTGATGATTTGAGTCCAGTGGGAATGCTAACATGATCAAATTTAAGAAACAGTTCTTATTAAATATTTTCTAGAAAACACAAGTTTTGTACTATAAACCATTAAGTTTTTTTCTTAATTAAACTTTCAACTGAGTAACTATCTTCCAAAGTTAATTTATTGCATTGTGAGAATGTTAATTTGAATTTTGGATATGTTAAAATAATTAACTTCTGAAACATTTAATTTAAAATTCTCACCACTTTAAGATAATGGGAAAAATATCATAGATTATATTTAATTTCAATTAAGTACTTTAACTCAAATTTCTAAAAGTGTTAAGTGTTTTCTATTTTTAGTAGCAATTCGCTGTTTATTGGGGGAAAACAATTAACCTGCCACCATACAATCTTCAATACTAAGCATAAACCTATATTTGATAACATAAATAAGCATAATGAAATCTGTTTGCTTCCTTACATTATCTTTGAGGGGAAAACAAAATGAAACAAGACAAAACAAAGAAAAATAAAAGACAATTAGAAATAGATGTCTGAGCACACAGTGGAATTTTGTAAACAGGAAGAATATCTAATTGTATCAATGATGGGATAAATCCAATATGGTACACTTATCTCTAACAAAGCTATTTTTACCATTTATTGACTGCTCCCTGTGTGTCAGAATATTATCTAAGCCCTCATAAATGACAGGGTCACTACTGCTGTTCTATATTCATTGTGGTTCACATTTCCAATGTTGGTTTGTTTCATGTGTCAGCTTTGTTTGGGTATTTCAATGAGACTTTAATGAAACTGTAATATGTGTGTTGCTGAGGTGTTAGTTTTCATAAAATGGTTAATGTTTTCTGTATATGAAATCCAAGATAGTAAATCTATAGAGATAGTAGCTGGGTTAATGATTCCTTGAGGGTGGGGCAGGGGAGGTTGTGGGGAATGGAGAGCTAACAATAATGAGTAAAAGAGAAAAGAAAATGTTCTAAAACTGACTGTGGTGATGATTTCACAAGCCTTGTTGGTGTGGATAAACTGGTGAATTGCATGATGTGTGAATTATACGCCAATAAAATTGTAAAAATTTACAAAATATAAAACAACAAAAATAGATGCGTTATAATTATATATAAACTGAGGTTTATTTATTTTCCAATTTATGCCCATTTTAGATTTATAAATTGGTTTATTGATAAGTATTTCTTTGGACCCTGTCTTGTGAGAAGTACTGTAAATACAAATAAACTGAGCCAGGTAAAATCTTTTGTTTCATAGTGAACCGTTTATATTCTGTAAATCAATACACAGATAGATATATATTAAATATTCAAAAATACTATAAAAATTAAAAGCTGGGTTAGCGTGGTCGTGATTATGTCTCTTGCATATGCATGACAATCAATGATGAGGGAAAGCCTCTCTGATCAGATTACATTAGAGTTGATAGTAGAGTAAAGTGAAAAAAAGAAAGAATGAATCCTGGAGAGATTAATGTCAAGAGCCTTCCAAGGGAACATAGAGTACATGAAAGATGGGAGAGTGGTAGAGTCTGAAGACACAGAAATGGGCATATTCCCTGACTGTACTGCCCTTTGATCTGAAATGGTTGATTATTTTAAGATGTTATTGTTCCTGTTTTTATGTGCTCTTCAGATATTTCTGACTCAGACAACAGAAGGAAACACTGTGTGGTCCTGGACCATCTTCAAAACGGTTGTCCTGTTTGACCCCATGGTTGCAACTACTGTATCAATCTATCTATTAAGAGTCTCTCTCTTAGCTAATGCTGTACTCCACCAAACTTTATATGCTTTTCCAGGAAATGGTTCCCCCTGATAATATGTTCACAGTACATAACCTCACCATCCCCTCTTCTAATCAGCTGTCTGGTGATACTCCTGTGTTAGGATTGGTGCAGGGAGTGGCAGTGTTTGTTCCATTGTACTCGGTAATGTTAGGAGTAGGTACCAACTGAATGGCATATAAAAGAAGAACACTACTCTTAATGCATAAATCACTATAGCAAGAAAACATTTTTAAAGTTTGTTTTTTGTTATGTTTTGTTTTTAATGAGAAAGAGTCAGAGACCTCAGGAACTTGTCTTAATTTTGCTCTAAGTTTCAGTGTAGTGGAAAACAAACAAAAACATCTCTTTAAATTGTTTAATATATGCTTTGTCAGAGTAAGAAGGGCAAGAGTCGATATGGCGAGATTGGGTATTATGCCTTTGTGTTGCATAGACAGGTTGTGATATACTAGATTACCCGTAATGGAGAAATGTGAGTTTTAGAAGTATCAGGATAGAATCAAGCACATCCACTGTCATTCTGGGCATTAAGGCATTTCTTTGACCAACCAATGGGCATTTCAGTTGCCTCCTAGGCATCTGGGAGCTACACAATGATTAAGAATGACAGAGAATAAGTGATTCCCTTGAATATTACTATTGGTTAAGAATATAATAGCCTGCACTAATATATCATGAACTGTCAGAAGAAAAGTAAAATCTATTATGGAAGAAGTACAGCCAGAATGCCTTTCACAAGATACCATGTCAAGACTTCACCATAAGCAATTTAGACATTTTATCAGGAGAAAACCATTCCTTCAGAAAGACATCATTCTGGGTACACGAGAGGGTCAACAGAAAAGGAAAATTCCCTCACTGAAATGGATGGATGCAGCGGTTGTCACGGTGATCTCCAACAGCTTGCCCAAGTGAGGAGGACTCAGGAGTGGACAGCGTCTCAGCGTGATGCATGTAGGACCTTTGAGTTGCAACTGACTTAGATGACACCTAACAACAACAAAATGGGGGTGCTATGCATTGCAGTAAATTCACAGCTGCAAAAAAATGATATTTATCAGTAAAAATTACCTTCCTGTGGTTTTCAAAAAACAAAAAATAATAATTGTGGTAGTTATATAATCTGCTGTCAATATGAGAGGATTAAGAGTGAAGAGTTAGAGTATGGCCTGTCATTCAGATCGCAGCTTGATGACTTCATTTGGAGGCTCTAAAGAGATAAATAGCTCACTGGAGGAAAGACACAGGCTGACTCCGTGGGAGACCTTCCAGCTGACAAGACATATGGAGCTAACCTAGTGCCCTGAGCTGGAGGAGTCACATGGAGACCCCTGCCAGCACTGAGATGCTTACAACACCACTGGATCCACAAGAGTTCTCACCCACTGGCCTGTGATCTTTCTGTATTTGGCATCATGGCATGCATTCTGTAGTTCTGAAGAGGACTTTATAGATTGGTATTCGGACATATGGGCTAATATCACACTTATAGACTTGATCTGGACTGGGCTGGGATATTTTTTTTTGGGGGTGGGGGGGTGGGTTGGTATTTGTTAATGTACAATTACTCTTTATATAAAGCTCTTTCTCATATACATTTGAGTCTCCCTGGATTTGTTTCTCTAGTCTACCTGGAGTAACACACTTATAAAGGAATTAATTTATTTCATGTGACAAGTCAAAAATTGCTGTTCCTTTTTGCTTAAATCCTATTTTAAAGGAGTCACAGAGGCATACAATATTGGAATCAATCTGCACATTTATATGTAATAAAGTTTACTTGTATGAAACATGAATCAGTAATTCCTAGGGCTCACATGTTCTCTCAGTCTATCACAAAAAATCTACGGAAACTTGTAAGATAAATTATAAAGAGATAAGAATTATCATTCTATTGGAAGGTTTCAATAGACTATCCTAACCCCTCTAAAAATTCTACAGATATGTAGGAGTAAGGAGCAGGCAGCTTTTAGATATGGTGTTATTATTTATACAGTTTCCTGGCTGAGAAACTAGCCATAGTTCTTCGCTATCTAGAGCAGCTAAAAGTGAAGCCCCATAAGTGGATTACTTCGACAAACAGAAATGTGTTTTCTCATAGTTGCAGATGTTAGAAGTCCAAAATCACAGTGCTGGAGGAGAAGGCTCCCTTTCTGCCTTGGCTCTGAGAAAGGTCCTTGACTCTTTGATGATCTTGTCTCTTTGGTGATCTTCATGGGACCTTCCATCTTCCTTTCCCAAACTCTGTTTGCTGTCTTCTCCTAATATCCTTTATGTATCCAAAGATATTGACTTGAGGTGCACCCAGCGCACATAACAAAGACAACCCTTGCCAAATGGGATTGTAAGCACAAGCATAGCTAGAGGTTAGGACTTACAACACATATAAGGATGCTTCAAAAATGTAATTAACAGATAATAATGGCCCCTGGAATTTTGAAGGAGTGATAAAATCCAATGCATAACACTATGTTTTTTATTTAAAAATAACAACTCTTGTTGGCATTATGCTTTTCTTTCTTGATCTAGTTTAGTAAGCTGGGCCCATTTCTTGCTAGATCACTTAGAGGGGGTGGGGGTGAGGGCTAGGCCTCCACGGGTTCCAGACTTGTCTGTCCTCAGCCTGATAAAGCTCCACACTGACACTGTCATTTCCACTCCCATTGCAACTTGACCTACATAAATTCCACCTCTTCAGATTTCTTTTCCTGTGGTGCCCCATTCATCCTCTACTTCATTAGCCACCCTCCTCCCTTTGTAAAGTCCTTTGCTCTTTCATTATAGAAATAAACATTGGTTTTCTAATTCCAGTAGTTAAGCACACTCAAAACTAGGAAAGAGGCAAATAAATATATTCCTGTGTTGTTTCATCATTTTTCAATATTTTTTCCAAGTAGATTCAAACAACCTTCCCTGTGATTCTGAATGTCAGTACACTGTCAGAATTCAGAAGATGAATGGAATAGAAATATTAGAAGCGATCACACTTTCTTTTGTAAGCTTAGCATGTGTTTCCTACATTTGGAAGTGAATAAATTGTTCATTCACTGTCCAGAAGGAGAGATTTCATGTATATTATGTTTCCCAAATTAAGGCTACCCCAAATGATATGTAACTAAATACTGATATATTACAACAGTATGTATTCAGACTTTACTCAGTCTATGGAAATAGCATTTTTACTAGATAATTCTCAAAGCCAAAGCATTAGTTTATCTTAACTATCTGATTAAGAATTAAGTATTTTATACTAAATGAGTGGGGATTTGTTATGTATTTTAACACATTTAGTTGAAGTTTTCAGTTGAACTCTGGATAATTAAATATAGAAGCTTTATAATAACACTTATGAGGAGAAGCAAAGAATAATAGAGACTAAATCATTAAAGCATTGAGATCATGCCAACTAGTTTATATTCTTAAAAGAGCTACTTTTCATTCATAATTAATACAATTCCATTGATATTTGACTAAAAGTATCCTGATTTATAAAGTCTTTTGATAGCATATATATATATATATATATAT
>NW_022111373.1:130390963-130399035 GCF_000313985.2 Echinops telfairi
AATAATTATATGTTAATAACTCTTAGATTAATTGCAACTAATATATTAATAAAATATTACACAAAATATTTATAATTTAAATATTAAAATTCTATTTAAATTATAGAGTGTGCAAATGTTTGGTATATATATATAATTACATAGTAATGATATTATAATTATATATTACAATATATGCTATCATATATAATAATTTGTATATTAATATACTATAGAAATGGCTAACAGAAAATATTATGATTAATAATAAATCCACATTAATATGGCCTTATTGTGCTCACTTGTGTGTGCATGTACTTTGAGTCCATCTTTACTTGTCCTCTAGACAAATGGTATTGATTAATCCCCAAAGTGTACTTAATACAACAGGTAAATCTCCATTCATATTCATTAGAATCTGTACTAATCATCCAATGTTTTACCTAGAGCTATGTCACAACAGATTTCCTAATTCATGATTTACACCAGATTTCTCACTAAATTATAGGCTTGCAGTATTAAGAAAAGACAGAATGTCTTTTTAGGCTTTGAAACCTTTTTCAAAAATGCCATGGGAGGTCTGGAATCGGTGAAAGAAACATGCCTTTGTTATTTTACTGTGCCCTGGATTCTAGACACACAATAATATTTCATGCTTATCTACATCTTGCTTTGATTGAGATTCTTCACTGAATAAGATGCAATTTGAAAGAAAATAAATACCTGAACAAGAGAGTGAAGCTTGAGTAATTCGGATAATTAGAAACGAATTTTGTTCTTCTTGCGTTAGGATTTGGAACAGGTATGCCAGTTCATTTTAAGCCATTAGAGGCTAACTCTGGAAGGGTTTTTAGAGAGAAACAGGAAGGATGCAGTTCCTCCCCTGCGGTAGACATCACTGTGCACTGCATGTGGGGAACTGACACACCCATCTTGGATGAGAAGATAGTCCAGACAGCATGTGGAGCAGCGTAAAGAAAAAACGTGGAGAGCAGAGGGGAGCCCCAGAAGTGCTCAGCAGTGTCAAGTCTCATGCCTACAGGAACACCTGGCCTCTGGATGTCTCCTTTAAACCCTTCTTTAAACCACCTTGTGACAACGTTCTTTGTTGGCTACTTCAGTACCTACAATGCACGTCTGGCTCAAAATTAGAAAATAACTTCTATTCCCAAGCATTGCAATGATGACATGATCCCATATGTATTGTGCTCTCTGAAATCCAAATTTGGAACTTTCAAACCCAAGATTACATTTAGTTAAGAATCATCCCCTTACCCCCACCGCAACCCCAACCAACCCCTCACCCACCTTCTGAGTAGGAAGTGATGCCAGTTGGACAGTACAAAATAAGCGGCTCCAGCTGCAATTCGGACTCTTATACCTGCATTTCTCGTACCTCCTGTTTAAAGGCTCCCCCTCCTGTGCTCTCTGGACTACTTGTTCTTCAAGGAGACACATAAGCCCATCTGACAGAGGGTGGATGACTACACACCTCCACGTCTTAGGCAGAAGGATACTATAAGCACCTAACAGCCATGATGTATACCACAGCGAATAGGATAGGTGGTCTCAAGTGGTTTTATAAGATTCCCAGGATGATTTCGCTCTGCAGGACAAAGATGAGGTCTTACCCTCCCATAAAGAGTTACTGTTTTGGAAACCCACAGGGGTAGTCCTATCTGGTCCAAATTCTTTACCAAGGACTCTATGGCAGTTTGGCTGAGTGAATTTAGGGTGCCTCCAACCCTCCCTCATTGTGTGGCTTTGGGCAAGTCCTCTCAGATTTCACTACCTCAGGCTCCTCACATTAACAATGAAAACAAGTAGCACTTACAGGACAGTCAAATCCTGAAGGTGGAGTGCTCCTAAAGATACCTGGCAGATAAAAACACTCTTAAATATGGATTATTTTTAAAAAAAAGAAAGAGTGGGGAATTGTGTTCTTTGTTTATTCATTCAGAATATCTAAATGTACTCCTAAAAATATTTTTGAGCCAATACATAGCACACTCAGATTATCAAAGGAGGTAATTTTCTTCACACTCATGTAGTAGTCACTTACTGATACAGATTCAAAGCATAGCTTACAATAACAATGCTTAATGGTCACACAGTACATTCATTCTAAGTAGCTAGAGCACTTCCTAGACATTATCACATTCATCATTATAGATCTCGGGTGGTAAGTCAAAATTAGTAACTCAGTGTGAGAGGTCCTGGTGCAAAGAACCAGTGAGCTCATTGCAAACGCTGAACCACGGGGTCTGAGTGGAGACCCAAGTAGAAGCCAAATCCGGACTCCCTATCACGGACACTGTTAAACAGACTGAGCTAGTTCTGGAAGTAAATATTCTTAAACTGCCCGAAGACCTTGTAAGTATCCAACCGGAGATCTTAAAATGGGCAAGAGAAGTAGACCTTTGACAGCATCTAATTTTTTTCAGCCTTGAACCTTTTGCTTTGAGATTATCATGAGGTCCAACAATTTGGACCACTGTTTAATTAAAAATTTAATTAACTGTGATGCTGACAAAAGGAGTGAAATAAGATAAATGTTAATTTAAGAGTTCAATCTAGTTGAAGGTTATTAAAATTCTTACTATTAAGGTCATCACTATCACAAAGAAGGTGCCAGAAGTTATCAGAGTCAGTGAATTAGTGGGGACCTGCCAGAGGATGAATTGGTTAACATAGAAAAGTCAGTCTAGAATTGGATTGGAAAAAATGATGTGGGTTTGATGTTTTATACACACGCACATGCATACACAGACACACTTTGTTTGTCTGGGTTGTCTAAAGAAACCAAACCAGTTGTACATATATGTACTGTATATCAAGAAGTAACCGTATATCAAGATGCAATTGTAGCTCAGTCAAATTTAAGTCTATGGGGCCAATGCTAAGCAGACCCTATTCAGTTTCACACAATTGCTGACTGATGACTCAGAAAAGTGATGCAGGATGCAGGAAGATCACAGGCCAGCAGGTGCAGAGTCACATGGCAGGGCACTGACATCTGGCAGGATCTGGAAGCCCACTTGTGGACACCCCTGATGGCAGACAAGGATTCCCTGCAAGCAGGAAGATGAAGGAACAGAAAGAAAGAGTGGTCCCCTGTGTCTCTCTTATAAAAAGACCACATCTCCCAGGAGGCATCCTTGGGCTGTGTCCTGATGGAGAGGTTGGACTCAACTCTTAAACAAGTGCAAATTGACATAGAATCTAAGTCTCACATATACTAATATAATATCCTACTACACGTGAATGTTACATATATCATAAATATAGCTAGGAGCCCTGGTGGTGTAGTGGGTTGCGTGTTGAACTGCTAATTGCAAGGTTAATAGTTCAAAGCCACCAGCTATTCCACAGCATAAAATCAAGGCTTCTACTCTCATAAAGATTTAAAGTCTTGGAAACCCACAGGGTCAATTCTACTCTGGGCTATTGGGTTACTGACTCAATGGAAGTGAATTTGGTTATTAAACATAGAACTGACAGTTTCCTCATATATATGTATAAATGAAGATACATAAAAATATTGTCACAGAAATAATCTAACCTTTTATTGAACAAAAATATCAAAATGTGAAGCTATGCTTCATGACTTATCCTCCATTTATACACACTTCTGAAGGTGATGTTTTCATCTCTCTAACCCTTCCTCAAAGTACTCTATAGTTTTCAGTCTCAAAGGACTCAAGTGATGCTTCTTTTAAATATTCTTTGAGGTTTAAAGGGCAAGGTCAGGGCTATAGAAGGACGAGGAGAGTAAGGTTTCCCACACAGTTCTCCTAGGTCAGTCTTGCTGTCCTGGGGGAAGATATTGTCCAATGCCATGGAGTTGGTTATGTCCAGTAGTGTGACCTTATGCCCCACAGAACAACACACAGCCTGTCCAGCTCCCTCCTTACAATAGTTCTAATGCCTGACCATGGATGCAACCACTGGGTCTATCTTTCTCCTTGAGTGCCTTGCCCTTTTGCACTGCCCCTCCACTGTACCCAATATGATGTCCTTCACCAGGGACTGGTCTCTCCTGACAACATATCAAAAATTTGTAAAAGACAATGTCTCTTTAGCATTGCCTCAAAGGAGCATTGTGACCCTACTTCTGCCAAGACAGATTGATTTATCCTTTTTGAAGTCCTTGTACTTTCAATATTTTTTGCCAGCACCATAATTCAAATGCATCAATTCTTCTTCAGTCTTCCTTATTAAATGTCCAACTTTTACATACATATAAGATGATTAAATGTGCCATGGCTTGGGTCATAACAACCTTAGTCCTGAAAGTAACAGCATAGTTTTTCAAAACTATAAAGAAGTCTTGTCCATCAGATTTACCTAGTGCAATGCATCTTTGATCTCTTGACTGCTATGCTAGACATGGTTCTGTACAGAACCAAAACCAGGACACTTATGATTTTATACACACACACACAGCATATGAAATAAACAGGTACCGCATATACTCATGTAGATGTTTTGTGGTAAAATTTGTTGCCTCGGTTGATATTCAGGTTGGCTTATACTCGAGTATAATTAATTAGTCTATGGAGTAGTACAAATGGCTCAGTGCAACTCACTTCTGTGAGACAGCTAATACACTGGCTGTCCTTCAAGTCTTGAGAGCCGCTGGGTGCAAGTCAAGGAAGCAGACAGCTGAGTCCTCTGTAGAGCAATTCAGGCTATCTGGTCACAGGCAGCAAACAGCAAGGCAGGTCACCAACAGTCAGCCAGATAACAGGGTCCGACAATCTCCAGCTCAAGATATGTATATTCCAGTAGTGTGTTAAAGCAGGTCTTGAAGGAACCTCAAACTACAGGGCCACCATTCAAGGGTTAGGTGTCCCACAGGTAGTGTAGCTTGCAAGTTGAGGAAGAGAACCAGATAAGGCAGCCTTTCAGACATTAATGAAATCACACTTATGCTTAACATCAAACATCTATCATACATATAAATGAAAATACACAGAGTCCAATTGCATCTGATATATCATACATGAACAAAGGAAATATATTCAATAAGCACATGTAAAGAAAATACACTGATAATCACAAACCTCCCTTTTGCAATTGATCACATGGTCGTAACTGATAGGTAGAACTACCTTCTACTACCCATTCTGCAGTAGCTAGCACCTTTGCCCTCAGGCAGCACCGCAGCTGGCTGTGGTTTTCTGCCTGGTGGGGTGACCCAGACCTTCATTCCTGAGGGGTCTGGGTCATTAGATGTCCTGTCAAGATTGGGTTTTGTACTTTACCATTTATTTAATCACAGAGCATGGGTAGCACTAAGAGTCGGCCTATGGGATCTCCTGGATTCCAGACATATTCTTCTTTACCTCCATTATGTACCACCAGTCCAATTTCTCCTGGGTAATCAGGATCAATCACACCACTCAGTATAGTGACACCCTTCCTGACCTGTTGATCCAAAGGCATGAGAAGCCCATAGTGACCAAGGGGGCAATCTCCGCTGCCAGTTTAGTGGAATCCGTGCTATGTTTCCAGGTGGGAGAGTTCCTTCCTTCAGGACCAGGACCTCCAGGTCTGCAGTGCATAGGGATGCTGGGACGGGAAGCCAAAATGCTGCAAGTGGATCACTAGGAGTGATAGTGAGTGGTGCCATGGCAGCTACTGATGTTTCATGAGCATTGATTGTGGATCCAAGCAAGACAAAAGCCTTGACAACTTCAATCTTTTCTCCATTTACCATGAAGTTGTTCAGTTGCAGTTGTTTCGCCCTCCTTTCCATTGAGTCTTACTCCAGACCGAAGGCAGCGAGGACAAGTGGAGGTCCTGGAAGAAGCAGCAGGTGCATTGTTGTTGTGGAAAAGGAAAAATCTCCCGGGAACTTTCTCTGGCCTATTTCTCACCAATACAGATTTTCCTTGGTTGTAAAATGTCTTCATAAGAAGTCCGTGTTATCCTCCTGTGTCCTTCAAGAAAATCTATCAGCAGTGTCCTTCTGGAAGCTCTAAAAAATGGCTCATTAATATTCAGCAAATGTTAGGTGAAAGGAAATTTAGGTTGTCAATTAAGTATTCGATGTATTGGATTCCCTAAAATTGATAACTCCAGGGAATCAGAACAACTTAAATCTTATCATATTTTTTCCTTCTATAGATTAGTGTTCTCAATGAAATATTTCCAGAGGAAAATAGGGCTGGCTTTTTATCACAATCTACTATACTTTGGTGGACATTTAGAGTTCTGCTCTTATACACATATTATTTATCTATGTATTTTACCTTTCCAGACTCTTCTGTGTGCTTGCTGTCTTTATGGGTAAAAAATATCAGCAAAAATAGAAGCATAAAGAAATAATGGTAAAGTTTACTGAGTGTCTTACTTAGACTGCCATACTAAGAAATACCAAACATGGTATTTTACAGAATTGGTGGCTAGAAATCAAAATCACAGCATAGGTTTAGGGAAGGTTCTTCTATGTATTAACCTTGGGGTTTTTACACTCCTTAGCATTTCCTTGTCTGTCTTGGCATTTATTTGCTTGGCACAGAGCATCTATCTCTTCCTCTGTATGTGTCTCTGTTTTGCTTTTTTGTAATGCACAATTAAGAAGTGGTCTTCCGTTCCTTGTACTTTGGTGATTTCTATTTTGCTATGATGTTAGAAACTATGACAATGGTCTTTAAAATCCCTCTGCAGTGTCACCCGTAGTTTGACACCAGGATTTAGTAAACCTTCCAGACTAAGACAGACCAAGAATAAAGGCCTGTGCTGTGTGAAACCCAGCTGTGCCTGTGTTCCACAATCACATTCTTTTAGAATCACAACATAACACTTGCCAATTTAATTTTACTCAATATGTTATTATGGGGGATCAATTTCTGGAGGAAGATCTCCTGTTAGGTGCAGTAGAAGCCCAGTGATGGTCAGAGGATTCCTCAGTGAGGTGAATTGGTACACCCATGGCAATAGTAGACTCTGAAGTGCTGGCCGTTGTGAGGATAGTGGAAGACCAGTCCTAAATTTGCTCTGTAGAGCCTAATAAAATTTCCATGATTCAGAGTGAGCCCCTGAGATTCTAACCACAACTAACAATAGCAAAAGTGTATAAATACTCTTTTTTTTTGGCTTTAATAAACAGACATTGATTATTTCCATTTAGAAGGTTAGAAGTTCAAATTCAAGGCATCAACTCTAAGGGAAAAAATTGCTTGCTTTGGGAAAAGAGCTTCTCTCTGATTCTTGAGCCTTCCGTGTGTAGATGTCCACAAGGCCTCTAACTTTTCCCCGAGAGGGCTTTCTTGCATCTGTACCTGATCTGCTTTTTGTATATCTCAGAAGTTTAGGCCTTAAGACACACCCTACCTTGATATGGCTTTATTAGCATGAAAATGAAAATACAAAAATCCCAAATGGATTTGCCTATATATGTATATTACTGTTCACAGCCAAGAAGTCATCTCCCACTCATAGCGCACTGTGTACAATAGAATGAAGCACCGCTGGTCTCTCAGCATCCTCACAGTTGCTGCTATGCTCGCGTCCACTGTTGCCACCGTGTGTCAGTCCATTTTATTGTGAGTTTTCCTCTTTTTGTTGACCCTCTACTGTACCAAGCAAAATATCTTTTTCCAAGGGCTGATCTCTTCTGATAATATGTCCCAGATATCTGAGACCTAATCTAGCCATTCTTGCTTCTAAAGAGCATTTTGGTCACATTTCTTTCAAGACACATTTGTTTTTTCATCTGCAATCTGGGATACTTTCAATATTCTTGGCCAACACCATGATTCAAAGGCGGTCATTCTTCACTGGTCTTCTTTATCTGTTCTCCCACTTTCGGGTCCATATGAGGCGATGGAGAATACCATGACCTGTCATTTCAGGTACACCTGAGTCTCCAAAGTGACATTTCTGCTCTTTAACCCTTTACCCCAAGGTATTGTACCCCATATTTGCTCAATGGAATAATGCATCATTTGATTTCTTGACTGTTGCTTCCATAAGCATTGACCATGGATCCAAGCAAAATAAAATCTTTGACAACTTTCAAGACGGACTCTATGCAGCTATGGCTTTATGAACATTGTAAGGGCAGTAAATTATTGAATGTGCCT
>NW_022111373.1:130400117-130401850 GCF_000313985.2 Echinops telfairi
GTGACAGTGGGAATAAAATTAGATATTATACATAAAGCAATTATCCTTGGCTCTGGTCAATAACATGCATTCAGTAACCATCCCTTTAGCCTTCTTCCCCCCTCTGCACCCTGTACCAGAGGTAGAGAGACAGTGTAAAGGAGAAAAGCCTGGGTAATTTGGGGATAATTTAGATTTGGGAATGCCACATGTAAATTAATTTTCTCTCAGGTGTTATTGCCTCGGAATTAGGCTTTTCTACATAGCTTGTCAAGGTCGTTGCATTAAGCAATTCTGTCTGCATTCAGGAAATCAGAGTTCTAACTGAACTGCCTCTCAGTTTGACTGAAAAGGCACTATGCAAATCAAATGCAGGCTGTCATCATTATGGATAAGACTGTTCATTTTCAGACTCTTTGGAGGTTTCTTGACTGTAAGGAAGAACTTTGGCTCAGTAAGCAGGTTATTGTGATTGATTCTTTACTATGCAAGGGAGCAGAACAGTAATGAGTTCAACCTATAAAGTGTGAATTGTCTTATATATCTATATCTGTTCTCTGCACACAAATGTGAGGCAATGGGGATCCAATAAAAAGGAGAGGAAAAGGTGTGTGCGTGGGGTAGGGGACAGGAGGAAAGAGAGGCAGTGTCAGACAGACACACAGAGAAAAAGGAACAAGAGGCAAGCAAAGGGAGATGAAGATGTGGAGAGGGGTTCACGGAAAAGGAAGAGTGAAGGGAGAGACAGACGGACACAGACATTGGTGCAAGGAGACAAAACAGGAAACAGCGCCCAAAACAGGGAATGAAACAAGAAAAATAGAGATCGGATGGACAGAGGGACAGCTGGAAGGAGAGAGGATTCATGTACCCCAGTAGCAGTTCTTTGTTCTTGGCTGACATACAGCGGATCCTTATTCTTCCTTAGTGAAGTGTGCTTATTGTCAATGGGAGGTCACTGGGGAAGATGTGTGCCTCGCAGCAAGGACTGCTGTCTCTTTGTGGTATTTATTTGCGCAGTGTATGCCCCATGCTCGCATTATTTACCTTGATTATTCTTTGAAGGAATGTATTAGGCTTTTTATTTTTATATGTGACATTTATCAGGCACTGTACCACATAACTCAAAACACTACTTGAATCATGTTCAACACAAATAATATGTGTCCACATCGGAGAGCTGCAAGGGAAGTCAGGAGAGAAAGAAGTTGAAGCAGAGAAAGGACACAGACAAAAGCCCACTTTGGGGCATTTGCTTTGAATTTGTATGCAATGGGAAATGAATCCACATTCATATGATCATGAATATCTATATCTATGTGCTGTTATTATAAATTATATGAAAATGTATTTTGTAGATCCCTGGGGGATGAACAACAGAAAAGTGGGTGAAGGGAGATGTCGGACAGTGTAATATATGACAAAATAATAGTTTTTTAATTATCAAGGGTTCATGAGAGAGGGGGGAGTGGGGAAGGAGGGAGGAAAATGAGGAGCCAATGCCAGGGGCTTACGTGGAGAGCAAATGTTTTGAGAATGATGAGGGTAATGAATATACAAATGTGCTTTATACAATTGATGTGTGTATGGACTATGATACGAGTTGTATGACCCCCTAATAAAATGATTTAAAAAGAATACGTACTTTGGAGATGTCAGGAAAGACCAGTCTCTAGAGAAGAACACCAGGCTTGGTAAAGTATCAGGACAGTGAGAAAGAGGAAGACCTTCAACAAGACGGATTGGCACAGTGG
>NW_022111373.1:130402846-130405122 GCF_000313985.2 Echinops telfairi
CAGTCCTGAGGTTCTACTTGCATCATCAAAACGAGTGGCCAGATCTATGGAACATCAGAAATTTCAGTATTATTCATGATATTATTATTACCTGTTTACAGCATTGTACACTTGTAGTATTCTATAGATTACAATGGATTCAACTGAAGTACATATTTGAACTATATCTTAAATATATATATATATATATAATTAGCTGGGGTTTTTTTAATAGTTGATTCAAGGAAAGAAATGCAGCATGCTAGGGCCATTGAGTCCACAGGGTTATATGTTTGAAGAACTTGTCATGATAAACAAAAATCAAAGCTTTTAAGGTTATAACTCCCCAGTGCAGGAGCAAGCCAAGGACACCAGTGCCATTACCACTGTCAAAATCTGTCCATGGCATTAAACTTTTCAATCTGCTGAAGTTTGGCAGTGTAAGGTCATTCCAGTTCCCCAAGGGAGCTTTCTTTCAGCAAGCCTTTGGCTCCCTGTGATTGATTGACTTGATTGGCGTTTATATATTCTGCTACTTAAAATCATTCACGGGGCCAGCTCCCCTTAAAATACAAATGGAGGATCTCACACATCCATTTCCATATGTGCTCTCTACTACTGATTGAAAGGGGTCCAAAATTAAATAAGTTGTAGTCTCAATTTTCTCATCCATGTATGAATGTATGTTTCCTTTCCATTAAACATATATTATGACAAAGGGTGAATGATCATATCTTAGACAAATTTATTATGTTCAGTTGAAAATCACCGACCTGCTCTACACATCCTTCCACAGAAACACTAGGGGTCCTGACTTAATAGCTTTTTGTTTTTGCTGTTTGTTTTCCCCCTTCCCTGCCCTAGATTTTGGTCTGAAAAATAAATATTTCTTCAGGTTTACCTTATCATTGAAAGGTCACTAAAGTTTCTTTTAAATTGACCTTTGAATTATTTTGTTTCTTTTTTTTAGCTGTAAAAGTTATCCTTACTTTCCATAGAGTAATCATTCGTAAATATGATAAACCAACCAAATATAAACAACATATTAAAATGGCATCAGAAATCTAATACAGCAGAGCAATGGCATTTCTATAAAATAAAGCCCTTCTTTATAATCATCTTTCAGCGGTATTTTACTGTGAAGTTTCTACCTGTCAAAATATTGACAGATATGTGTACATAGATTTGCATAATTTAGCAAAATGGTGCCTCATAAAAAATTGATGATGTGTGATTGATAAAATGGTTATTCTTTCTTGGATTTATTCTGATTGATCTACTTTTCATCTTTTAGCAAGATATTTGAAACAATTTAATTTGGTTACTAATAATTTAGAAATAAATCTGTTTTTTAAAATAATTCCACGAAAAATAACTCTTTCATTCAGAATACAATACAGCATGATATGATGCTGAGGAGGAACTATAATCTGAATTCAAAAGATGGCCAGATATCCTTTAAAAATGAGGACTAATTCATCCTGAATGGACAGTCCTTTATTCTGTTGTGCATAAAGTCGTTATGAGTTAAAACAAATGAAAAGGCACCTACACAAAACAAAATAACACTCCAGTTGCAAAAATAGATTAATTGAAAAATTCTTGTAATACACTATTTACTAGATCGTGTTCTAAATGTTTGGGAAATGTCAGTGAACAAATAGACACATATCCCTGTCCTTCTGGAACTAAAATTCTAGCGGGGTAGGAAGTGACTGGTCATTAAGTAATATGAATGAGAGAATAAATGAAAGGAGCTATACAGTAATGAGGACTGATCAGAATGGTTGGGTATGTGTGGGAAGCGAGGGAGTGATTGTAATTTTAAGATCTAATTAAGGTTATACCTATTTGAAAAATAATGAGCAACTATTTAAAGGAAAAAAGCCAGAGCCTGTAAATGGGGGCACGCTCAATCCCTACTTCAGAGGTTGGCAGCTTGAACACAGACCTGGAGGACTCTCTTTGAATGGACAGAGACATGGACGTCTTGTGGTGGCTTTTTCTACTCCGCTCATATGACTCGGAAGTCCACTGTCCCACTGTCTCTTTGTCCTGCTTTACTTATAAGAGCAGGAGGATCATGCTTCATAAATCTGGGGCACGCCAAGAGACTGGTGGGGCTGTGATGGTGCACGAGAAGAAGAAACTCACAAAAGATGAGTTTCAAAAAGTAACAGCTCACTGATCATGTGGGTTTTTGTGAACCGTCGTAAGGAGTGTGACTGTCACCTGAAGACAAAGTCCTGATGCGTGAAGAAATCACAAGATCAGAAGAGCTTTCAACACAGTCCTTG
>NW_022111373.1:130405377-130407327 GCF_000313985.2 Echinops telfairi
TGTATACTTTTGAGCAGAATGTTCCCACTTTTCTGGGATGACTTAGGATAAATAATACCTAGGCTCTATGGAATTATGATATATAAGGCTAAGTAAGAATGTTTTGCTACTGGAGTTTTAGTTCATATAGGTACATGTCTATTCCAAATAAAACATGTTTAAACAGACCTCTGCCAGCAGGCATGGCTGCAGACAAGTTGTCTCAATGATACATATATCTGCCTCTCATTCGTTTGACTTCCAACAATGAGTTCCAAGAAGATCTGTGGACCTGTTCCATTTAAAGAGATTCCAGAACTCTTATTCATGTATCACCTATATGTGGTCATTTTAAAAAACAGAACAAAGGAATCTGCATGGATTAACATCAAAATCAGTGTACATTAGGGTCACATGGTTTCAATTCAGGTATTTAGCACTTAGAAGCTAATCTTGGTCTATAGGAAGAATAACATTTCATCGGTTTTGGAAGAAGACTCATCATCACCCTGCAGTATATAAATGACTCAGCATTGTTTGCTGAAGGGGAAAAGGATTCTGGAACCCATATTGATAAAGTTGAAAGACTTTATGCATTACTTCAACATAAAGGGAAAAATTTCACAATAAACAATATAATGATAAATGAGATAATATTGAAGTTCTCAAGGATTTAATTTTAGTTTGATTCACAAACAATACCCATGGACACAGTAGGCAAAAAAATCAAATAACATGTTGCATTGGGCAAAATCTGCTGCAGACGACAACTTTAGGGACCAAAGAGCACGGGTGTCACTGTGAGGACTAAGGTACCCCCTGACTCAAGAAATGTATTTATAACTCTCTCATTTGCTTGTGAACTGGACAATGAATGAGGAAGTCAGAGAAGAATGGATGTGTCTGAAGTACCTAGATGGTGAAGTCCATCAAATATATCACCACTTCCAGAAGTGCAAACAAAATTGTGTTCGGAGAAATAAAGCCAAAACATTCCTCAGCAGTGAGGATACCAAGATTCTTCTCACTTATTTTGGACGTATTATCAGGAGAAACCAATCCCTGAGACATCATGATTAATAAAGTAGAGGGTTTTTTTTTTGGGGGGGGGGCAGTGAAATTGATTGACACAGTGGCTCCAACCATGGGCTCAGACTGAGCAAGGATTGAGCATATGAACCCAAATCGGGCAGGGTTTCATTCTGTTGTGCATGGAGTCCCTGAGCCAGAAAATACTTGACAGCATCCAAGAACAGCAATCAAGCACCTGGTGGTATAATTGGTTTCATGTTAGGCTGATAACCCCAGGTCAGAGGTTCAAAGCCATCAACCCTCCTGCAGGAACTAGATGAGGTTTTCTGAGCCTGTGAAATTGTATAGCCTCCTAATGCACAAGGGGAAGCTCCACTCTTCCCTGTCAGGTTGCTATGAGTCAGAATTGACTCACCATCAATGAGTTTGATTTTTTAATTTACTGACAACATCAAAAGTTAAAAAAAAAAACTTTTAAGGAAAGTAACTAAAGGAGAAAGTATAGTCAACCATAATAATTATAGCTTAAAAAACACTCAAACTTACTGCCAATGAGTTGATTTCAACTAATAAGTGACCATATAGTTTCCCTAATCTTTATAAAAGTAGAAAAATCTGTAGAGACTCTATATCTGTATGAGAGTGAAAAGCCTCATATTTTTCCTATGGAGCAACTGTTAGTTTTGAACTGCTGACCTTATCATTAACATTCCAACACTATGCCAATTGGGCTCTCTTTAAATACAATGCAGAATTTAATAAAGCAATACATTTGCAGAGAGCATTGGCGTAGAAGGTGAATTCCCCATGCTATTATAGATGTAGCAAATTACAGTGCATAATGCTTATAAATACGCATACATTTACACAGCAAAGGGTTTCATAGGTTCATGGAAAATGGATTAGAAAGATAATAGAATATGTTCATGCACATTTTGA
>NW_022111373.1:130407698-130409592 GCF_000313985.2 Echinops telfairi
TTGTGAAGCGTCTATGAGGGCTCAGGTCTGTATGAACTTGCTTTATTCTGTGTCTTCCCTCTCAGTTGTGGTATGAAAGCCTAATGAGGTATAAAAACGAATAGAATCCTATGCATTCAAAAGGCTATCGGCAGTTAGAGGGGATTCTATCCAGAGCTTTGGACAATTTTCCCAAACCTAATTCTTAAGGACTCGCTAGCATCAATCTTGATTTGCTTATGACATATGATATTTCAATTCATGTTGGCTTGTTGTGTAAGTTCATGCTAATTCCCCTGGGGCATTACTTTACTGGTAGGAATTGGTAGGAATTATTTACCTCCTAATGATAAAAATTATTATTATGCTTACTTTATTTTTATTTTAATAAATAATTTTACTGGGGCCTCTTACAGCTCTTATAGCAATCCACACATCAATTTTATTAAGCACATTTGAACATATATTGCCATCATCATTTCCAAAACATTTTCTTTCTACTTGAGCCCTTGGTATCAGCTCCTCTTTTTTCCCCTACCTCCCCTGCCTTCCCACCCTCATGAGCCCTTGATAAATTATAAATTATTTTTATTTTCATAATTTACACTGTCCACTGTCTCCATTCACCTGTTTCTGTTGTTCCACCTGTTAAGGGGGCTGAGGGGAGGGTTGTTTATCAGTCATTGTGATCAGCTCCCCCCTTTTTTCCTCACTTTCCCCCTACCCTCATGGTATAGCTATTCTCATTATTGATCCTGTGGGGCTTATCTGTCCTGGATTCTGTGTGTTGAGAGCTCTTAACCATATGTATACATTCTCTAATCTAGCTGGATTTGTAAGGTAGAATTGGGGTCATGAGAGTGGGGGGAGCGGGGCGGGGACATTAAAGAACTAGACGAATGTTGTGTGTTTTGTAGTTGCTATACTGAGCCATGGTTGGTTCAAATGATGCCTATTTGATACAAGAATCTAAACAGAATTTTGAGATATCCAGCCAAGAATGCCCCTCAGCTAATTGAGAGGAAGGAGAATACAACATACTTCTCACAGATGTTGATTCTTGGCTATTTCATGCACACCAAGCATCCTGTGGTGATTTATTTACCAGATCCAACCTATTTTTAATCTCAACGGTCTGTGACAAAGGGTGGAGGTCAGAGTCAGAGCTCATTGAAGAGTCCCAGAACAGTCCGAGCGCGTGTCTCTCAGCTGTGCTGGGACAGAAAACAACCCCTCGCCCATGGGTGATAGTTTTCACAGCTTGTTGACTTGGCGCAGCTTTCCTTCCTTTGGTTTGTGTCACTCTAACGCATTAATTTATGAAGTTCGATGAGATCACAGTTTGCAAATGTCTCCTGACCATCTCCATCTCCCTGCAGCACAGTGGCCTTGCCTTTTCGGAAAGGAGTAATCATTTTGTTCTTGTTCATTAACCGTTTATATTGTTTCATGGTCATATTGATTCACGTACATCTATACTGATCCAGTAAATAGACTGCCATGAAGTTTATTTAATTGAACAGGTAGATAAGCTCTTTGTCCACAAAATGCAAAGCTAAGTGTGTTTTGACTATGTTAGTTAGTATTCAAATATGTGCAATGAAGACAAAATACGTGACAATCAACATTTTGTCTGGTTAGTAAACACAATGAAAAGGCTTATCAACAGGGATTCAGAATGTTAATAGATGGGGAATTGACTGTCCCTATATAGACCATAAATGCAAATAAGAAGGAGTAATATGATAATACAAAGAAATTTATATTCTGTAATACATTTAAACCACAAGTGTTGAACAAAACCCCACTTATAGAGCCAAGGATGCATCATGATCTTTCAAAAGAGTACACCCATTCAGCTTATGATTTGTTCCTTTGGGAAAAGTAATCTACCCAATGTGACTGAAAATCTTCA
>NW_022111373.1:130410885-130412392 GCF_000313985.2 Echinops telfairi
CAACCTGTTTGGGGGTTCAAACAACCCTTTCACAGGGGTCACCCAATTCAGAGCTGTAGCAATATTATAGTTATGAAGTAGCAACTAAAATAATTTTATGGTTGTGGGTCACCACAACATGGGGAACTGTATTTAAGGATCACGGCATTTGGAAGGTTGAGAATCACTGATATAAAGCCCTGCACCTATTTTTTTCTTTTTCCCAATAGTACCCTTGACAAATACTAAGTTACATAGCTTTCAGAAGCTCTGTGGGCTGCTTCCAGGCTCGGCCTATTAGTGTGTAAGTTCATTGCACATAGTTTACACTCAATTACCACCTCAAAGGTTAGAAATGTAAACTAACTGATGGAAGAAAATACCTTGAAATCTACTTCCTTTAATATTTCCCAATTCTACTCCATGGCACACATAGTGCACAGGACTTGGAGTCCACGGGATGGCTAATATGTTGTCCATAATTAGAAAATACATGTGCCTGTAAATAGCAAAGAGAAGGTTGAACTTCTCAAGGACTTTGTCTTAACTGGATGCACAATCAGTGCTTATAGAAGCATCAGCCCAGAGATCAAAAGACATACCGCATTAGGTACATGTTCAGTGATACTTAACGCAAATTGCAAAATTGAGAACTACGAATGGCTATTTTGAATCTATTTGAAAATCGGGGTCTGTGAATTGTATATATTCCGCCCCAAATACTGAGTTTGAATAAAGCAGAATGATATGAAATAATACATTTTCTTTGTGCTAGGAGAGTGACTTCCATGAATAGAGGATGAAAAGTAATATATTTAAATCTCATTATGATCTTAATTTTCATCCTCTATTTATGGAAAGGAATGTATTTGAATCTCATTTTTATTTCATAAAGAGCCCTAGTGGTGGAGTGGGTTAAGCACTGGACTACCAGTCAAAAGACCCGAGGGTTGGATACACCAGCTGCTCTGTGGGAGAAAAATGTGGCAGTCTATTTCTGTAAATATGTCAAGCCTTGAAAACCTTGTGGAATGGTTCTATTCTTTCCTATCAGGTTGCTTATTCTGACTTGACTGGAGGGCCGCATTTTTTTTGGTTTATTATTTTATATTCTGGTACTCTGGTGGTGCGTTGGGGTGAACATTGGATTACGAGTGACAACGAACCCTGCTCATGTAGTCGTCATGCTTTAGACTGTGATCCAAAAAGTCAGTGGTTTGAAAGGACCCACTGCTCCACAGGAAGAAAAAGGGGTTTTCTGTTCGTGAAAAGAGTTGCAGTCTTTTCTGAGCGCCCTTCTCTATGATAGGGTTGCTCTGAGTGAGCATCATATGGATGGTAGTGAGTTGAGTGGTCACAAACCATAAACCCTATCTGACAGGCTGCTCAATGGGAGACAAATCCAGCTCTCTGTGCCCATAAAAATTCACAGCCCTTGTCGTCCGGTGCCATCCCATCGGCCCCCACGCAGAGCAATCCTGGGCATAGCAGAAACAAACCCTGCCTGCTCTGCCACAGCACCGTCTTC
>NW_022111373.1:130417816-130419929 GCF_000313985.2 Echinops telfairi
TGACTCTTCTTTTCTGATACCTACTGAGCTGTTCTTTCTAACCAGGTACAATCTCCCTTGTTCATGGATCAGGAAAAGGGAAGGAGAAATATTGTGCACAATGCAGATTGTGTGGACTCTCCTGAACCAGGTGACCCAGACCGCACAACCCGCCTGTCAGAGGCATGTACATTTCTCATAAGCAATGCGCTATCTCAGCTCAAAAGGGTATCGATTTCCCTGCTGTGCCTCCAGTGCAGAAATGAAAGACTTACACGTTTCTAACGGAAGAAGCTTTCTCGCGTTTCTTCACTTATGAATACTCAGCTCAGATGGCACAGAGATACAATGAGAAAGACATGTTTTGTTTCCTCTACAAAATAAAGAGGGGGAAGGAAGAATAAAATTGAGGGTATTCAATAGGGTCATTTAGAGCAGGGAAATGTTCAGCTTCCTATTACCACTATGCATACTTTAATCAATACACATTAACACAATCTACATTACGCCTATGCAAAATGAAAACTTGTCATCTTAGTGAAAGATGGTGCAGCAATTAAAGTGTCAAAAAGGTTAAGAAGACTGAGATTATGTGCAATGTAAGTTGTATTTTAAAGCTTCTCAGTTCTCCAGTGCTTATCAAAGTGGTGCTTTTTTGTTGTTTCTTTTATTTTTGATAATTTTTTCTTCTCTTTTTTCCTTAATTTTGTTTTTTGCTTTTCTTTAGTGATCTTAAGCTATGGACTGTCCTGACTCACAAAACCCAGCCAGACCCTCAGAATCTTACCAAAAAAAGAGGGGGGTGTATATATTTCAATCACCATCATTACTTGGCTAAATTAATTGGAAACTGTGATCTCTTACATTTTTAATTTATGTTGGAGGTATTGAATATGCTGTTAGTCTTTTTTCCCCCTTCCTTGAGTATATAAATATGTGACCCTATAAAGTAATGCATTCAAAGAACGATTCCTTAACATTTACTTTAGCAGACGTTCCACCAAATTGAATAATATACCAAAGGTATTATTATTATTCAATAATAAAATAATGATTACTATATTATACTTGAAATATTTTGCTCAATTATCTTTATCTTATAAATATATAGATTTTCCACATTAAGGTGCATTTTAAAATTCCCACCCTTTCTTTATTAATTGGACCTTTGAAACTAAGTTCATACACCTTCAGTCTCTGAGTGAGTTAGGTTGACGTGTTGACAAAGAAGTATTATGCTTATCTACTAATAATAAGTAGCAACTAACATAAGCAAAGCAATGTCAGATGGTGTGTGGTCATGCGCAGTTCTTAGGCTATCCCACGGAATCTCTGCTCTCACTATTTTCACTGCATGCATAAGTGAAACAGGAACAGAATATCTGCTGCTGCTGTATTTCTTCTTCTCCTCCTCTTCCTGGAGTAAAGATGCAAAAAGACGGAGCTCTACCTCAGGGAACCCCAAAGGGCACATCAGCTCAGGAACTCAACCACTTACTTCAAGTTCTGAGGAAGCGGAGTTTTGAGACCCTGACATGCTACTGGCAGACATGTAGGTTATATTAGATTAAAAGCTTCAGAAATGCCCATAAGGCAGAATGAGCCATTGCATATGTTGCAATTTTAGATGGCATAAATTGTTCTAGTCCGTAAAACAAGTGCATGCAGCTCATGGCTGTAAATCACTTTTTAATCAGTGTTGCCTCTGTTGTCTCCAATTGTTTGGCAGTACATACCCGTCAAAATTAACAATGCTAATGTTACAATTCACATTTAAGCTCAACATGTTTATTTTCATAATTGCTGCTTATTTATAGAGAATTTAACCCCTTTAAAATATTTTTGTGTTTAGTGATTTGTTTCCAAACCAAAAATCTGAACAAAATATGATTTGCAATAAAATTATTTTTCCCTAAGTGGCAGATCATTCTTAATTATTCTTATACAAAAGAACTTCACAGGGTTTTTGTAAAAATGGAAATGTGTGTGTGTGTGTGTGTATATATATATATATATATATAGCCTTTTTTTTCTCAACATAACCTCCACCAAGTCTAAGGCACTATTATAAGTGGTGACACCCTTCCTAGGAAATTGAACTTTTTTATTAAGTGTTTTCCCCTTTTACAAAGTT
>NW_022111373.1:130421330-130422355 GCF_000313985.2 Echinops telfairi
GAATCAATATATACAATATAAACCTACTTATCATGTGTAGATTAATTCTATTTTCAGTTACAGTCTATTATAACTATTTTTCCTTGTCTTTTCCTTTTTTTTTTTTTTTTACACTGAGCCATGTTCTCTGAATATTTAATCTTCACTCTTGGAATTGCTTCTGAGGGGAAAATTACTTTTAAAATAATTTCCTCTGCAATTACCTAAATGAGAACTTATGGGCCTAAGATGCTCTTAATTTAGGAATCACTCTTTTCACCACAACAAGACCAGTGGCAGAGATGTAAACAACATTAAAGGTTTATCCTTTTTCGGAATGAGCCTTTGGTAAAAAAATCTTAGACTTCTACAAAGAGTGATAAGCTCTTTAGATAAAATCATCGTGGTTTGTTTTCTATTTTAAACCTTTCGATGTTAAGATTGCTCTATGAATCCTGTTCTAAGCACGGAGAAACCCCGGTGGCACTGTGGTGGTGAAGAGCTGACTTGTGAGGAAAAACAAAGTTCAGATCCACCAGCTGCTCCTCGGGAGAAAGAAGTGACCGTGGGCTGGGAGGAGTTCTACTCTGTACAGTAGGGTCACTGTCAGTCAGAATTCACTCTGATGATGACACCTTAGTTCTATTTTGTTTTTTTCTGTTTAAGCATATAATATGCTAATCTGGTATTTTCCAAAATGAGTTCCATGACATAATAATGTCATGTAATTGTCATTTTTAAAAATTAACCCAGGACTATGCATTGATTTTTTTAATCCCATGAACAGACAATGAAGTGTGCACGACTATAGTGTGGCGCTCAGACTGCGCACATACACATCCTGAAGCTCCGGGTGAAATTCCACCTGACCTTGGGCAGTCATTTGTCCGCTGTGCATTCCCTTGAGTCAAATGGTGTTTACTCATTTGGCTGGTAGAAGTGTTAAATACATTAATTTGTGTAAGGAACTAATAGATAATTAATGCTTTAAACATCCCAAACATTTCAGATTTAATAAACAAAATATGTTAAAATCAAATTTGGGG
>NW_022111373.1:130423389-130443222 GCF_000313985.2 Echinops telfairi
AATCAATCTTTTTGAATTATGAATTTGAATCAATGCATTTGAATATTAGAAGTACAATGGACTGCTGAAAGAAAAGACAGATCCGTCTTGGGATAAGTACAGCTAGAATGCTCCTTACGGGCAACGATGGAGCTATTTCATCCCAAGCCTTTTGGACATATCATCAAGAGATACCGGTGCCTAGGGAAGAACATCATGCAGCAAAGTAGAAGGCAGCAGGAAGTGGAAACCCTTTGAGGAGATGGATTCACGTGGTGGCTGCATCAATAGGCCCTACCACAGGAACAACTCTGAGAATGGCACATGACCACATAGTACTTTGTTCTGTTATTCACAGGGTCACTGTGAGTTGGAACTAACTTGACGGCACCTAACAACAACAATGTAAGAGTGTTACTGTCAACAGCATTACCTCAAACCCTATTGGGTTTATGATGTACTACCATAAAATGACACAGATATCTGTAAAAGTGAGCCAGGGAACATTACAAAGCATAACTTTATGAATACATTTTGAGCTCTCATTTGATCTCAGTCCTAATATGAGAACAAGTAGTTCTAGTGACATAGCCATCCAAGGTACTCACCATCATGAAGAGATCACTTAAGATATGAATGCCATCGAAAACTATGCTGAAGAAATCAGATGGTGCCAGACTATCAGGAAAAATTCTGTCTATGATCTTAAAATCTTGTCTCAAAAGAAGCAGTCATCTAATTGAAAATTCAATTAAGTCCATGGAAAAGGACACAACCCTGTGTGATCCAGAGCTTTTAAACAATAAGATTCAATCCTGGAGGAGGAAATAGGGCCACTGCCTAATTTTAAGATTTGATTTGCAGAATGCTATGGATGATAGTGGAATCCACAAGTCTAGATACAGGTTTCCAGCATGGATTTAGTCCCCAGGGAACTATCACTCATCATAGGTTAAAATTATACACATGGAATTTTTTTCTATATACAGAAATCAAACTGACTACAGTTTGATTGGTATAGAATCTCAATATCAGCAGCTTAAACCACGGCAGGGGCAGACTGTGGAACTGACAATCACTTGCTCATGTGTAAGTTCAGGTTAAAGCTGAATAAAATTAATACAAGTCCACTACAGCCAAAATATGGCCTCTTGGACTTTGAGAATCTCTCAAGAAGAGATTTGATGCATTAAACCAATGCATTAAACCAATGAGAGAATACCTGATGAGCTGAGGGAGGCCATCAAGACAATTACTGGTCAAGAAACCAAAGGTCACTAAAAAGAGAGAGTAAAAGGAAAGATAAAAGTGATGTCAGAACTTCCTCTTAATCATATATTAGTTAAAGCAGATGGAAGAAATGATGAAGTAAAAAGGTTGAAAAGAAAATGTCAAAGGGTAGCTCAAGAAATCAAAATCAAATATTTTAATGAAATGTCCAAAGACCTAGAGTTAAAAAACCCAAATGGATAAACACACTCAGCATATCTGCAACAGAAAGAACTCAAGAAAACATTCAATGCTCAAGTTGCAATATTGAAAGATTCTATGAACAACATATTGAATGATACAGGATGCATCACAAGAAGATGGAAAGGACACACAAGAGTCACTACAAAGAACTAGTCAACATTCCATCACTTTAGGACAGAGCTTCTGATCAAGAACCAATGGTGCTGAAGGAAAAAGTTCAAACTACCCAGAAAGCATGAGCCAAAAACAAAGTTCCAGGAATTGATGAACTATCAACTCAAATGTTTCAACAACTTAATGAAGCACTAGAAAAACTTACAAATCTATGCTAGGAAATTTAGAAAACACCTACTTGGCCACTACAGACTTGAAGTGATCCATCCGTGTGCCTATTCCACAAAAAAAGTGATCCAACAGAATGCTCAACTTATAGAACTATATCACTGATATCATATGCAATAGAAGATCATCCAGTACATTGGCCAGGAGCTGCATGAGGTTAAGGCAGGATTCAGAAGAAATAGGTTTACTCATGTTGTATAGACTATATAAAGGCATTAGACTATGTAGACCATAATAAGCTATGAATAACTTTGAGGAGAATGGGAATTCCAGAACACTTTAGTGTGCTCATATAGAACTTGTGCATGAATGGAGAGCCAGTTGTGCAAGTAAAACAAAGGAATACTGCATGGTTTAACTTCAGGAAAGGTGTGAGTCATGGTTGTATCCTCTCACAATTCTTATTCAAACTGTATGCTGAGCAAATAACCCGATGAACTGGATTGTATAAAGATTTCCTGTTCCATCAGAAATGGAGTTAGGCTTTTCAATAACCTGAGTTATGCAGATTACCCCACCTGGTTTACTGAAAGTGAGGAAGACCTGAAGCACTTGCCGAAGAAGCTCAAGGATTGCAGCTTTTCAGTATGGATTACAACTCAATGTGAAGAAGACCCAAATACTCCATCATGATAGATGGAGACATACTGGAGTTGTGTTCTGGGATCCACAATCAATGATCATGGAAGCAGCAGTCAAGAGATGAAATGCATAATTGCATTAGATAAATCTGTTGCACAAGACCCCTTTAGGAGATTGAAAAGCTGGGATATTAGTTGGAGGTCTAAACTGGATCTGATCCAATCCATGGTTGTTTTGAGCTATTGTTGGAGCCACTGGGTCAATCCATCATGTCTAGGGGCTTCCTCTTGTTTGTTGCCCCTCTACTTTGCCAAGCATGATGCGTTTCTTCAGGGACTGGTTTTTCCAGACCACATGTCCAAAGTATTCGAGACAAAGTCCCTCCATACTTGCCTGTAAAGAACAAGGGGGTACGACTTCCAATACAGATTTGTTTGTTCTTTGGAAGCCCATAGTACTTTTAATATTTTTTGCCAAGGCCATAATTAAAATTCATTTAATTTTTGTTCTTTCTTCGTTTTCCTACTTCCACATGCATAAGAGGCAATTGAAAATACCATGTCTTGGGTCAGATCCACCTCAGTCCTCAAAGTATCCTCCTTGTTTTTCAATATTCTAAAGAAGTCTCAGGCAGAAGATTTACCCAAAACAGGTTATCATCTGGCTTATTGATTGCTGTTTCCATGAGCATTGACTGCCAATCCAAGCTATATGAAATTATTGACATTTGCAATATATTTCACATCTATTATGATGTTATCTATTGATTCAGTTTTAAGGATTTTGGTCATGTCTGTAAGGCTGCAATCATTGATCTTCATCATTCTCACTTCTGTTATCTGCATATCAAGGGTTACTAATAAGCCTTCCTCCAGGCCTGATGCTGCATTCATCTTCATACATTACAGTTTCTCTGAAATTTTGCTCAGTGTACAGATTGAATAAAATGCAAGTAAACATCTTTCTGACATTCTCGGCTTCCAGCCAAATTCCATCTGACATCACGCCCTTTATTGAATCCAGCTTGAACTTTTGGCACTGGTGTGTCAATGCATCATTTTGTGGGATGACCTTCTACAAAATTTTACTTGCACATAACATTAGCGATATCGTTCTACCATTCGAGCCTTCTCTTGGGTCACCTTTCTTTGGAATGGGAACAAATGTGGATCTCTTCCAGTCAGTTGGCCAACATTGTTGGGGATGGTGCAGAAGATAAGTCAGAAGGTGCTCAAAATAAGACTGAGGAGGAGCTGCTGCCTCTCAAAATAGATTCAGTCAGAATGGCATGAACTGGAGCAGTGTTTTCAGGGCTTCATTGACTAATGAGGTATGGCGCAAAATGAGAAAAGATGTTGTAAACATATATAATAATTAGAACTTGGAATGCACAAAGTATGACTCTAGAAAAATAAGAAGCCGTGAACAGTGAACCTAGACCTTAGCAAGCTGAAATAGACTGGTATTGGCCATTTTCAGTCAGGAAGTCATATGCTTTACTAAGCCAAGAATGACAAATTCAAGAAGGTCACTGTGAGTGGGATTTGACTTGACAGCATCTAAAAACAAAACTATCTTTGCTCATACTTAAATTATGCTTATCATTCATACTGAAAATTAGTCTATTTTAAAAGAATAAACTGGTTCCAATTAATTGGAAGTTAAAAGAATCCCAAATGATCAACTTTTATAAAATACTGAACCCCTTGATCATCTCTGATATCAAGACCACTTCTCCCCTCAATAGTCTGTCTTCCTTATGACCCAGTTTCCACAATACCCTACACAGTCTTGCAGATGTCAGGGAGCAGCAAGGTGACCAAGCAAAGTAATAAATTGGTACTAATGTCACCAAGATGAGTCTCTGAGACTAGGTCCGTTATTTGGGGTGCTAGCTGCTATTAGATTGGGATTTGTTAGCACTATGCGCCTGTACCTGCGCAGTCAAGAAAGGAGGAGTGTCACAAAATGGTGTCTTGCCCACGTCTTGACTATAATGGAGATACGATTTGCTTTCCCTCTGACATAACCACACAGAGGACCAGCTGATCAGTTCTGTGCATCTCAGGCTTGTCAGGTCTGTTGTCAACCACTTCTGCAACCCCAAAGTCCTGTTCCTCTTAATTAAGATGGAAATGATCAGTTTGTCAGTAAAGGGACAGTTTAAAAGAGGAAATTTGTTCTGGAATTAACAAGAAATCTAAAATGACAGCTAATTTGCAGACCATATCCCCAAGGAAACTAAGGATGGTGATTTAATTTCCACCTTGTTGTAAGGAAGGAACTCAAATTAACCTTAAACTTGCCTATGAGCCTGACAGATAACTCCTTCCTAAATGGGACTATAACCACGGAATGGCTGCTAGGGTTAATTCTGATTTGTAAATTTTCAAAGAAATTAAGTGTGTGAAACAGTAAGAATGGAAAATCAGACATCTCCTAACTCTGAGATTGTGCCGTGGACATGCTAACACCCACTAGATATTAAGCATAATACTTTCCCAAAACACTATGCGTATGTTATTAAAGAGCAAGGATGCATCCTGATAACTGTTACTTTTAATTTTTCTTGACATGGTCAAAGCTGGTGATTACAATGTCCTCTGTTTTTAAATATAAAAGATATATTTTCAAAAAATATCATTCATATCGTAATCTTTCCAAAGGTTCTAGCTAAACCTCCCCCTATTTTTCCTAGGCCTGGCTTATTTAGAGGATGTGGAAAGAGAAATTCCACAGCTTTCCTGGAGCTTTCCAGTGACACAAATTATAGATTGTCCCAAGAAAGCACTATCACAGCATCATTGCAAAACTGCTCATATTCCCAATATGAATGTAGAACCAGTTTCTGCATCAACATTAAGCTACCTTAGAGGTAATCATTATTTTGATGTGTTTCTAATATTGTGGATTTTATTTTGATAGAACCATGTCTCCCTCTCAAAACAAAATACACACACAAAACAACAAAGAAGGGTTTACACTCTAGTGACTACAATCTAAGGCTGCTCACCACAATTGGATAAATCTATAATTATAGAAAAAAATACATCATATAATGGAATAGGGATATAAAATAATGGCGTTGCTATTACTATGCTGTTGTGCCTTTGCCTACTTTTTATTATACAAATATTTATTCATTTTGCATTAAACAACCTTAAGTCTTTTATTCAGTCTGTTATTAAACTGTTTAAAAGTGGAAAAAATTAATCTGATTGATACAAGGGGAAAATATTAAAAATATGTATTACAAGAATGTTTTTATGACTCTCAAGAGCAGGCTACCATTTTTAAGGTCTTTTTATGAGGACATTCATTTGAGTACTTAATATAAACTACTTGATATTTATGTTATTAAATACATCATAGATATAAGAATTTTATCACCACTACAAGTCTTTAAATGGTATTCTTGGTTGCAGCACACTTCAATAACAAATATTGTTCAAAATCTAGAGGTAAAAATGCATTGCTTGCTTTACGGGTCATTACAATTATATGTTGTAGCCAATCATATTTGAAAAAAGTGTATACTTTAAAACACAGGCATATTTTCATGCTTGAAAAACATTTACATTTTTAAAATAATTTTATTAGGGGCTCATCCAACTGTTATCACAATCCATACATACATCAATTGTGTAAAGCACATTTGTACATTCATTGCCCTCATCATTCTCAAAACATTTCCTCTCCACTTAAGCCCCTGGCATTAGGTCCTCATTTTCCCCTCCCTCCCTGCTCCCCCCTTCCTCATGATCCCTTGATAATTTATAAATTATTACTTTGTCATATCTTGCCCTGTCCGACGTCTCCCTTCACCCACTTTTCTTTTGTCCGTCCCCCAAGGAGAAGGTCACATATAGTTCCTTGTAATCAGTTCCCTCTTTCCAATTCACTCTCCCTCTACCCTCCCAGTATCACCACTCACACCACTGGTCCTGAAGGGATCATCCGCCCTGGATGATCTGAAAAAGGTTTACATTCCATGAGGTGATTTTTGTAAGATGGAAAAGGTTAGGGAATTTTGACTATTGCAAGCACTGAATTGGAATATATTCAGATAGAATTTTGGAGTGATGTTGTGCTTCAGAAATTTCTAGAATCTCATCTCAACTCTTAGACCCTCCTTTTCTCTGCTCATCCAGGAGAAAGATTATTCATTAATGCATCATTTAATTCTATTAACAAATATTTCGTACTTGCTGAGTTCCTACTGTGTGAATATCTTGAAACCATAGCGATTCAAAAGAGTGCTTTCTACCAGCATTTGAGAAAGGACACCTTATGTCCACATCTTCTGGGGGCTTATCATTGCCCATCATCACTCTAACCTTCACATGTTCTCTATTACTATCCATATTTCAGTTTCTTAAGAAAAGACTATGTGAATATGCTTATAATTTTTAATGAGCTTCTTAATTAGCTCAAGAGTACAAAAGCATTTTATGGGCAAAAAGCATTGCTGTGGGCAAATGGTTTTAGAATTGTATGTGTTTGGTTGCTTTGGAACTTTGTTGTGAAGTTGATTTAAACTCACTAGAGCAGCAGTTCTCAACCTGTGGGTCACAACCCCTTTGGGGGGTCAAACGACCCTTTCACAGGTGTCACCCGATTCATAAAAGTAGCAAAATTATAGTTATGAATTAGCAACGAAAATAATTTTATGGTTGGGGGTCAGCACACCATGAGGAACTGTATTAAAGGGTTGCAGCATTAGGAAGGTTGTGAGCCACTGCACTAGAATTGGTATGAAATTGATGATAACCTAGTTGCATGGAAGTGATAGCATGGTTAGCCATCACTATTTTAGTATTTCAGGTAATAATTACCAACCCTGTTATGAACTACCTGATTTTTTTTTTTTGAGAGAGCTCTTACAAAAAGATATCACGTGATGGAATCTAGATTCCCTCAGAACTAGTGATGCACTCATTTATATTGAATTGCTTTCACTCCACAGTGACTCTACATTGGGATTCTGAGACTGTAAATCTTTATAGAGACAGATCATCTTGTATTTCACCTGATAAGTAACTGGTAGATTTCAACCACCAACCTTGTGTGGTTAGCACCCTAACACCACATTACATTATCACCAACAACTAGTTGCATGACCTTCGATAAATCTTAACGACTTAATATTATGTAAGGTTAAGATCAAGACTATTGCATGTCTTGGTTCCATGTCATATAAGCAAAATATTACTAAAAAAATAATAATAAAATAAAGACATTTAAAAACAGTCTCTTTGATCAGTGGGTAGAATACACACAAGTTCTCTCAATAATGCTATAGTGTTAATCTCCTCACCCAAGCCCAATGATTTGATTTGATTCCAATTCATTGTGACCCTATAGAATAGAGTCGAGCAGATCCCTACGTTTCCAAACCTCTAATTCTTTATGGAAACAGATTGCCATATCTTTCCCAGGTTATTCAGTTTGTGAGTTCTAACAATAACCTTTCAAGTAAAAAGTGAGCTCTTTAACCACTGAGCAAGCAAGGCTCCTTTAGTTTCATGGAACCGTATCAAACAAAACAAAACAATGATGTTGTTGTTAGGGACCAAATCAGTTTTGAATCACAGCATTACTATGCACAACAGAAGGAAACACCGACCAGTCCTGTAACATCCTCACAATGATTTGATTCTTTAACCCCATTGTTGTAATCACTGTGTGGATTCATCTTGTGGATGGCCTTTTTTCACTGCCCTAATACTTTCTCCAGCATCGTGCCCTTTTCCAGGGACCATTCTCTCCTGATAACCTGTCCAAAGTCCCTGAGATGAAGGCTGGCCATCCTTGCTTCTAAGAAACATCCTGGCTATGCTCCTTCCAAGACAAATCTACTTGGGTTTTTTGTTTGCTTGTCTGTTTTGTTTTGTTGGTAGTTCAAGGGTAAACAATGATAGAAGTCCTTGATAGAAAAACTCTAGCAGTGGTTCTCAACCTTCCTAATGCCTCAACCCTTTAATACAGTTCTTCAGGTTGTGGTGACTCCCCAACCATAAAATTATGTTCGTTGCTACTCATATAATTCTGGTACTGTTATGAATTGGACGACCCCTGTGAAAGGGTTGTTCGACTCCCAAAAGGGTCACAACCCACAGTTGAGAACCACTGCTCTGGAGGCTATATAAATTTATGGAAAAAGCCCATTTTCCAGTTTTTCTCCTGCACCATCATCTTACATTTTATGCAGATCATCCTTGAAGTTTTTAAATATGCAGTGGTTTCTTTCATCCAAACTCATTGATCTTTCCTTTTATTTCCAATCCAAGAGTCAGTTTATCAGCAAATCCTTTTTCCTTTGAAACGTAGTAGTCAATTGGTCATTCGTTGCCTGATTTCTACAATAAGCCAAACCTCCATCTTTCACACTTGAATTTCTACCTAAACCAACATTGAAACCCTAAGCCATTGAGATTATTCCAAATCACATTGACTCTATATTGGATTTTTGAGACTGTAAATATCTATGGATATAAATAGCCTCCTCTTTCCCCAGCGGGGAAATTGGTGAGTTTGAGTCCCTAAATTTGCAGGTGGCAGTCCAAAGCTTACCGGATGGCACCACCAGGGCACCTTTGAATTACCATGAGAGCCTCCTGATATAGCTCCTGCTCTGCCTTCCTATACACTCTTCTCCTGGCTGTAGCAAGTGAATATTTTTAAATGTAAATAAATGTGAAAGTAAACAGAAGAAGTGATGAAGTAAAAAAGATGAACAGAAATTTTCAAAAGACAGCTCAAGAAGACAAAGTCAAATATTATAATGAAATGCGCAAATGCCCTAGTTAGAACACTAGAAAGGAAGGTCAAACTCAACATATCTTAAACTGAAGAACTAAAGAAAAATTCAGTTCTCAAGTTGCAATAGTAAAAGATTTTGTAGGCAAAATACTGAATGATGCAGGAAGCATCAAAAGAAGATTGAAAGAATACACAAATTCACTCTATCAAAAAAGAACTAGTCAACATTCAACCATTTCAAGAGGTAGCATATAAGCAAGAACCAATGTTGCAGAAGGAGGATGTTCAAACCGCACTGGGAGCATTAGCAATAATGGAATACCAATTGAAATATTTCAACAAATTTAAATATTTAGCACTGGAAGAACTATGCTTGGATATCTGGAAACAAGCTACTTGGCCAACTGACATGAAGATATCCACAATTGTAAGTATTCCAAATAAAGATGACCCAAAAAGAATGCTTAAACTACAGAACAATATCATTGATATCATACACAAGTAAAATTTGCTGAAGATTACCTGAAAAAGGTTACAATATTACATTGACAAGGAGCTGCTAGAGGTTAAGGCAGGATTCAGAAGAGTATATGGAACAATGGACATCACTGGCGATAACAGATGACTCTTGGCTGACAGCAGAGAATAACAGGCAGATGTTTACTTGTGTTTCATTTGCTATGTAAAGGCATTATACTGGATGGACCACAATAAACTGTGGATTGCCTTGAGAAGAATGAGAATTTCAGAACACTTCATTGTTCTTATGTGAAACTTGTACATAGGTCAAGAGAGAGTTGGGCAGACAGAACAAGGCAATTAAACATGGGTTAAAATCAGGAAAGGTGTGCATTGTGTAGGTATACCCTCAGCGTACTTGGTCTCCATGCTCAGCAAATAACCAGAGACACTAAATTGTATGAAGAAGAATGCATTATCATGATTGGAAGAGGGCCTATTATCAAAACCTGTGACATGATGCAGATAAACAACTTAGTTTGCTAAATCTGAAGAGTTCAAAAGTTGCATTGCATTGGGTAAAACTGCTTCACCAGACCTCTTTAGAGTGTTGAAAACCAGAGTTTACTTTGGGGACTGAAGTTTGCCTGACTAAAGCCCTGGTATTTTCAATTTCAAATTTGGATAGCAAATGAATATTGGTCATAGACTAAGGAAGAAGCAAGAAGAATCGATGCGTTCGGATTGTGATGCTGGCAAAGAAGAGTGAAGGTAATTTTGACCACTAAAGAATAATCAAATTTTATCTTGGAAGAAGTAGATCCAGAGTTTTTCTTACAAGCAAGGATGGCAAGACTTCGTCCTACATAGTTTGGTCATGTTGCTAAGAGACACCATTTCTGAGAGAAAGACATCATGGTTGATAAAATGGAGGGGCATCAAAGCAGTGGATGGCCCTCCAAGAGATGGATTAACACAGCGGATACAACAATGGGCTCAAGCATAGGAATAATTTTGCGGCTGGCACAAAACTCGACAGTATTTTGTTCTATTGGGCATAAGGTTGCTGTGGGTCAGAACTTCCTCGATGATCCCTAACAACATCAACAACTAGTATATTTGGAAACTGGATCATGAGAGTGAATCTGCTTCAGGCCTAAAGGACGAGTAAGAACATTAACCTCAGGGGTTCTATTCCTCTCTAACTAACAAACTTGGTCTTTTTAAAATAATTTTTAATCTTGTTCCACATTTCCCCCCCATTCTATCCTGAATCTTCTAATGTAGTCCATTACAGACTGTTAGTGACCCTTTTCTTTTATCTTTTTCTTTCTTTTTATCGTTTTAGGGGCAAGAGCAAGGCTCTAGGGTAGTTAAGGCAAGGTTCCCCAACAAAATTCACATCGGATAGTATTGACGCAAAAAATATTCCTTAGCACACATTCTCTGGCTTCTTTCTTGTCCATAAAGTTTCACATATTCATAATGCTTCTGTCTGTGTGATCATCCTATGTCCTTCCAGAAAATCTCCCCAAGTTACCCCTTTTGAAATCTCCCCACCAAAAATACAAAACAAAAAGTCACGGTATCCTTTTGAACTGAAATTTCTCCTAAAAATTTAACTGTTACAACAGCTATTGTGGGAAAATACTATTTTAGTTGGACTGTTCATATTCCTAAAGAGCTAAGTAACCTTTCGGGTACTAAATGTCACCCACCAGCTGCTCCTCAGGAGGAAGCTTAGGGTATTTGCTCCCGTAGATGGTACAGCCTCTGAAACACTGTATCGGGTCACTATGAGTCATATTGACTCATGGATTGACCATGGCAGTGGGTTTGCTTTGGTTTGAGTAATCGTTAAACATGGGACTGCGAACTGCAAGGTTAGCTGCCCCAAGGGAGAAAGACCGAGCTTTCTACTCCCTTAAAGAATTGCAATGTCAGAAACTCCCAGGGGACAGGTCTACCCAGTCTTAGTTCTACCCAGCATAGGAGGTGGTGTGGACTCTGGCTGTAAGTTACATGATTCATGTGAGAAAATAAAGTGACAGCTTAGTGTAAGAGTTTAAGGGAGAATGACAGGTAGACACATGTGTCTAATGAAAAGTCAGCAGAACTGATTGATTTATTGATTGAATATGGGTTGAAAGTAATAGACGAGTTGAATTAATTTAGAAGAAAGAAACCTCAGCATATTCAATGACATTTGGGAATGCTCCTCAGAAAAACCAAATGATGGTGCAGTAAAAGTGGATAATTGAAAAGGAAAACAAATATTTGTATATCTCTATCCCTTACATTTGTGGGGGAGGGGGTTCAAAAAATTTGTTGAAAAATCAAATTAAAGATAATAGTGTTTTTCTATGAGCTTTAGGGGATATCTTGTATTGGGTAGTATAATAAGAAATAGATTATTAATATTATGTTTCTGTACTTTTAGATTATTAATATTATTATAAGTTTTTATATGTGTGCTATATATGTATCATGTATATTATATATGTTTATATGAATGTTATTTTATGTTTGACTTGTAATGCATTTTTAAGAATCAGGTATTACATCCAAACTTTTTTTTACTCCAAACATTTGAAAGCTAATTAAATATTAAGCAGAAGTCTATATATAATTGCACATCCATAGTTTGATGGTTATGTTAAAGGTAATATTTCTGTGGGAAAAATGCATGTTCAACTGAGTAGTCACTGTGCTCAATTATACTTTGCAGAAAACTTACATGGCACAAGGACACTTTTAGAATTATAATAAGCAAATATTTGTATAATTTTAATCACTAGTATTTAAAACTTGATTTTCCATGCAGATGCATGTGTACGCTTTCTCTCCTTCCAACCATCTCAATTAACTGCGGAATAGGGTGAAAGTACCAGGGATTTCTTTGGCAACGCATCTCTGAAAGGCCATTTGGTGCAGCTGTCTTCCATTTGTTTCATCAGGGGACTAAACAAAACCAGTCGTCCTTCATGATGAACTGGCAGGAAAGTGCCAAGATAGGTTTATTGTTTAGCAACTTGGCAGTAGGAAATGTTAAAATATTACACTCTCTCATTTCTATGAACTGAGACAGGCTTTCAGTGGATGGCTTTCCAGCTTGAACTTGATTAAGATGCAGCCACATGGCCCTGGCTTATATTCTGAACGGATAGAAAGAAGATAGAGATGCTGGATCATTTTAAATACATTAATAGTCATTTCTCAGGAAACCTTGACTGGTTTGGGCCAAATGCTAATCTGCAGAATTAAGCTGTCTCCATTTGGATGGTGATAAATGCTGCAATCCCTATTGATCAATGGGATTTCTTTTGCATTTGGGAAGGTGGGGGGTGAGGGGAGCTTCTTCTATGGAGAAATTGAGTGTCTGGTAAAATCCTGAGATAAACAACTTTATAGAAGGGAATCTGACAGTTTATCAAACATTTCCAGAATTGAAGGAGTTGTTGTACTTTGCTTTCTTTTCGTGTGAATTATGGAGTATATGAAAGTGACAGAGTGATGACACAAGCTAAAGGGAAGCATAATGTAGACAGTTATTGTAGATGTCTATCACACAGCTCTGCCAACACACGTGCTTCCTTCCTGCAAACCTCTTACAGTTCAAACACTGGAGCCCTTCTTCATTAATGGTGCTAATGTTTCTAAATGGCTTCCTGCTATGAATACTCACTTACATAGAATCATATATTAACTGGTATACAGAATTTTTAAAATATCAAGATCATTTAGATAATTATAGACAATAATAGAAATTCAATGAGAAAGATTATAGTGCTATTACCCTGCCATTATTATATCTGTCTGTCCCCTCCCCTCCTCTGCCCCATGATTTAATGGAGGGAAGTGCTATTCAGAATTAGAAAATTAGATGAGGCAAAATTTCACCAAAATTTAAATTATTGGAAGAAAAACGAAAAGAGTATTGTATGACCTAGCTTGTTCTTAAGATTTCAGTTGGTGATTAACATGAAGGATGGAGAGCCTTTGTTCATTGATAAAAATGCATTCTATCTACCCTCACTAGGCCATCTTACACAGTTAAGTGTTAATAAGTGCAAATTTAAAAGATGAGACTTGTAATGCCATAAAAGGAGAGGATTTATATGACAACATTGTCAGCCCCTGCTCTGTGGCAACAAACCTGAGTACAAGACAAAGCATCTGTTATGTTACCTGAGATTGTCCAGGTGCCTCGATTTCCAGGAGGCCAGTAAAAAGGGGCATCAATAACTAAGATAGACTGCTCCTTTTTTATTGTGTTCTTCTGATTAGGATATGACCACATGCTAATACATTAAAAGTGGTTGTGTTACTTTTAATAAGAAGCAGACAGTGCCCAACTTGCAAGCCATCTTCTTGGCTCAAAGCTACTGGGACAGAGATGATGGCCTCCCCATCTGCCTCACACTTTGTGTCTCGGGTGAGATATTTAATAGGACATTTATCTTACGCTATAATGACCCCTGGTTTTTAGAACTAGCCTTGGTGAATATAGCTTCTTCTAAGCCTGCCCTCCATCTTGCATTTTGGCTGAGAAACATATGGAAACGTACCTCTGATGGATCATCTTCGACTGGTCAGCTGGACCCACTAGGCTGGGTTAGAAACCTCATGTTATGTAGTTAATAAGGCAAAGAAAACTTCCTATCCCAGCTCTATCTTAACCACCAGTTCACGTCAAGAGTTGTGTCTTTTTTAAGCTCGGTTGATGCCCTGGTTTACGTGTTGGGCCCTTATTGCAATGTCAGGAGTTCAAACTGATCATGTACCCGACAGGAAAAAGATGAAGTTTTCCTGCTCAGGTTTAGAATCAGTTTCAAAACCCCCAAAGGGCAGCTTGTCTCCGTCTTACAGGATCACTGTGAGTTAGAATGGACTTGTTGGCAATGAACAGTTCATGGGTTGTTGTTGTTTTTTTTTTAACAACTCTCATGCCTCCGATTGGCAGAAGTGGTTCTGAATCTTGCAAGCGCCAGCAGGACTTGGACATGGGGAAACCATATTTCCCTTGTTTGTTTCGAGGACTGCCTTCTCACAACAAATGACCCCCCCCAAAAAAAATGACAGTTCTGATCAGCATACTATTAAATATTAGATCTTGTAGCCATGATCCAAAATTGATTTGATCATACCTATCATCAAATATCTGTATGATGTGTTAAAATTAAACTTCACTTTATAAATATTTCCATTTGTTTCAAAGGCGATGCATTTAAAGGATGGTTTACAAAGTTCAAAAGAGAAGCATTTTTTTGCTTTTGTTTCATATTTGTTTTCCCAACGTAATTTTCTTTGACACATCAATAGTATAGTCTTCTTGGCAGCCTTTGTTAAGAGGAAGCAACTAAAAATTTCATCGCACTAACAAAACAATGTTTTTTTTATATATTTCTCTGTTCAAAGTTGATTTCAGCTATTATTTTTAATCGCTATTTTATGAGTTAAATATTTATAATCAGTCTTCCATTTTTTCCTCCCTATTTCAAAAACTTTTGTATTGCAATTTCTAAATGATCAACCTTTAGAAATCAAATCTTTATTATACCCAGGCCAAGAGAAAACACTGGGTTTTATGATTTGACTTGTACATGAAAAGCCTATGATAATGGATAATATTTCAGTTTTTAAGGATAGGGAATAAGACAGCAAGTAAAAGTTACCTCAAAAGGAACAAAGTTTTCAAAAGTGAAATATATCTCTGTCCATAGTGGAAACTTAAAAATATTAATAAGAATATTTCCATCAACATAAGTCCATTGTTTTTAATTTTCATTTAAGATGTCATTTTATTAATTATTCCATAAACATAAGATTTATTTTATGCTTTCTTTAAAAGCATTCCTGGATTTCTTCTTCAAAAGTGTCACTCTAGAGAATCCTAACTAAGGTGTAAAGAGAAATAAAAAGGTTAATCAGAGAAATTACAGATGAGTCTCCAGGCTATCATTAGTGAAAGTTCATTATCTGTCCATTGGGCCGAGTTTTGTTTAAGCAACTATCAGATTGCTTTATTTATAGTACCCATGTGCCTGTTTTGGGCAAAGTGTCCCCAATAAATTATCAACATAATATAGCAGCATAATAGCAGGCTTTAGTATAAAAATAGATGCCACCAATTAAAAAAGCAGAAAAAGAATTAGGTGAGATTATATTACAAAATTGTTCTTGGGACAATCGATGTGATCTATTGATAGAATCACACATCCACCAATGTGGTTAGTTTTCTTCCACAATCCAAATCACACTGGCAAAGAGCCATGTATGCTATTGCTAGGGAGTGTCAAGTCAACTCTGGCTTAACTCCACCAAACACACAACAGAACAAAACTACCTGGCTCTAACCTATCCTCCCAAATAACTCTATGTTTGAGGCCATTGTTGCAGATATTCTGTCAATCTACCTCCTGATGGTCTTTTTGTATTTTAATCATCCTCTTCTTTATCAAGCATGATTTCTTCTCCAGGGACAAGCACCACCTAATAATACGTCTAAATGAAGTTCACCAGACTTGCTGCTAAGCTGCATTCTGTATGTACTATTTCAAAGACAAATTTGTTCCTTCTTCTAGCAGTCTAGGGATATTCAATATTCCTCACCAACACAATAATTCAAAGGCATCAGTTCTTCTTTAGTCTTCTTTTTTTTGCATGTACAAGGAGGTACCCCTCAAAAAAAGAGATTTTTTTTTCAAAGCTATATATATTTAAATATTTTTACAAAACAACCCTATCATCTTCAAAGCACTCTCCTTACACTTAATACATCTGTCGACTCTGTGATTCCTTTCTTGAAAACATTTTTCAAACTCATCTCTTTGGATGCCTGATAGCATGCCTCATTTCATTGTCAAATTGCCATCCTTTCATGTCCCTCTTCATTTGAAGAAGCAAAAAGAAGTCCTATGAAGCTAGGTCAGATGATTAAAGTGCATGGAACAAGAGAGGCATGTTCTTTGCCCAAAATTGGAGATGGCTGTATGTGCAGGTATATAGTCATGGTGACAAAACCAGTCCCCCATCTGCCACAAATCAGGCCTTTTTTTTTTTTTTTTTGTCACAGCGATTATACTATCTTTTCAGAATCTCTAAATAGAAAACTTGATTTACATTCTGACTTGGTGGAACATGCTCCAACTGCATGATGAGTCAACATTTTCATCCTTTGGGGAAGTTGACAGACGTGCAGAACAAGGTTTGTCGTCAATCAACATCTCACCTTTTTTGAAATGAGAAAACTACCTGTACACTTGAGTTTTTCCCATAGTACTGCCAATGTAAGCTGTGTTCAACATCACAACAGTTTCTGCAGCATTTTTCCTGGGTGGTAAACAAAATTCCACAACCTCATGCTGTTCTCTTAAATTGGCCATCACAAAAAACAAGGTTTGAGTGAAACTGATTTTATGAAAAAATTCACTGTGAACAGAGAGAACTTCCCCAGGCAATGCCACTGTTTGCACTAACTCAGAGTGAGTTACTGGATGCTCACATAGTGGGAAAAAATGAGTACTATGAAAGTTCCACTCTGCCCAGCTCAATTCCACTTTTGGAAGGGGGTGTTAGTCTAGTTAGACTAGAGAAACAAATCCATGGAGACTCAGTGTGTATGGGAAAGAGCTTCACAAGAGCAATTGAATACCAAGAGCACATCCAAGCCCAGTCCAGATCAAGTCCATAAATCTGATATCAGTCCATATATCTGATAGCAATCTATAAATCCCTCTTCAGACTCATGAAGCACATGCAATGATGCTGAATGCAGGAAGATCACAGGCCAGTTGGTGGAAAGTCTTGTGGATCCAGTGGTGATGTAAGCATCTCAGCGCTGACAGGGCTCTCCACATAGCTTCTCCAGCTCAGCGTACTAGCATAGTTCCATGGATCTTGTCAGCTGCAATGTCTCATAGGGAGTGAGTGAGTGCCCCACCTCCTGTGAGCTGTTTATCTCCTGAGTGTCGCCAAATGAGATCATCACTCTATGATCTGATTGACAGGTAAACTTCACCCCTTCACTCGAAAGTCTCAGATTGACAACAGATTATTTAACTACCACAGAGGGGTGTCCCCTCAGCTATGAGGCCATTGACAATATCACGGCTTGAGAGAGGTGCACCTTTGTTCTGAAAGTGACATCTAGGTCTAAAAGTTCAATGAGATTTTGAAGTATTATTTTCTCAGTGAAATATATAATTTGATTTTCCAGACTGCTGCTTCCTTGGGAATTGATTGCCAAGCAAATTTAAATCTGTATATATTGGAAAAGACAGGATGGCCCTTACAAACAACAAATAGCATTATGCGATCTTATGCTTCTTCCCAAGATACACATGGTATTATCAATGATATCCTCATTCCATGTCCTCATCTGAATCGGGCTTATATTTCTGATCATTCCCTGTAGACGTTATGCTGGAACCATTTATGAGTTATTGTCAACAAAATTTTACTTGCATATGATATATTTACTAAAATTAATGAATCTAATGATCACTAATCACTGATAAATGAATAATGCTTGGTAAAGGGGAGGATCAGTTAAATGGAAAAAGACCCTCAATAACATTGTTACAACACAGTAGTTGTAAAAGTCCACTCAATGCTTGTGAAGATAATGAGGGGCAGGGCAGTGTTGGTTGTTTTACAGGATCACTGTGAGCCATAATCCCCTGGACAACACCTCAAACAGAGACAGCATATTTAGTCCATCTTCTAACCCATATACAGACCATCCGAGGGGATACAATGGAGAGAGCATCCTGAAAACATGCATAAGTATACAGAATTTGATTAATATTTTATGTACTAACAGTAGAAAACACTGTAGAAAACCTGCTGGGATATGTGTCTGCATAGACACATACCTTTCACTCTAGGGAAGTCGTTAAACTTTCTTGTCATTAATACAAACAAAATATGAAAATAAAGTTTAAAATCAATGTATTACACAATATGGGATTTCTTTTTGACAGCTTCCTAAAAGCATAGTTAATCAAGGTTTAAGTTATTAGGGATTCATAGAAAATAGAAATTGCCTGGCAATGAGATTTGAATGTCAGGCTAAAAAGAGTTTCATGTAGTGATGGTTGTGATTAAAATCAACAGGTACCTAGATTTTAGGGAAAAAAATCAGATATTTTGTTGTTCTTTTGTGGAGACAACTCCAGTTTGGTAAGTGATAATTTCTGATTTGTCTTTTCACGCATTGCTTGGATCAATGTTATTTATTTGTTTCTTTGTTTTTGTTTGCCTGAGTTGGATTTAGGGTTTTAAGTAATACTGCCTATTAAAATAGCAGTTTACCCCTCATTTTTGTTTGTATCTATTCAATGATACCATCAGAAGAATGTATTAATTTTTTTATAACCTAATGATTTTATTTGGGTAAAATATATATTTTGTGATGTAAAACTTTAAATAGTTGATTAATAGCATGCTAGAAAATTACACACACACATATGAAGAAGGAGAGTGTTCAAAAATGTCATGGAAAAATTAAATGAAAATAAAAGATCATTAAATTTTCCATGAACTCTCTTAGGCCTCATTCTATACATAGTCCTACATGCTACTGCCTTGGCAAATTTATGCAATTCATGCTCTATTCTGCAAATGTCAAATACCTGTGAGTGGAAATACACTCAATGGCAACTAACAACAGTATGAATATAGTATGGATGTACTTGAAAATTGAGAAAGTGTATGTGAGGTGCAACCTTTGTTGCAATGATTCTTATGGTACTAAAGATAAACCTCGTAAGACTATCGAGTGGCTGCAGAAGTAAATATTTACGAAGTCTTCATTGTAGGGCTACTACAGGTCAGAATCTACTGGAGCAGTGAGTTGTAGGTGTAGACATGTAAATCTTGGGGAGACTTGATTAACCTTTGATAAGATCTGCCCCATGCTGGAATGAACACAAAGGAACACAAAACTAATTAGCCTCATCACTTTCCTCCTCATTAACAGGAAATTATATTGAATAAAAAAATGGAACCTGAATTTCTCACCACCTTTGACCCTTTCATGTGTTCATTCTTCACCAGGAAAGATCTTTTTCAGCTAACTGTATTGTTCTGTATGTGCTCACTAACATCTTATCTTTTACTGATGCTTCTTTCTTCCTCTTTTCCTGTAAGTGATGCCAACTTTCCATATGCCATTTCATCTGTCTGTTTGCATCACTTAGCTTCTTCAAAGAAGCACCTATGGCTTCTTCTGGG
>NW_022111373.1:130445490-130447423 GCF_000313985.2 Echinops telfairi
GGGTGTCAGGCATCAAGGAACAAGAAATCATGTCATTGTAAAGGTGAGTGAGTGCAGAGTGGAGACTCAGAGTCCATAGGTTGGCAACAGAACATCACCCTGCTGAAGGGTTTTGGGGAGGAGACGAGCTAATCAGGGTGAAGGGTAGCAATGATGAAACATATAACTTTCCTCTAGTTCTTTAATGCTTCCTCCCCCCCAATATCATGATCCCAATTCTGCCTTGAAAATCTGGCTAAACCAGAGGATGTACATTGGTACAGATAACAACTGGAAACACAGGGAACCCAGGATAGATGACTTCTTCAGGACCAGCGGTGAGAGGGGCGAGGCCTGGAGGGTGAAGGGAATGTGAGGCATAAGGGGGGAACCGATTACAAGAATCTAAGTATAGCCTCCTCCCTGGGGAATGGATAGCAGAGAAGAGGGCAGAAGGAGACATCGGACCGGGCAACGTATGACAAATCTATAATGATTTATGAATTATGAAGGGTTCTGGTGGGAGGGGGGGGGAAGGAGGGGGAAACGAGCAAACGATATTGAGGGCTAAAGTAGAGGGCAAATGTTTTGAGATTGATGAGGGCAACAGGTGTGCATAGGTGCTTGACTCAATGGATGTATGTATGGACTGCGATAAGAAATGTATGAGCCGTCAATAAAATAATTTTTTAAAAAAGAATAATGAGGGTAACAAATGTACAAATGTAAAAATGTGCTTTATACAATTGACCTATGTATGGATTGTGATGAGTTGTATGAGCCCCCAATTTTAAAAAGTATATATGAAAAGAAAAAAAAAAGCACCTATAGGGAGCTCACCTGGCAGAAGCTGTGTGACAGAGGGCTTTAGGGAAAACAAATGGTAGCTACTCAGGCTGCTGAGTACAGCTGAACATCTCATGAGATGCATTTCTTCAGAGGTTCAGGGTCATGTTTCATGTGACACCTCAGTTCATTGGCCTAGGAACCTGGTTAGTCTTTCTGTTTTACCTCCTAGTTTGGTAAGGCGTACCTGGTGTGTGAGAGGCTTTTGAGCAGCCATGATTGGCCGTGGATCACTTGGGATATTGGAGGAAGGAAGAGATTCAGGAACTGATGGAGCCTGGCTATCATTGCTGAACATGTTGATCAGTGATTCTATGAAAAATCCTATAACAGAATTTTAATTGTCATTGTCTCAAGTCTTTCTGAAGTCAGATGGTGGACAGACTCTTAAAATGAATTCCCTTAGATTATCTTTCAACTTCAAGCCATAAGTGTTCTGGCTATTTCCGTGGAAATGAAAAAATAACTGTTAGGAAGATCTTAAGTCTTGTGTTCTCTTAAGAATTGTCCCTTCGGGGGTTGAATTGATGGCAACAACTTGCAGGGTTGAGTGAGAACTTTAGAGGGCAGTGAATCTGTGTTTAGAGGGAAGAAAGATTCCAAACAGGAAGATGATAAGGATTGCACAACTAGAAGAAAGAAGAGAGAAAACACATGCAGCATAATTTACCTGTATAATATTTTTACAGTATTATTATTTATAAAGTATTAAAATTAATATTTAAATATTAATTTATGCTATGGTAAATATAAATTAATATTTACCATATGCTATTTTTACAGCACATCCATGCGAAATAGAAGCAAACCAATGTTCTCTGGCCCTGTGCCATATTTCCCATTGCATTTTGGCCGTTGTTTGAGTGTTTGCCAGTTTGGGAATCATATCTTCCAGCATGATATTAAACCGCATCCAGTTGTAATTCACGCTTTTCTTTCCTGCTCGCTTTATTGTCTAAGCTTCAGAGTGTTGATTGCCAGGCCTTTCTTCCTAGTCTGCCTTAGGCAGAAAGCTCTGCTGAACTCTGTCGAGCATGAGTAATCCTGGAGGTATTTGAAATACTGGCGGCATAGCTTCCAGTATTACAGCATCACCTGAAGTCAATAC
>NW_022111373.1:130448938-130452731 GCF_000313985.2 Echinops telfairi
AAAAATGATGTGTGCATGCTCACAATGGGGCAAGAAAATTGTCTGATGTTAAGGATCTCAATAAATATTAACCCTCTATCATCATTTGTATATTTGCTTCCTTACGCTTTCTATGTTCTCTTACTACAAGCTGCCACCCGTTCAGCAAGGCTGTTCAAGAAAAGTGTGTCCTTCATCTTCAACCCCCTTTTTTCTAATTTCCATATATCTGGGAATCCTATCTCTCTTGTTGCTAGGTGCCATTGAGTCAGTTCTGACCCATAGCAGCCCCACCCATAACAGAACACTGTCCAGTCCTTCGCCATTCTCACAATTGTTCCTATGAGTAAGCCCTTTGTTGCAACCACTGTGTCAATCCATCTTTTAAGGGCCTTCCTCTTTGTCACGGCCTCTCTACATTACCAAGCTTGATGTCCCTCTCCAGGGATGTGTGTCTCCTGACAACATGAACAAAGCATGTAAGATGAAGTCTTGCCATCCTTGCCACTAACGGGCGCGCTGGCTGTACTTCTTCCAAGACAGGGTTTGTCCCTCTAACGGTCCTTTCAGTATTCTCCTCAAGCACTACCATTCAGACGCATCGTTTTTTCATCCCTGCTCTTGCTTATTCCATGTCCCACTTTCCCAGGCAGATGAGGCAATTGAAAATACCATCACTTGGGTCAAGCTCACCTTAGCTCTCTGTGGTAGTTAAGTAATTTCATGTGAACTTGATAATTAAGTGTAGGGGTAGAGTCTAGCTTGCCAATCAGGTCACAGCCTGATGTTGCCTCCGTGGGCATGGCCTTCCCTTGAGAAGCCTAGGCATTTCCTCTCTGCCTTGGTCTTCCTGTTAACAAGCCATGCTGAGACCTGTGAGAGACTCTCATTCACTGTTTCATCTTCCTGTCGAAGAGCCACTTTGAGCCACACGGAAAGCAGTGAGAGCCATGGAGATGCCTCCACTGCCATTGGAACTTCAAGACCTTGCATCCACCAGCCTGACATCTCCTTGCATTCTGCATCATTGCATGTGGCTGCTTCAGTCTGGAAAGGGACTTTTGAACTGGATCAGACTTATGGACTTCATCTGGACTGGGCTGGGTTGTTTTCTTAACATACAACGGCTCTTTGATATGAAGCTCTTTCTTATAAATGAAAGTGTCTCTGGATTTGTTTCTCTAGTCAACCCAGTCTAGCACACCCTCCAAGTAATGGATTTGCTATACAATCCACTACAAAGGTCTTCTGCAGCAGATTGATCTAATAGCTATACTAAGTAGGGTCAAAAATGAGGTGAACAGTTTTTTATTAGAAATTTTTATTAGAAATTTAATAATTTAAAATGGCACGTTTAATTGATGGATTGCATAAAGACTACCATGTTTTATTGTACTCAATTATTAAACTATTATCCAAAACAGAATCCCAAAGTTATTCCCCATCAAGTTGATTCTGTCTCATACTGACCCTACAGGTAAGGGATCATAGTTTGGCCAAGGCTGTCATCTTATGGAACCCAACTGCCACATGTTTCTCTTGCCAAGCAGCTGGTCGGTTGAAACCACCTACCCTTTAGTCATAAGCTGAGGGTCAAACTTTGTGCCATCAGAGTCTTTCATTTCACTGTTAACAACGATATGAATTTACTCTTGTACGTTGATGTGTGTGCTTGTTCGTATACATTTATGCATCAACTCAAAGGTTGAAACAATTTGACTCTTTTATAAACAGATTATATTGCCTCCTTCACAGTCAGAAAGATTTCTAAGCAAATAAGTAATATAGGAACCATTTTTATATTTAGATTCCTATCTTGATTTTTACTACTAGAAGTTCATTATCTAGTTAAGGACAAGATTAAATTGAATAATGAAAAAATTGTTAAAGTGGGCTAAATGAAAAATGGATTGTGCATTTTGTCTTCTTTCCCATAAATCTAAGCCACTCTTTATTAGTTTCTAATGTATCAGGATGCTACCACTTGACCCCAGGTGTTATAACTGGATTTAGGGCATGTAAACAACAACTTGAAACAGATGGGCTTCTATGTGAATTCACTAATGACCGCTTGCTACTCTCTGAATAATGACAAACTTGGCAAGTTAAATGATCAAAGGTACCAAATAAAATTCTCTGTTTGACAATTCAGATACCTTCTAGGCACACAACCTAGGTGAAATACAGACATTTCTCTAGGAATACTAGTGCCAAGATTTATTCTGCTCGTTTCTCTCTTTCTTTGTTAAGAATCATTTTATTGGAGGTTCTTACCACTCTTATCACAATCCATCCATCCATCCATTGGGTCAGGCACATTTGTACATATTTCTCATCATCATTTTCAAAACATTTTCTTTCTACTTGAGCCCTTGGTATCAGCTCATTCTCCCTCTCTCTCTTTCCCACCCTCCTTCTGTCTGCTCATTTCTTGTAGAAAGAAAATTAAAAATACTTCATTGATTGTGCAAAAGAGATTTATTTTATGTATAACTTCTCTGTCTGTGTTAATTTCAGTTTATGTGACTAAAGTGGTTATCAAAATATTCAAATGAATAAAATCACCAAGCTCTATTAGTTGCTGAAATAAAAACCTATTATCTGAAAATAATGCATACTTGTTTTTAAAATGAAATTTGTCACCCTTGTGTATGAATCATGTCTGATCCGAACATTTCCAAGCATCCTCTGTAATATAATCAGTGAGATTACTTTGTGCTGAGCTTGCCTAATTTTCACTTACTCCACTCAACATCTTTTAGAAAAAGAGGCAGATTCAGTGCTTTCAAAACAACCCCAAGTCTCCCTTCCTAGTAGAGACATGGCCATATATCTGAGAGGGATTATTTACCTTGTACAAGGCCATATATTTTGGCAGTCTCCTCTATCCATCAAACATTTCTATAATTTTAAGAAAATGAGTAGATGTATTTAACTCTCTTCTGATCTGGAAAATTGGAGCATGATCTTGATGTTCATTATGGAGAACAAAAAATTGTTCTGAGTTCTTCTTTAGTTATTTCTAAACAATAGGCTAAAACTATAAACAGCTCAAATGTCCATCAACAGATGGATGGATGGATGGATGGATGGATGGATGGATGGATGGATGGACATGTGTCAGGTGTCCTTGAGTTTCTTTTGACTCAGTTTTCCTACATACAACAGATTGAAACACTTTCTTGACATGTGCCAAATGCCAACTCCCTGAAGGTCTTCGTCCTTTACACTGACCCTCCACTTGCTGAAGCAGGAGGTCTTCGCCCAGGGAGAGGTCCCTCTTGCTAAAAGATCAAAGAGCATGAAACTGCGTTCTCAATGCTTGTTTCTAAGGAGTATGAAGAGAATATTCATATCAAGACAGATTTTTATTCCTAGTGTCAGCAGTCCAAGCTATACACAGTAATCTTCATTAGCACCATAATTCAAATGCATCAACTATTGTTGGTTTTCATTATTTTGTGTCTCTAGATTGCTTCTTAGAGGAAAGGGTGGAGAGGAAAGGGTGGCAAGAATTTGTCTTACATACTTTGGACATGTTGTCATGAAAGACAAATGTGAGGAAGGATATAATGCTTAATAAAGTGGAGAGGCAACAAAAATAGAATGCTCTCAATAAGAAGGATTGACAAGAATATAAATATTGCCTCCTTCCTGGGGGATGGACAGCAGAGAAGAGGGTGGAGGGAAACATCGGACAGGGTAATTAATGACAAAACTATAATAATTTATGAACTATGAGGGTTCATGAGGGAGCGGGGAGTGGGGAAAATGAGCAACTGACACTAGGGGCTAGAGTGGGAGGCAAATGTTT
>NW_022111373.1:130453547-130455988 GCF_000313985.2 Echinops telfairi
AAATAATAGGTTAATGCTGAGTTATTTCAGGAGGCAGCATATGATTAAGAGCCTATGCTACTGAAAGATGAAATACAAACTGCACATAAGGCATTAGAAAATTTAAAAAAACAAGCTTCACATATTGACTGAATACTAATTGAGATGCTTCCACAAATCAATGTAAATGTAGAAGTGCTTACTCATCTACTCTAGGATATTCTGAAGAAAACTACCTGTCTAACTGGCTGGGAGAGTGCCATATTTGTGTCCATTCCAAACAAAAATAACCCAACAGATTGTGGAAATTGCTGAATAATATTATACATTTCGCAACCAAATATTGTCTTGCTTAAGTTAATTTAAAAACAATGGCAGCACTTATGAGACAAAGAATTGCCAAAATCAAAGATGTGATAAGAATATCACAATAAAGAAACTTCTTTATTCTTTGACTTCTATTTATTGACTGTGCAAAAGGATCATAAAATTTAATGGACATCATTTTGAAAAATGGGAATTCCAGAATACTTAATTTTTCCCCACAATGAACCTAAGCAATAATTCAAACAGAACACTTAATTTTTTTCCACAATGAACCTAAGCCATCATTCAAACCACTGTATGGTTTAAAATTGGGGTTGGGAGCATTAGGGATGTATTTCTTCACCATACTTATTAATTCTGTATTCTATACAAATACTCTGGAGAGTTGGATCCTACAAAATAATAAGCTGTCAGACTTGGAGGAAAATGCCATTTGCAGTCTGTGCTGTACAAATAACACACCTATGTTCTGAAAATGAAGAGGCCTAAAGCACTAGTAATGAAAGCCAAGACCACAGTCTTCAGTATGGTTGCTCTTGAACATAAAGGAAGGAAAACCCCATAGCCAATAGTCAACATCATGATAAACAGAAACACAGCAAAGTTGTCAATGATTTCCTTTTTCTTGGACTCACAATCAATGCCTATGGGAGCAGCAATCAAGAATTCCAACGATGCAAATCAGCGTGAGACCTCTTTAAAGGACAAAAATGTCACTTTGAGGACTAGAGTACACTTGGCCCAAGCTATGATGTTTTTGTTGCCCGATATTTTTGTTGTATTTGGGTGAGGTTTAAGGAAGATCAAAGGAAAAGTGATATATTTTAATAATGATGCTAGAGATTATTGTAATCACCGTGGGGATCAAAACATTTGTCTTGGAAGCTGTAGAGCTGAACTGTTCCCTCTATTGAGGACAGTGTGACTTTATGTCATGTACTTTGGGGCATGACCTCAAGAAGGACCAGTCTCTGGAGAAGAACATCATCACATTTGCTACGACCCCCAAGAGATGGATTGACACAGTGGCTACAACAATTTGCTCAAACACAACAGTGATTGTGAGTATGTCATCAGACTGGGCAGTGTTTCTCTCTGTTTTGCATAAGACCATAGTGTCAGATCTAATTAGAAGACGCCTGATAGATACAAGGAGTCCTGATGGTATAGTGGTTACTCATTGGGCTTGACTTCACATGGTCAGCAGTTTGAAACCACCAACTTTCTACTCCTGTAAGCGGTTACCATCTCAGAAACACACAGGGATTGCTATGGGTCAGCATTGACTCAATGGCAGTGAGTCCTGAGCACAAGTACTGAGTATCACAACAATGTGGATTAATTACAAAATGAAAATACTGAGATAATCACAGAGACCAAACATGTTTCACCACTAATATAAAATTGAGTGAATTCATAGCTTAGAGATAATTACAAAAAAGCAGTGAGAGTTTGCCTTTGGTCTGGTATTTGAATGGACATGCATGAAATGGGGAAATACGTTTACCCTGCAGATGGTAACAAGGAGATAAGCAACTCCAAATCTCATGAACCAGTATAATGAAATGTACCCTTTTTGTATTTTAATGAACCCATAAATTCATTAAAAATAACTAATTTTTACAATAAACCAAATAGATGTTTATCTTACTTTTACTGATGAGATTATTAAGCCTCCATGATGTCTAGGGGTTGCTCTGGAAATTTTAGCATGCATCTATATCAGTCCCTCCATTCTGCCTATCTTTTAATACTCAAGATATGAACATGTTCACATTCCATCTCTGATATTAAAGTAAGAGCAACATAAGCACTTGTTTGTAAGTACTTGTCCTACTTTATACAGATGTGTTCACAAGCATTTGTTGTGATTACTTTGACAATTAGAACTCACAAAGAAGCTGCATGGAAGACAGGTCTGGTGAACTAGATCTTCACTGATCTCTGCCAAGATAATACCGTAAGGGGGTTCTCCTCTTTAACACACGGAATCCTTATGAGTCAGGAACCAACTAGACTGCAGTGAACAAGCAAAATGCATCTTATTTTACTTTATCTCTGCAAATTTCTTGCTATGATAACCAGCATTTATTGCTTCAATGAACATAATGTGCATTCAAGTGTCGATCACTACC
>NW_022111373.1:130456523-130467701 GCF_000313985.2 Echinops telfairi
TGTGTGTGTTTTCAGAATCTTTCCCACTCTTGACCTAAGACTGCAGGTCTACTCACTTCCAGCCCACGCTTCGGTAGGGAGATTGCTTGCCCTTGATCCTTCTGTGTGGCTTTTGAAAACCTCACATTATAGAAACCCTTCAATATGTTGATTCTCTTCTTTCTTGTGTTCTTTTTCATGTCTGAGCTGTTGCTTTCGAAATGCTTTTTGGTAGTACCTTTTTTAAGGTCTAGTCTGGCAGATAAAGTGGGATATCACTGTTGTACCTCAAACTTGTCACATCTCAAATTAACTTAGCATCCTCTTGGCTTCCCTGCAAAAAAAGTTAAACTTACCTTTCAACTGGAGCACTCTCTCTGGCTCCTCCTTTGTTTGTGTTTTTTCATGCAATTTATTTTAATCTTCTCTTATGGGAACTCATAGGATTTTTGTATTGTTGCATCACGTTTTCCCACCTTATATTTATAATATTTTGATAACCTTTTAAATTTACAACTAGTCTTAATTATTATAATAGTGATTATAAGGATGCCAGTATTCTTTTCTCAAATTCATTCTACACATTACTGTTAAGTTATTAAATTCTGTCTTTTATTTCTTTGTCAGATTTAATATGTCTTGTAGTGTCATTTAAATAAAATAAAGCAGTTAAATAATTATTGAGAACTAAAAACAAGAAAAGAGATAGACATAGAAAGATAAAAGACTATGTACAGTGTTTTTATACTGCTGCTTAAAGACCTTGCAATTTCCATTTAATCAAGCACATTTTGGAAATTGTGTTACCCTCAGAACAGTTTAAAGCACCCTTTGAAATAAAATCAGTGAGAGCACTTGGCCCGGAGCTTAATCAGGACTTTACTATTGCTGAGGTTTTCTCATTTCTTAGATTGATAATGATATTAACTGTAAACATAAAAAGCTTAAGGACTATCTTTGGGGCACTAATGGAGGGTTGAAACTCAACCTAGAAATTTACATATATGATGATAGTCGCCTTCTCAATACCGTGGGCTTGGATTTGTCATCTCTCAGTTACAGAGGAAGATATGGGAGTTCAAAGATGTCACATGATTTCTTATGATCATAGGAGTAGTACAGTCTAGCCTGTTTATCACTTACTAAGATTTTACACTTTTCACTTTGACAAGCTGTCAAGATTACCTCCCACCTTTCCAGCGTTGTTATATATACATCCTGTCAATCTTTTATGTGACTTTGTTCCTGAAGGTCTTTGTTACCTCCTCCAGTGAGAAATTATCTTCATCTGTTCACACAACAGATTTGGCAATATAAACTTTCTGTCCCTGGTTACTTGTGAGTTTACATTTTAGACACATAGCTTTCTCTACAAATGTATGAATAACTTGAGGCAAAAACTCTCTCTTGTGTTATAAATCTACCCCATGGTAACCCTTTATAGAGAAAATATCTAGTGCATTGAAGATAAAGGGTGATGTATATTAGTATAATATAAAACTAAAAAATATATATGTATACTGTCATCAAATGAATTCTGATTTATAGCACTCCATGGACAGAATAGAAGTGCCCTTTTGGGTTTCCAATACTATAAATCTTTATGGGAACCGAAAGCCTCATCTTTCTCCCAAAGAGCTGTGGATGGGTTTAAACGGAAGATCATGTGATTAGCAGTGCATTGAGTTGTGCTACCCGGTCTGGTGAAAAGTAGCCAGAGAGTACTTTTGTTGAAGAACATGTCTCAATGGAAAATTCTAATGACTTCAGTAAATCTTGAGGACTGTAATTTTTAGTAAATTAAAAAAGAGTGAGAACAAACTCTCCATGAGAGAATATTTTGTATAAAACTGTCAAACACACGTATACTTACATAGCACAGCTTCATTACAGTTCTATAATTTATCTAATATAACATTAAATTTTGTGTATTTTAAAATATACTTATGGAAAGGTATGTGTATATATGGGAATCATTTGTTGAAAATAATCAGAAAATACATTTTCCTTCTTTTGCAACTTTTTTAAAATAGGAGAGATATTTAAATGTTAAATTAATGTCTACACCTCACAAAGGTAAATGTAAGTCCTTTGAGGGGTTTTTAATAGTTATATCATTTCTGCATGTTCTTGACAGTGATTAAAAAGCATTTTCACTATGTAAATGTGCCAACTGAGAATAGAGTGCATTATCTGATTGAGTTTCCTCATGCACCCCAGCATCTATTATTCCTATTAACTCCATGGTCAACTTCCACCTTGCCCTTTTCCACTTCTAATTGGCAGTGGGCAAATCATCTCTGATCAGGATCAGGACTCATCTGCCCATCTAACCCTGAACATCAATCCAACACAAGAGTGAATCCCATTAGCATCCGACTCGTGACTAATGAATGCAAAGGGCCACTGAAGAACAAGAATGTACTCTGCCAGTCTCTGGCCCCTCTGAAACTAAGTGTCAGGAACAGGAGGAGGTCACAACCTATAGCTACCCTAAAATGTCCCACTCGGCTAGCGCCCTACAGTTACAAAATGGTAATGTAAGGTCATTATATCAGACATTTGCCAACTAAAACAGCTGTCACCATATACCTAGTTCTACTCCTATGCCTGTAGTCAGACATACAATGACTGCTTTTAACTCATAATATTGTCATATGCTCTCAAGTAATTCCATGTCCCAGTCTGCATTCAGTATTGCTCTCTTTTATGCTACCCGAAGATGCTGACAGATCCTTTGAAGAACAGATGAAATCAGCTTCAGATATCCTATATTTTACCTGCTCCTAGGTTGTGTTTCATGGTCATCCATTCTGAAACTGCATAAAAGAGTTTGAGTGTCTAGAGTGAATTGTGAATGCCATTCATATTTCCCAGCTTCAAAGTCCTAAGGGAGAGAAAAATAAGATTCTGGTTAATGTTCTGTGATCAGAACACATTAAAATAATCCTCTGAGTTCTTGAAGTTAATACTATATCCCCTAATATACTCTTTTCCATTTAATACTCTCACCTACTTTCTTCAATCATTCATTTCTAACATCTTTATCTCTTCCTTTCTCTTTTCTATGGGCTTAGTGGGAAAGCAAAGTGTCTTTGTTTTGGGTGGGTTCAAAAATATCTGCCTGGTGTGGTATGAATATCCCAATCCCCGACCCACCGACAAACACATATGTTGTGCATTTCATCTTTAAAATTAGCCAGGAGTTCTCCTTTCAACATTTGTTCCTACTTCATTCTTTTATTGAGGTCTGATTTTCCCAGGACACATCTAGTCACCCTGGAACAGGGTGCAGGATACATTGGTCATCGTGTTGAACAGCCTTTTTATAAGACCTTAAAGATGAGCGATTTGTAAGTGCAATCTTCCATTGTCGGCCGTGTGTGCTCTCACGTGCAATTCCAAATTGCAGCAACCTGATCAAAGTCCTTTCTGATGGACCCCAGGTTTCTGCAGGTGGCTGAGGTGGGAGAAATGACCAGGCTGAAGCAGAGAGCACCTACAACACGGTTTTCACAAATAAATTGGTCACCCACTTTAAGCGTAGAATAAACGCAGGAACAGTATCAAATTTGCACAGGAAATGCTACTAGTGAATGACCTAAAGTTAATAGAGTAAATGAAACGTTTCCCGCCATGGTGATTGATTTTTATATTTTGCTGAAAATAGTCAATTTTGTATGCAAAAGAAACTGAGGATTTCCACATGAATTTCACTACCCAGAAAACATGCACCGCTGTCTTTGACCAGATGGATATGGTTTCTACCTTATAATTCCTCTCGAACCTGTGAAAGATAGGGTGCAGAAAGTCCCCTCTCTTAGAGTGCCTCCTAATCTACTTCAGAAAGTAGGGTGCATAATAGAACGCATTTGTTTTTATGCCTCTACAGGATAGAAGGGCCACTTAGCGAGTTGATGACTCTGGGTTGCCTTTAGTGTGATCCAGCACTCCTGTGTCCTGATTGACTAAATGTATCTTCCTAAGTGCCCCACTTAGCTCCACGGAGTACCTGGGAGTCTTTGGGAAATAAATCCATTATTTTAATATAGATGAATAAATGTCCATTTTATGTTTCAAGTCTATACACACTTTAATGCTATGTCAGTTTTCTTAAACTCATTGCTACATTTTACCTGGAAAAAATCATCCGGATGAAAAGAAGTTGGTAGACTAGAAGCACAATTTTCAGGCAAGTAATAGCAAAATAATATTTTTTATTAAAAATCAGTAAAAGGCAAGACAAAAGAGGCTTATTTCCTCATTTCAAAATCCAAATAGTATCACCTGGACACAACGTATTTTAAAAATAAAAAGACTCAACAATATAGGATCTTGAGAAAATTGTGTGGGAGCCATTTCTGAACTCCGTTAGCGACTTAAGGGGGAAGGAGGATGCAATTCCACATTTTCTCCAGGGTGATTCCCATATGACAGAGGTCAGACACACCTCCACCCTCTGACTACCTTTATTCTGACACCAACTGTCTGTCGCCCAGCACCCTGCTCCTCTGCTGGGTTCAATAATCCCTTGAAATAACTACACAAAACTCAATGACAATAATATGGTGACTTATTGGGGGAAGTTTGCAGATCTGATAACATTAAGGCATGAGTCTTTGTCCGCCACAGAATTTCTTCTTGGTGATGCCAGCAGGCATATTGTTCTCTTGTCCTCCCCTTCTGTGCAATTTCCCCCTTGGAGGCAGCCTGCTCAGGTTTCTTTGTTGTTGCTCTTGCTCGGTACTATCAAGTCTGTTACAACCCAGTGCCCCACAGTGGCCTTGTGCACAACAGAAGGAAACACTTCCCTGTCCTCTGCCATCCTCACAATTGTTTCCATTCTTGAGCCCATTGTTATAGCCAAGGTGTCAATCCGTCTCCTTAAGGGCTGTGCTCTTTTTCACAGGCTCCCCACTTTGACAAACATGATGTACTTCTCTGGGGACTGGTCTCTTCCGAAAACATGGCTAAAGTATGTAAGACAAAGTTGCACCATCCGTGCCTCTAAGGGGCCCTCTGGTTGTACTTCTTCCAGGACATATCAGTTTGTGTATTTTAGCTGCCCATGGTAGTTTTGATTTTCTTCTCCAGCACCACAATTCAAATACATTGATTGTTCTTCAATGTCAAATTTTCATATGCATATGAAGCAATTGAAAATACCTCTATGAAGCACGCATTTCAATACTTTAAAGAGGTCTTGTGCAGTAGATTTACTCAAAGGTTCTTTAATCTCTTGACTGCTGCTTCCATGAGCATTGCTTGTGAATCCAAGCAAGATAAAATCCTTGACAACTTCTACCTTTTCTCCATTTCTCATGGTATTACCTATTGGTCCAGTTGTGAGCATGTGGGTCTCCTTGACATTGAGCTGTTATCTACACTAAAGGTTACAATCCTTGATCTTCATCACCAAGAGCTTCTAGTCCTCCTCCCTTTCAGCGAGCAAGGTTGTGTCATCTGCATATCCCAGGTTGTTAAACAGCCTTCCTCCAATCCTGATGCCAAACTCTTCTTCATATAAGCCATCTTCTCTGAGGACACGCTCAGCATACAGATTGAATGAGCATAGTGAGAGGATATAACCCTGATGCACACCTTTCGATCTTTTAAACCATGAGGATCCCCTTGTTTTGTCCACACAATTGCCTCTCGATCCATGTACAGATTCTGTGTGTGCACGATGAAGTGTCTTGGAATTCCCATTCTTCTCAAGATTATGCATAGTTCATTATAATCCACACACTTGAATGCCTTCGCATACCAGAGTCAACATGGCTGTCAGTTTGTTCGACTGTGGTGGTTCGTGTGAGTGCACAAAGATCAGTAGCGTAGGCATTAGTGAGCTGAAATGGACTGGTATTGGTCATTTTGAATCAGAAAATCATATGACGTACTATGCATGGAATAACATAATCAAGTAGAATGGTACAGCATTCGTTGTCCAAAAGGATATTGCAAAAACCCATCCTGATGTACAATGCTGTTTGTGATAGGATTGCATCTATGTACCTTCTAGGAAATCCAATCAGTGCAACTATTTTTCAAATGTGTGTACCAATCCCAAAGACTAAATAGGAAAAAAGTTGAATAATTCTACCAACTATTTCTACCAAAAACTGATTATTTGCACAGCATACAGATTTAGTAAGTGTGGGGAGATGATACAACCCCGTTGCAGGTCTTTCCTGATTTTAAACTATGCAGCATCCCTTGTTATGTTTACACAACTACCTCTCGATCCATGTATAAGTTCCTTGTGAGCTCAGTGAAGTGTTCTCAAATTGCCGTTCTTCTCGACATTGTCTACCATTGGTTCTGACTCACATGCGACCTCCTGAAATGACAAAATGTCCACTAGGGCTTTTAGCTACAGTGACTCTGTTTATGCTTCCTGCCATCTTTTGATGCTTCTTGCATCAGTCAGTATTTTGCCCATTGAATTTTTCAATATTACTACTGGAGACTTGATCTTTTCTTTCCCCTCCAATCCTGATGCCGAACTCATTTTCATATAAGCCATCTTCTCTGATGATTTGCTCTGCATACAGATTGAATGAGCCTTGTGAGAGGATATAACTCTGATGCACACCTTTCAATATTTTAAACCATGAGGATCCCCTTGATCATTCTGCACAATTGCCTCTTGGCCCATGTACATGTTCTGTGTGAGCACAATGAAGGGTTTTGGAATTCCCATCTTTCTCAAGGTTATTGGTAGTTCATTATGATCTTGAATAACTTGGCTTACCAAATACAACTTGACTGTCAGTTTGTTGCTCCAGTTCAGGAAACACTGAGCATTGCGTTCTTCCTTTTTGGTGCTCTAGCGCTAGGTTTTTGCACATTGTATTATACTATTTGTCTTTGTCTTCTAGATTAGACACAGTATGATAAATGTAAATAAGTATCACTGACTATCTTAAAAATTGTCAAGTGTAATATTAACCTACTGCACCTCTAATCATAAGCTTAAGAAAAGATACCCAGAGACATAAAGACACATTATGATAACCTTGGGACATTGCTAAAAGATGAGCCCTTCTGAACGCATCACAGCACATAGTGGAAGCACCATGCCTCCCGTGGTTAATTGAAACGAGGTGTCATTTTAACCCCAGCTTTTTTTTTTCTTCAATCATACTCTAAATCCAATCTATCAGTAAATTCTAAAGCAGATATCTTTGATATCATATCCACCATGCTAACATATTGAAATCATCATCTGCTCAAACTAGACTCCTGCATGAGGGCCTTAACTACTGCCCTGTCTTTCTCACCTCCCCCGCTTCCAGACTCTAATCTCTCCAGGACAACCAAAGTGACCTTCATAAGATGTAGATTGGGTCTGTCTGTTATATTGCTTAGTCAGAATCTTTTAGTAGTGCCTCAACTTTCACAGACATACTAGTGCATTTGACCCAAGATTGATTTTTTGTTCTGGAAGTGCATGATATATACAATACTATTTTCCAACACTGAAATGGAATATTCTATTGAGATCTCTTTCATTGGCCAGCTTTGACGTGCATATGAGGCAACTGAAAACATTATCTGTTCAAGCACAATCTTGACACAATACTTATCTTTCATTAAGTATTCCTAAAAATTAGGCAACTAGAGATATCATAATCATCGTTCATTTTCATAGTTTTTGTGCTCATATATTGAAAAAAAGTAAATATTTTTGTTCAACGGAAGAAAATGGCAAAGGGGTCTCATCTCTAGCTGCGCGATAAAGGAGAATCCAACTCGACACCAGTCCAAGTATGATTGCCACAGGGCGGAAGTTAAACATGCCTCCACCCTCCATCCTTCTTTATCTTGTTCTGGCATCAAACATCCCTGTATTTGATAGTCCATTGAAGTGGCCACACCAAAACTCAAAAAGCCAAATTCGCTGCCAGAGAACCTACGAGCAAAACTTACCTTTTGGGTTTTTGTGACTTTAAATATTTTCTGGAGCAGTAACCATGTTTCCCCTGAGTGGCAACCGGAAGATTCAAACAACTAACCTTGTGGTTAGCAGCTCAGGGTGTAGCCCACTAGGCCATGAAAGCGCCTTAATAGCCACACAGGATTCAGAAATCATACTCGTGTTTATCAGCTTTATTAGGGAAGATCACAGAGTACTAGGTGGCAAGAAGACAGTTCTTTTGTCTGAAATGCCTTTTTTCTCAGTCATGCTAGTAGGCATGTCTCTCTGAACATGTGGTGTCTTGCCCTCTGCCTCTGTGGGCTAGGAAGTCCACCTGCCACTCAGCCTCAAGATGCTAGCACCGCTCCTGCGTTCTGTCTCATGGTCTTGCTGCTGCAGCCTCCAGCACCCAGTCTTCTGCCACTTCAGGAAGGGACTGTGCACGTACTTTGCTGGTGACTCTTCTTTCTTGATAGTCATGAGATCCCACCTTTCCTGCTTCAGAGATGGATCTCTTTTATATCTAGTGGTATGGCAAAACAAAACCAACTCCTATTATTGTTTCACACACCCACTCCATGTTTTCATAGGGGTTATAAACACATAGGTTAGTAGCAACCTATTCAGCAATTTCACGTAACTACATCATAATATCAAAAATTCACACATACACCCATATAATACCATTTTTGTATCATCTATTAAAAGATCGGTCAATATAACATTTTACTACAGTAGTTTGCATTACCATGTATGTGTGCAAATTTCAAAAGGGAATTCACTTCAACATTTCTAGTACGAATTGCCCCATATGCAAAATACTTCATCCAGTGACATATAATGATTTATTGCTGGACCTTTTTGGCATGTAACCATGCCTTGAGTGGATTATTTACATTTCAGTGATATGCATATTTATTTTTCCTTTTAGAGTATTTTTTAGTTTCCAAATACTGCTGTCAAAGCAAAAATAAAATTTGTGTTTACACAGTTCTACACAACTGTGAAGATAGTCAATAAAAAGACATTTAACCTCTGAGAATTTTGATCCATAAGAGAAGAGCACCATTGGGAATTTCAACTACCAGAAAAGAAAGTGATGATTCAGTTCTGTACAATGCTAAAGGAAATAAAGTGTCTGAGATTTCTCCTTTTGATTTCCTAAGGGTACAAAAATAGTCAATAAAAAGCAACAAGTCAAGTTTGTTACAGTTTAGCTTTGCTTTCAAGAAACTAACCTTTATCTTTGTGTAATGAAGTTTTCTTGTTCAAATGCAAATTGGTCTACCCTTTCATGGATTTCTTAATAGCAGTCTTTTATTTTGTGAATAATGCTAAAGTTTAGCCATGAGAATCTGTAACCTCTAAATAATCCAGGGGCTCTGATATGTACTTTAACTTATGCATTTAATTACTAGATTATACATCATATTTTTCTTTTGTAATCGTAAATGTTGGCATTATTTTAGATGTGAACAAAAGTGATAATGAAAGTCTACATGCTTCTTGTCTGGATCAGTACCAATTTTGTTTGTGAAGACATAAAGTACCGCAAAATGAACCTCTACACTCAGGAATGCCAACTTTTTCTTTCCGTGCATATTTTTTAAAATGAAGATTTAGCAGTGTGTAATATTACATTGATATTAGAGCTATTGATACTGGTGCTGAAAAGAATTTCATTTCTCACTACAGTAAAAATAAAGATAAAGAAAGAAAAATTTTAAAAGAAAATAAATGGCAATTGAGCAGGATTTAGTTAGTATTTCCCTCCTCCTGGTGTTCACTTAGTGTGCTTACAGTCATGGTTTGAATACCGAGAGACACACATAGTGTGGACTGAAAAGCTCACCCTATGACTGCCTTGTTACTTGCTGATCATTTTCAAATGGTTCTTCCCTCTCCTTCTTCCTCTCCATTTTCTCTACCCTTATCCCTTCTTCTCCCTCTCTCCTTCCCTCTTCCTACTTATATAAATTATAATTTAGGTGAAAGTATTACACAGCAAATTATTTTTTCATCCAACAATTTATACATTTCTTCTTCCATGCTCTTGAGCCCAATTCCTGCCAGGTAACACCACTATCTTTCTGGGTTTCCATTTTCCATACATCTTTGTTCCCCTTTCTTTAAAAAAAAAATTTTTTGTGTGTGTGGGGCAGATCTACCCTGTGGTTGAATTACTGAGGAATATAACTCGGAGGTGGTATAATTCACTTCGTATGTCTACTTATTGATTTGCTAAAAGTTTTTTTTACCCCTGGGGTGAGCACAGTTTGAAGTTAGAAGGGTGTCTGAGGATAACCGTCCCAGTCTCTGTAGGATTAGGAAATCTAGTCTTTTTATCATTTTGAGTTTTGTTTGAGGTTTTCCTTCCCTCTTTGTCAAGCAGTTAGTCATGGTGGCTGGGCACTCTCCAGTTCTTCTGGTCTCAGGAGAGTGGAGGCTGTGGCTTGTGAATGGGGCCCATTCATATTTTGGATGAATTCTTTCATTGAGGTTTAAGCTCTTCTTTGCTGCAAACAGAGAGACTACAATTCCATCTTTTATAACAAAAAATGGATCCATCCATGAAATTGAATTTATTTGGAAAAATAGAAATTTAATCTTACACCCAGGTATAGAAAGACATTAGTCTATTTAAGTGAAAATTGATGAGTTCAACTAAACATTTCTTATACCTACTGTTATAGTGTGTGAAACAATCACTAACACTGTCATTCAGTTAATTTGGGGTTGAAGTTACAAGCAAGATGGGTTAGTGCTAAGTAAAGGGTTGCTATTGGATTACTGAATAAAAAGAGTTATAATAATTGATTTCAGGACTAATTACAGGGATTCTCAATCATTGTTTGATAGCTTTCAGGTGGGATCCTAAACCACCACAGGCAGAAATAGACACAGGATTAATCAGGTATCTTAAGAATATATGAAGGTGATCTCGGTACCAGAGTCTCATTTTGCAGAAACAACTTGTGAAACAAAATCTTTAAATTATCTGGAAATCTTGGCTAGCTCTACGTCTTTTGTAAGCAATTTCCTTTTACATCATTGCTGTTAACAAATGTTTCGCTGATCCACTTCATACAAAAGACAGTTGAGTCAAAATGTGTTTCCTTTGAGTGTATTTTCTTCATACCCTAACTGAATCAGAGAGGGGAATGACTTTCGCAGTTTAATGGCACCTATTAATTAATCGAGCCAAAACCTTGTCAGAAGAACAAATATTTAGCCATAGGCAGGCATTGGATAAAGGGAACAGTGAAATTGAGCAAAAA
>NW_022111373.1:130469641-130473990 GCF_000313985.2 Echinops telfairi
TCATCCCTCTTGTCTCCTACATAAAACATGAATCTTTTCCTTATTCTATTAGATTAAGAGATGATTGTGACGAGAGTATTACCTGTGGCATTTTGTTAGTCTGATGTAGGAAACCATGACACCAAGAAGAGGAAGGGACTTCCCGGTGGCTGGAATTCTGTGGATAAGAGAAAAAATGAAAGAGACAATGTTATTTGGAAGTATACCAGGGAGAGTTCCTCACTTGTTTTGGAAGCCAGAGGATGCTAAATATGGGAGGTAATTGAAGAAAGATTTGCTTTGTGCTTTTGAAAGGTATACGAGTAAATTAAAAAGCAAACTCTACATCATTGAGTCGAGGCCAACTCACTGGTACTCTAGAGGACAAGATAGAAATGCCCCTGTGGGTTTCTGGGTACAGTAACTTGTTAAGAGAGTAGAAAGCTGCATCTTTCTCACACGGAGCAGCAAGTGGTGTCAAACTGTAGAGCTTTGGTTAGCAGCCTGATGTGTAATGCCAAAATGAGTGCTAAATCTGTACATAAGTTGCGGCAGTCAGTCTCAGAAATGTGTTGAAACACATTTGTATCAATAACCCACTGCAATGTTTTAGTCATGAAGTAATATAAATTATGCTGTAACCAAGGCAGATAATTATGGTTGGTAGTGACATGGTGGTTGTGGGGTTCAAGCTAATGAAGGGTCTTGATTTATGTAGCAGGTGATATCAACATATGGAATGATGTATTGGGATTGTCTTTCTTTTTGGAGTGAAAAAATTGACTGACTAAAGATTTGTTCAAATAATTTCTGATTTTTGTAGCCGATTGAATAGATGTACTTTACACATGAATAAATATCATTAAAGGAGACTAAGTTTGGAGTAGAAAAAGCATTTTGTTTTGAAAATGTTCTTTATTATGGCTTTGTGAATTCAAATAGGTAAAACAAATAGAATTCCTATCTTACCACACCCCTCCAGCACTTGTTGCTTTCTGATTTTTTGAATTTGGCTATCTTTGAGGGTGTTAGGTGATCTTATAGTTGATTTAATTTGCATTTCCCTTATGACTAATGATCAGGAACATTTTCTGATATGTGTGTTGGCCATTCCGATTTCCGCCTTTGTGAAACTTCTTTTCAGATCCTTTTCCCACCTCCTCAATTGTCTATTCTTTGAAAAATTGTATTTTTTAATTTTTAATTTAAAAATTGTAATTTTTAACTCTGCTAGCAGAGTATTTCAGACTTTACAATTAAATCCTTTGTCTGATGTGTCATTGCTAAAGATGTTTTCCCCATCTGTGGGTACTGTTATTACTCTCTTAGGGAAGTATTTCGATGTGCACAGGTGATTTATCTTCAGTGTATCCCACTTGTCAATCTGTGCTTCCTCTGTGTTTGTGTCCTTCCCTAGTTCCAATAGCCTAAGTATTCCCTGCACCAAAGTTCTTGTCCCTGTTCCCTCCTTTATGGCCTCTTCTCAAGCCCTCCCTCAAAACAAGAACACTTTGTTCTAATAACCTGGCACTCAGATACTCAACTTCCCAACACAATCGCCGAAGGCAAAATGGTTACATCAGCAAATGTGATGACAAAAGCAGATGATGCCTGTCTATTAAGAGATATAGCACCTGGCATCTAAAAGGCTTGAATTAATCAAGCAGCTATCTGGCAGGGAAGCAATTAACCACACATGGAAGAAGCACACCAGTCTATGTGATCACAAGCTGACAACAGTATCAGGTATCAAATGTTCCAAAACAAATAATTATATCTATACCAATGCAAACGAGAATGGTCAGAGTGGAGACCCAAAGCCCACCTATAGACATTGGACTTCCCTCATAGAAGGGTCATGCAGAAGGCACAATTCAGCCAGGATGCAATATGCAATATAGGACCTCTGAAACACCCACCATTCCTCTAGTTCAGTGGTTCTCAATGTGTGGGTCGTGACCCCTTCGGGGTCAAATCACCCTTTCATGGGGGTTGCCTGATTCATAACAGTAGTAAAATTACAGTTATGAAGTAGCAACAAAATAGTTTTGTGGTTGGGGGGGTCAACACAACATGAGGAACTGTATTAAAGTGTCACGGCATTAGGAAGGTTGAGAACCCCTGCTCTACTTCTTGAATGCTTCGTGCCCCCACCTCCATTACCTGAGCTCTACCTTATAAATGATGCTAGACTGGAGCACCTACATTGGCACAAATAAGAGCTCCGGACACATGGATTCCAGGAACGATAAACTCCTCAAGAACAGTAGTGGAGGGCAGAGGCAAGGGGAAGGGGAATGGCTTACAACCACCCCCTGAGGGGGATGAATAACAGAAATGTGGGTGAAGAGAGACAGCGGATGGTGAGATACAAAAAGAACGATAATAATATTTAACTGATCAGGGTTTCATGAGAGTGGGAGGGCAGAAGGGGGAGGGGGGGAAGAGGAGCTGATATCAAGAGCTCCAGTAGGCAGAAAATGTTTTGAAAATGATGATGGCAGAATATGTAAAACTGTGCTTGATACAATTGATTTCTGGATTGTTATAAGATCTGTAAGAGCCCCAATAAAATAATTAATGAATAATGAAAAGCCAGTATGTGGCTGGACCTGCAGGACTTACATTTCTTAGACTAGAAGAGAGCAAGCAATGAGTCACTAGGGACCAAGTATTGCCTAGTTCCAGAATTTGAGTTTCAAAGAGTGAATCATCGTTCCACCATGTTGCAGTGATACAAAATGGAGATTATACTTAATCTTATTTAATTGTTATAAGAGTTGAAGGATGTAGTATCTGTAATAGTTCATAGGGAAAAACTTCCTCAATAAGGAAATGTTATTGTTAGCATTATTAATGAATAATTAATTAGCATTATTATTATGATTACACTCATTAGTGTTCATATGTGTCTATCTTCAAAGCTGTATCACCTAGCTCTATGCACTCATTAATATTTTGCAATTAAATATTTAATTTCAAATTAAGTTGAATAATATTTCCACATATCATTCCAAACAGATTTATCGGGCTTTTAAAACAAGGAGTCAATGATCCATAATATTTACGTGTTTCCTTTGAGAAAAGTTGTTTGTATTCTAAAGCATGCATTCCTGAACTTCATATTGTCCTGTCATTCATCAGGCCTGGTTGTGTGTTTTATTTGGTTATTTCAAATAAATAAGCTATTTAGAGACTGGATTGGTGTCTTTTATTTCTTCTGTATTTTTTTCAAAACTACTAGAAAATGATTTAGTATATACAAGAAGCACAATAAATATTTCATAGATACAGAGCATCTTAACATTGACAAAGAATTGAGAATGGCTTTTCATGTGTACTTATGATGAATTAATGATCCAAAGAGGCTACAAGATTTGACTGCATTTCAGATTTGAAATAAAGTAGAGTTTGGACTAGATTCCAACATCATTATGCCTATCCCTCATGCCACTATGGCATACTTCTCTCAGACCATTTATTTAATTCTGGATGGAAATATATATAATTGAAGTAATTCAGACACTAGTAATGATAGATAGACAGATACACTGGTAGCAAAAATAAGAATTGCAATTTCTGCAGCAGAGCTGAATGCTAAGAGTTTCTGTCTGGTTGCAGTTTTTGATTGTGGCCTTAACAAAGTTCCACAAATGTAGAGAATTTAAATAGCACTCATTTATTAACTCCCACACCAGTCAATCATCAGGCCAGGAAAGCATAACTGGGACCTCTGATAAAGGCCTCACTGGTATGAAAACAAGATTTTAGCTAGAGCCATGGTTCCCATCGAGGGTTCAGCATCCTCTCCCAAGCTCACTAATTGTTGGCAAGACTCAGTTCTAAACCTGAGCCTTCAGTTTCCTTAACACATGCCCCCCTTCCTCTTCCAGCCAACAGTGGCAGGTAGACTCAGCATCCCACAGCCACCCCTGTTTGCCCATTGCTCTGGCTTCAGTCGCCATTGTCTATATAATGTTTTACTGTTCAGGTTGGTAGGCTTATTATGGTGGTAATCGTTGTTAGATGTCATCCAGTTTATTAGGACACAGCTCTCTGTGCACAAAATGAAATGTGGCCTGTACTATCTTAGCTTCACTATTGTTCCTATGCAGAAACTCACCATTGCAGCCGCTATGTCAATCCATCTTGTTGAAGGTCTTACCCTTCCACTTGAGCACGCATGAGACCCTTCTTTAGGAACTGGTTCTCCTGAAAGCAGGTTCAAAGTACATGACATGAAGTCTCTCCATCCTTGCCTCTAAGGAACATTCTGTCTGTAATTTTTCCAAGAGACCTGTTTGTTCTTTTGACAGTCTGTGGTGCTTTCAATATTCCCTGTTAGCCCCATAGTTCAAATATCATTACAT
>NW_022111373.1:130474559-130475623 GCF_000313985.2 Echinops telfairi
TGGAGTGTTTGCCTCAAGATTGTTCGGAGATTTGCAGTTGCTGTGAAAAACAGATAATGCTTCGGAATGTTTGCTTCTTTGTTTTCATACACACTGTATGTCTGTAATATGAAATCATTTTGTTTCTTGCCAATCTGTAAGAAGACACTTGAATGTTTCTACTTCAGTCCCCACTTCAAGGGAGCGATTGGTGGAGAATTAACTCACTTTCTGGATCGTCTCCTGGGTGGGTCGATGTGATTGGAGCACTATCTGACGGGATGTGCTTTTCCGTAAAATGAGTTTATACGCATTGGTTCCATTGTGCAGTCTGAAGTGCTGCTGCTCCTATAAATGTAATGATACAAATTGCATAGCTGTTTAATATGATATGTTCAAACAACAACAACAACAACACAAGCCGAATGTGGAGTCATTTTCATGGGAAGGCTGATTGAAAACCACCGCCAAAGCCACTGAGTCCTTTAGACCCTAGGACACTGTACGCAGGGAAGAACGTCCCCCGTGAGTGCCCAGGGCAGAAGCCTCATCGTTCTCCTAAGAGCAGCTGCTGGTGTTGATGTGCTGGCCTGGTTTGCAGTAGCCCAAAGGGTAGCCCGACGATGCCCCCTGCGCTCAGTGTAGTAAGAGAAACGCATCGTGGAGAATACTCCTTTTTCGGTAGGATTTTTGTTGTCCCCCCCGCCCCCGCTTTAAGGAATTTAAACCTGTGTGACAGATATTTGTAGCCATTTTATAGGTATATTTAGCCTTACAAAGCTCTAAAGACATCATTCAAAAAAAGATAGTATATGATATGAATCGGGGAAAAATATATAGTTTTCATATCCTTGAGGAAATAATGATTGCAGAACTGATATATTTTTCTATAAAACAAAGGAAATTTTTAATCTGTATTTGGATTCCAACCAACATTGCAAGCAAGAAAATAAATAAAAAACAAAGTACTGTGTATGAATGCTTGTATCAGAGAACATTCAATGCAGGGATATATATTATTATTATGTTTTCTTTACACTGGAATCGCCTCCTCCCTTGAGGTAAAAGACAGACAAACAAAAATG
>NW_022111373.1:130477516-130486955 GCF_000313985.2 Echinops telfairi
CTGACTAGAGTGTTTCTTAGAGACAAGGATGGTGAGACTTCTTACATAGTTTTAACATTGTTGTCCAGAAAAACCAATCCCTGGGGAAGACCATCACACTTGGTAAAATCGAGGGGCAGGGAAAAGTGGAGAGCCCTCAAGGAGATGGGTGAACACAGTGGCTCTAACAGTGAGTTTAGGCAAAAGAACAATTCTGAGGATGATGCAGGACCAGTAGGGTTTCCTTCTGTGGTGCATTTCAATGGACTCTAGGGGTCAGCACTGACTTGATGACATATACAGACAACAAGACAATTGAGTTCTATAGAGGTTAATTCATGTACACTATTCATTGTATGCATAGACAGAAACACTTTGAAGAAAATAAAATGAGGGTCGATACCATGGCTGCCCTTAGTTTTCATGGAATTGCACTTAATTTTTCGGTGCAGAGAAGGGAGAGAGAGAGACACAGGTGGGGGCAGAGAGTGAAAATGAGAGAGGAAGGGTATGAAAGGGAATTGGACATTATAATAATAAGAAATTAAAAATGCATTGTGATATTAAACAATGCGCAAAAAGTAGCTTATGGACAGTGTCAGATGATCATCAATATCCATTAAATATGGATTCTTGCACCCTTAACACCTAAGCCCAGAGGAAAACAGATGATAAGGGAGACTTTAAGTAACAATTACCACAACAAAATCTCAAATAAAATTATTATACAACATTACTGAGATATAATTTTTTATTATTATTCTGAGTCTATTTGATTGCTGAAAGAGGCCTTAGTGGCATTATAATTAAACAACTGGCTGCTAATAAAAAAAAAACAACTCACCACAGACTCCCTTGGGGGGAAAAGTCCCTTAAAGACTACTGCCTAGAAAGCTCTATAATCCTTTGTGCTTTGTTCTAAGTAGGGTATCTATGAGTCTGAATTAACACAATGCTGTTGATTACAGCTTCTTTGTTTATAATCTAGTCTTAATTTCTCTTTACTGGAAGGAGCCCTAGTTGGGAGTAGGTGGGAGGATGTGGTTTAGGAAAGGAGTGGACTGCTACGATAAGATCCCCTACTGAAACTCACTAACCAATCTGCAGAAGAGGATTGAAACTACTTACTCCTGTAAGATTTACAGCCTTGTGAGCCCAATATTGGGCCATAGTGCATGTGTGTCCATACAGTGACAGTGGGTTTTGATCTCTTTGTTGAGTCTAGTGGCTTCATTGAGCCTAGTGGTTCTTTGTTGATCTTAGTGCTTGAGCACCTGACTACTGTCTAAAAGTTTGGTAGTTGGAACCCATGAGACACTTCACGGGGGAAAGGTGGATGTGTGGGGGGGGCAGTTCTTCAGTGACAATTTACAGTCTTTGAAATTCTACAGGGTATGTTACATGTTGAAAGTCGATGTCATCAGGGAAATATTTAATAAGCAAAGTGCACTTCAATAATGAATTGGATTTCCTTATGTTTTAAAGAAGTTGTCTACCTCTAGCGGGATGACATTGGATTTTATAGGGGTTGTATGGCAGTACTGCACTGGCTCACCCCATCTCCAATCCTACTTTCCCATTAGCCTTATTCTTCCATCCCTACTGATCCTTATTCCAGCATAATTGTTGGTCTCACAAGACACAGCTTGTGTACCTTAGTATCAGGTGGGGTGGGTGTGGTAGTTGTATAATTTGAGAGGATTAAGTTTGAAGGGGTGGAGTCTCTCCTGTCAATCAGGTCATAGTCCTGAAGCCTGTGTGAATGACCTTCTCCTGAGGATTCTGGGAATTCCTGTATGCCTCTTTGGAGGCAGGAGACACTCTGGCTCTTTCAGCTCACTCCTGCTAGACATTACTGGTGACAAGACTGATGGAGCTATGCTGATGTACCTGGAGGACCTACATGGAGATCCATGCCAGTGTTGAGATGCATCTACTGTCACTGGATCCACAAGGCTTTCCACCCACTGGCCTGTGATCTTCCTGCATTCAGCATCATTGCATGTATTTTGTGAGTCTGAAAAGGATTTTATGGATTGGTATTGGACATATGTGCTAATATTGGATGTATGGACTTTATCTGGACTGGGCTGGAATGTTAATCTAGTCAATCCAGACTAACACAGAAGAATTAGTCAGTAGGTTATCTGGACATGATCTCTGGAATAGATAATGTGAGGAAATTTGGGATGGGTCATCCAGACTTCTCACTGTCCTTGATTTGACAGGTGGAATGGATCAGGTAATGTGCTAGTCAGAGTAGATTAGAGAAACAAATTCATAGACACGCATGTGTATAGGAAAGAGCTTTATATACAAGAGCAATTGAATATTGAAAAACATCCCAGCCCAATCAGGATCAATTCCATAAATTCAATATTAGTCCATATGGCTGATACCAATCTATAAATTCCTCTTCAGACTCAGGAAACACATGCAATGATGCAGGATGATCACAGGACAGTGGGTGGGAAGTTTTGTGGATCCAGTGGTGTCATATGCATCTCTACAATGTCAAGGGTCTCCATGCATCAGGGTAGCTTCATGAGGCTTCAAGTTAGAAACGTTTTTCATGGAGTGAGCCTGATTCCTGCCTCCAAGGAGCTTCTTAACTCCTAGCGTCTCCAAATGAGGTCCTGAAGCTGCCACCTGATTGACAGGCTAAACCCCACCCCTTCACTCTTAATCCTCTCAAACTGACAACAGATTTTGTAACTAGCAAGGGTAGATGGTGTTGGGATGGGTCATCTGCACCTGACAGGTGGAATGGGTCATGTGAGGCAATTCAGGATGGTAGTTCCTTTAGATTCCATAGGTCAACCAGACCTCTAGCTGCCTGATAAGGCATAGTCCTTGTCTCCTATAGAATCGCTGTGAATCATGGTCTACTTGACAGCAGTGGCTTTCTGATGGGTTTGCTTTGTTTACCCTGTATTGAAAGTTCATTGTGTTCCATAGACTGTGCTAAGGGTGAGATTTAGGGAACTCTGTTGACCTCTTGGTTTATTTGCAGTGAGTAACTCACTAGCATCCAAACAGAAACAACTAACTCTGTAATGTATTATGTATAGTAGCTATTAGGAGCAGCCAACACTGCTTAATATGATGAGAACTATGTGTGTGTTCATGCATCTGAATGCACTGAAAAGTATAAACAACCAAAAAACAGTGCTTTTTTCTTCTTATTTGAAAAAGAACACAAGATGCTTAGCCTTGGAGGTGGATAGAAAGTTCTCCCCTCAGAAAATCTTTAAGGAAAAGCCAGGCAAAGTCAGGTAGTTGCGTTGAAACCTTACTTAACTTTTATTTTTCAAGAACAAAAGATTTTGATGTATCATATTCATTTAATTGTCTTTTTACATTATCAGAAAAAGAAACCATGTAGAGGTTTAATCAACCTGATACCCTTGAGTTATTGTTAAATACATTAGTAAGTCATTTTGTAATTGTATAGGGAATGAGCTAAAGACCAGAGTTTTAAATAACATGAAGAACATTAAATTATTTTATATCTCATTATAACTTTAAAATGAATCATAGATTTGACATACATTTTATCTAGGCCCAGAGGATTAGGCTAAATATCCAAAGTAATTTACCTCAAACCATTTCTTCATAGCACACATTGTGTGTGAGTACATATTTCCTTACATATCTTAAGTTTCAAATGTATTAGATGCCTATGAGGAACTTTTAAATTTTTTTACAATATGGTGATTTAAAACTCCTCAAAGCAGACTATATTTCAGTTGGTAAGAGCCAAAAATATCTTACTGACAGTACATAAGCAAGGTGTATATTAACAAAAATGACTTTGGGGGAGGCTCAAGTACCATGTTGGAAAATGGTAAATGTTGGAAAAGTGTTGGTAAATGGAAAATAAGAAGCATCTCCTGACCAAAATTGAGGACAGTTGGTGAACAAGTATATTATATTCAAGTGCAACTGAACAGGGAATATGCAAGTAAGCAGAATGTGAGTATGTAAGTGAAAAAGTCACTTATAACCGAGACCACCAAATACATAGTGAAATTCACATTGAATAATTCAATAACATATAGGGAATCTTCTTGATTTTATGGTACTGCCTATGATTACCCCACCGCAAGTCTGCTTTAAAAAAAAAAGAGAGAAAGCAGTTGCATTTGATCCACCCTCGCTGATGAAAACTTCCAATAGTTCATAAAAAGTCTTAAAATCAAATGCGCCATTTGACTTTCAAGTCTCTGTGTCCATGCAAAAGTCAGATAATTCAGAAGGGAGACAGAAGATTTGATCTTTGAATTATTGTATTGACAATGAATATTTAATAGATCATGGACTTCCAATGAACAAATGAATCTGTGTTGGACGGTGTGCAGCAAGAATGTTCATGGAGCCTGTCATCAGGATGGCTCCCATTCATGCAGGGCAGCATGGATGGTAAAGTCAATGGTCAGTGGAAGACAGAGAAGACCCTCAATAAGATGGACTGACACAGTCCCTGCAACAATGGACTCATATGCAGGGATGGTTGCAAGGATGACTCAGGACCCAGGGTTTTAAGCCAGAACCAACTTGATAGCCATTATCAACAACAATAGTAACTTTCTTTGTTTTTAGTTTGTGCAGACTGAACGTGCAAGAGCTCCAAATGAGTCATTAACAAAGTGAGGTGTAGCCAGTGAATAAGCTCTTCGAGTCATGACTCTTGAAGTGTTGTATTTTAATTCAGGGCTCCATGACTGTGGTAATGATCCCACATTGGAAGAAGTTCTCTGTTTCAGGATTAAGGTGGAGCTAAATCAACCTTAGTCGAGGTGTGAACCAATTCAGACCCTTTGTTTCTTTGGAGGTATTTTTTAAGATGACTTTACAAGACATCATCGGTCCTGCATTTGCTTTGTGAGTATGGTCAGCTAAAAGTTAAAACCACACCCCCTATCAAAGCCTTTCCTGGTGTATAAGAGCCATGTCAGACACAGAAAAAAGTTTCGGGACCATTAGAGAAGCACATCCTAGGATCTGTCTGAAGTGCCGGAGGCCACTGAGATCGGGTGCACCAGACTCTGTGACACAGAAACTCAGAGGAGCAGGGCAAAAACTACAGGGTGCCTTCTCCTCATCTGGTCTGGAACTATGGGACTGTGAGATTGAGCTTTAGGTGGGCTGGCCTCCTGGTCCAAGGACATAGAAGCTCAGGGATCTGAAGGGCTGAGGACTAGAGAGAGATTTGACTGCTGGCTGAGGAGATCTGTTGCTGTATCCTTACTGTTTCCTGATTTTGATATTTGGTCCTTAATTGATGTCCCTAATAAATACCCTTAGTAATGAGTATGGTCTGTGGGTTCTGTGTGGCCATTGCAATGAAATATTGGACCTTGAATACAAGTAGAGTGGCATAGGAAGAACGATGGGTGTCAGAATAGGAAAGAAGGAGAGATCATGTCCCACCCCTCCCTTGTGACGATTTGAGGAGTCTAAAAACAAAACAGAAAAATCTCACTGCCACCATGTCCATTCTGACTCATGGTGACACTGAAAGACAGGGTAGCAATGCTCTTTCTGGTTTCTGAGACTGCGACCCTTGGAGGCAGTGGAAGGCATCTTTTGCTCACAGAGCAGGTGTTGGTTTAGAACTGTTAGCACCCGCATCTGCAAGCACTACACCACTGAGGCTGCAAAAGAGGGCATTAGAGGGAGGTCAAATATGGCCTCCTTGATGCCATTTATTGAACAAATTTAACTTATGACTGTTTGATGGGTGCTGGTAGAAGACATGACATTTCAGGGCCAGAGACAAGGTACTTTGTTACGCTATGAGATTCATGTTTGAATCAGTTAGCTTTGTCGTGAAATTCCACAGAGACTCACGTGCACTTTTTATGTGGAGTGGATTTTTATGAAAGCTTTACAACCCTGGACTCAGAAACCAAATTCCTTAAACAGGTACTTTCTGCATAAAGTGTAGTTGGGCAACATTTGACTGCATATATATCTAAGGTCTCAGCCTCTGTAAAATATTTTGTATTTAAAATCTGAGGTACATATAGATGGGTGCTATTTTGTGATGTGCATGACTGCAAGGAGAGCAAACAGCACTGACTTTTGCCTGAGACAAAGCTCAAAACACACGCCTGGAGAGTCCAGGTCCCTGTGAGTGAACTCTTTACATGTGTAGAAAGCACCGTTTTCCTTCAGGGGACTGGCTCGTGGTTTTGAACTGCTGATCTTGTGGGTCACAGACCAAAATTAATTTTTCTCTTTTACAACGTGATACTGTCAACTATATACTATGTGTTACCAGAAGATAGAAAATGATCCTTAAGATTGTGAACAAAAAGCGACCTGGGAATGAGGCAGGACTGAGTATGTCTTCTCGTTAGCATTTACCAAAATTATAGCAAATTAGTTGTCATTAGAGTAAATCTGAATTGTTCATAAATGAATATTTATATATTGGGGAGAGTTATATAATCCTTAGTATGTTTTAACTTCTTGTAGAATATTTAGACTGTAGCTCAGCAGGTAACATCTACATTGGCAAGAACAATGTGTGAGCACTGTAGTGACTTTTTCAAACCATAAGCAACTTTCCCTTGCAATATCTATCTATAAAAGTCATTGGGTTGTATAAATGGCTAGGAAGTTGGTTGATTTCCCGTAATAAAATAATGGTTTACTAAACACTGGCCTAACTTTGAAATGATGTGTAGATGCTTCTTGAATTTCCAAAAGATTAAACTTGCTTTCCAAAATATCAAATAGTTTAACGATCCTGTGCTTTGCCCCATAGGTTTTCAGTTGGTGTTTTTCTTGACATTAACCAGCTTTGTGCAAAGTAACTTCACTCTGTTCCTTTATTTCCTCATTAGTCTAATAACAGAAAATCATAGAAACGGAGAAGTGTGCACTCCTGTGTTGAACCAGTTATTTTGTTCATGAAATGTGAGAGATTCCATGACTTTAAGAGCTTGTTAGAGTTGGAAATGCATGCTCTAATGAATAATAGATAAATCATTAATTTAAACTCTGGCATTTGTATTGGAATATTTTTATCTGAGTTTGCGAAGAATTGGCACAGATCTGAAACCTTACCCTACTTGTAAGCTAATGAGTTAGATAATTAGTTTGGTAAATGGCAAGGAAAGGGGTAAGGCCGCTGGGTCAGTGAGAGGAGCCTAGGGAGCACAGTGGGTTCCCAGCCTCTGTGCAGAAGGAAGATGAGGCTCTCTACTCTAGCAAAGACTTACAGGCTCCGAACCCCCCTGGCACAGCTGTACTGCTCTGCCCTACAGGACTGCTATGAGTGGGAATGGACTGAGAGCATGGGGCTTTGGTTTGGGGTTTGGTTCACTGTGATGACAGTAACCGGAGCTTCATCATTTTTGTGTGCGTCCATTCTTAAACCTCACCTACTATACGGCTACAGGGAAGTGTTCAAATAGCACCTGCACAGCAAAAGTGTTAAGAGGAAACCCATTTTAGGAAACTTTATATTGGGCAATACCCATGCCTGAATTTGGTTCAGAAGGGTGGCATTATCTCTGTTTCCTGTAAACAAGAAGGCATCTTGCTCAAATTAAAAATGGTAATAATAAAAAGAGGCTTCAACAAGATGGTTGGCTGCTAAGGCTAGGTGTACCCCTGAAGATTCCTGAGGCTGTATTTGTGCAAGTGTACATTCTTTCCTGAAACAGCTGGGGAATGAGACTGCAGACATAGTACTAAAGAAGTTGATGAACAATATCAAAAGTATAAGTATATGGAACTCAATCTTGCACACAAAAAAAGGAGGCTAACAGGTCAGATTCCAGAAATTAAGCAGACTTTAGAAATGCTCAAATACATGCAGAAGAAAAAAAGAGTCCACCATTTCACTGGAGAGCAGATTCTTATTGGCAGATAACCTCTTCAGCCAAGCTTCCATTCCTCCTACTGACCGTGTGTGTCTGTGGCCGGGGGCGAATGTAGTGCTCAGATGTGATATTGATGAAGCTCCGGCACTGTTGGGAAAGACCTTAGCAACTGCCACAAAGAACCTTGCTTCTCTTGACTTTCTTCGAGACCAATTTACAACTACGATAGTCAATATGGCAAAGATTTATAATTTGGGTATAAAAATAAGAAACGAAAATGATTCTACAAGGCAAAAAGCTAGCAATTGAAAGGTTTTCCAAGCAGATGTTGTTTTGAATACTCCACAATTTGTTCTTAAAGATTGATATAACTTTGAATAACTTTTTAGCAACAAGGATGATGAGTGCAACTTTTAAAAACACCAAATGCCATTTATTTATTTATATAGAAAACTAGTTTCCAATATTTTATGTCATTAAAAGTATGCTGTATTCTTTATCACATTTCCTAACAAAATAAACACATTATTTCATCAGATTTGCATGTCACGAACAAACTGAGTCGAAAGGGCCCTAGACAGAAAGCTAGGCACTAGCACAGGTTACCCGTTTTTATAGATATGCTTTTATTGGGGGCTCTTACATCTCTTATCACAATCAATACATCCCTCCAATGTGTCAACCACATTTGCACATATGCCACCATCATCATTTTCAAAGCATTTTCTTTCACTTGAGCCCCAGATACGAGCTCCCCATTTCTGCCCCTCCCTCCCCCACCCACAGCCTCCCTCATGAACTCTTTCTTTATGTGGCTAAACCAGTTTCAAGGTAAGAAAGATAGTCTGAATATTTGCAGGCTTGATTTTCTTCAATGCATGTGAAGTTTTATGAAGATGTGACCATTGATTTATCTTATGTAAATCACTTTCCATGAATTACTGGTTAACCTATAACTCTCATAATATTTGGAACTTTTCAGGAAACAGTAATTTGTCTTTCTAAGTAGGAAGAGGGCTACCGAGACCACACATTTTCTTATCCCAAATCGTGCACACTGCCTTAGCAATGGCAGCATAGGGGAATTTAACCTATGCTAAATAAGATTACCTGCTCAGGACTCACTGCTAAGGCAATTTTTTTTTTAATTTATTAAAGATTCTCCAAAAAAGCTTAGCAGGAATAGTAAGGTGAATGCCGATCTGCAATGGGAAAAAGGTGTGAACATTTTTATTCATGATAAAACCTCATACAAGTAATACATTCCCATGTAAGCCTGTTGGTGTAGTGGCTAGTGCTAAATAGTACAGATTCTGGTAAAAATACAAATGTACTATTCCCCTTTCATGTAGTAAACATTTGTACAATGTTTTGCACTCCTATTGCATGATATTAAAACAGTGCAGTTATTAAAAAAACAGCCAAAACAACAACAAAAACGAAATCTATTCCATCATTGGATTATAATTCAAAAACAAAGGTCGGCAATATCTCATTTAAAAGATATCCAGAATCCCCAAAGACGTGGAAATTAACTTCTCCTGAAATTGTTGTATAATAAAGAGTGGTATGAAGTTCAATAATCAGTTGAAATGTTAAGCAGGTGGGGGATTTTTCACATA